>NC_141895.1:22376628-22685516 GCF_030686135.1 Camelina sativa | reverse complement strand
CTCTAAAAACTTCATGCAAGTCTTATGAATATTGTATCCAACATCTTTACTCTCATTGTTCACCAGGTCTTCCCAATCATCAACAAGAATTGCAACCATGAAATGCAACAGCAACTCCTATACACAAGCATTCATGTCTTACCTATTGGATTGCTAAAGTGTGTCATACTTTGGTTTTCTGCTCATTTGTCAGAAGAAGAATCTCAATCCATTCTTCCTTTCTTAAGTATGAAAGATTTCTATTCCAACAAATCATTTGCACACCTCTTGTTGCAGTGGCTTTGCTTTGGCTACTCCAGCAAAACATCTGTTGAAAGTTTTTGGAAACAGCTGTCTGTAATGTTCAAAGTAAGATGCTCCTGCCAAAAAGAGAACAATGAAGAAGCATCAGGATCTGTTTCCGACCAAGCACAGTTGGAACCATGCAAAGGATCTAAAGATGATTTGTTTGTTTGTCCTTGGAAGAAAAAGAAGTCTTCAGCCTGCTTATTGTCAACGGATACTGGTGCTGGAGACATGTATGAGACGCCTTACTCTAGTCGAATGAATCAGCAAATGATTTTCTCAGGAAAGCATAATCCTCCTTTCCATCTTCCTGATTTTTTTGGTGAAAAGAACGCGGATGATCCCCTCATTATGGACGTTAACCCAATTGACCTCCTTTTCTTCTTCCACAAGGCAATGAAGATGGATTTGGACTATCTTGTTTGTGGATCAGCAAGATTGGCAACCGACTTTCGTTTCCTCAAGGAGTTTCACTAGCGATTCCATATGATAAAGTTCTTGTATCAGATACATTCTGATGCAGAGGATGAGATTGCGTTTCCAGCGTTGGAGGCTAAGGGACAACTAAAAAACATTAGTCACTCATTTAGCATTGATCATGAGCTAGAAACTAAACATTTTGATAAAGTTTCATTTATTTTAAATGAGATGTTAGAACTGAACATGTTGGTTTCTATTATCAATTCCAGTGCAACAGACCACCGGAAAATGAAGTATGAGCGGTTATGTCTGAGTCTCCAAGAGATTTGCAAATCCATGCAAAAGTTATTGTCTGAGCATATCCAACATGAAGAAACTGAACTTTGGGGTCTATTCAGAAATTGTTTCGCTATTGAAGAGCAAGAAAAAATTATAGGGTGCATGCTGGGGAGAATAAGTGGGGAAATATTACAGGATATGATTCCCTGGTTAATGGAATCTTTGACCTCTGATGAACAGCTTGCAGCGATGTCCTTGTGGCGCCAAGCAACAAGGAAAACAATGTTTGTTGAATGGCTAACATAATGGTATAACGGTCATGTTATACAAGATGAAGCAAGAGAAGCAAACAGCAATCCATACGGGCATTCAGATCCACTCGAGATGGTCTGGAAATATCTCTATAAAGCAACTGCAAATGGAGACACCTACCTTGGCAGCTACCTTGTCGAACTCTCAGAGATAGACTTGACATGTACTATGAATAGGCCACCTTCTAATAACAATGTAGAAGTTGGAAACAAAGTGGAAAAAGATCTGGAATGCTCAAAAAGTAAGAAGATATGTTGTAGAGGATCTGAAAAAATGGGGGATAAGAACAAACTGACATCAATTACCATACAAGAGATCCTGCTTGGAACTTCCAAATGTCTCATAAGGTTAGCCGGTTTTGTCATTACAAGAAATATGAAAAACTGCTAACAATGAGTCAAGAAGAATTGGTGGTTGTTATTAAGAGAATATCATGCGACTCTTCCCTCGATCCGCAGAAGAAATCTTATATCAAGCAGAACTTGTTAATGAGGTAACCCTTGCTACCTCTCTTTTGATGTCATGTTGTAACTTATTTTTATAAGTCTAAGTATTGTAGATATTTCTATTAAATTTACAAGATCATAGTCAAAATAGCTAATATAATCTTATTAAATTTGTCTTTAGTTATATATATTGAGACTCACATAAGTTCATGTAACTCTTTCAGTCAGTGGAATATCTCGCAACGGGCATACAATATGAAACCATCCTCTCTCTCAAACAACAAGGAAACAGTTCCTGGTCAACATCCATCATATCGGGATCCTCACAGTTTGATGTTTGGTTGCAATCACTACAAGAGGAATTGCAAGCTTCTTGCCCCTTGCTGCGACAAACTCTTCACATGTATTTGATGTCACGATGAAGAGGCAGATCACTCGGTGGATAGGTATAGTAACATCTTTTACTTTCATGCAAGGAGCTTCAATAAAATCTTGTTGGATCTTCAACCGTCTTTGTTACTCTTGAATTCATATGCAGGAAACAAATAACAAAGATGATGTGCATGAAATGCCTCTTGATTCAGCCGATTGGTGCAAATTGCTCAAATACTTTGTGCAAGTCGTCAATGGGAAAATACTTCTGCAAAATATGCAAATTATATGACGATGAAAGGTACTTATTATCAGATTTCACCTTTAATTTTTTGCAAGTTATTATTAAAACTATGAAATGAAATATCCTCAGTAACTTTTTTGGACCGAGTACTATTGGTAGAGGTTGATAGTCATTGATTCTTTGTAACAGGAAAATTTATCACTGCCCTTACTGTAATCTCTGTCGGGTAGGGAAAGGATTGGGAATTGACTACTTCCATTGTATGAAATTGAAATGCAATGCTTGCATGTCACGTACCTTAGTAGAGCACGTTTGCAGGGAAACATGCTTAGAAGATAATTGTCCGATTTGCCATGAGTACATTTTTGCCTCCAACTCTCCAGTGAAGGCTCTTCCTTGCGGGCACTTGATGCACTCCACATGCTTTCAGGTACTTAACTCAGTTACAATATGCTTTTGGGTAACAATGATAACTTGAAACACGTTTATAAGATTACTTAAGCTTTGTTGTTTTTTTTTTATTATGTTTGTAGGAGTACACATGTTCACATTACACATGCCCTATCTGCAGCAAGTCGCTAGGAGATATGAAGGTCTGTTACACCATTTTCAAACAATGTTTTGTTTTCCCAGTAGAAGATTAGTAATACTCTCAAACTGAATCAAGAACCGTCCCACACAAGTTTATTTTAAAATGTTAGACGCATTGCTTGCAGAAGAGAAGATACCTGATGAATACTCCAATAAAAGTCAGGTTTAAATCTCTCTCTATCTCCGTATTATTTCATAGAACAGAGCATCTGTCTCTCTCTGTCTCTCTGCCCAGGTGAAATTTTGAGCAAGAATAAACTGAATGGTAACTGGTCAAATGGTTTGGTGCAGGTGATATTGTGTAATGACTGTGGAAGAAAAGGAAATGTTCCTTACCATTGGCTCTACCACAAATGCACAACATGTGGCTCCTACAATTCAAGGCTCATTTAGATCTTTCTCCAGTTTTTTCGATTTCCATTTACATAATTGTATATTTAGCAATATATTTTGTACATTGCCGGTAAGAAGTCATTTTTGTAACATTTGATGTTATACAAAAAATAAAACATACAAAATTATTGCAAATATTAATAAATTAGGGTCGTATCACCCTCAAATATTGATTTCGGTACTCCCATTGCAACCCATTGTAAGAGGAGAAAGTGTTGACCTTAGGACAAAATCTGGAAATAAGTTACAGTCGTCACTAACCTTTGATATTACAAAACCAGACCACTTAGATTCTGTCAGAAGCTCAAAAAACTCAAGATGCCTTAAAAGAATAAAACAAACCACCTAATCTACAACTAGAGCAAATGCATTCTCTCAACATATGATTCAAGCAACCACTTCTTGAGAGGCTCTCCGCATCCTACAAAACAGCCTGAGTTCCCATTCTCAGTGAAAAACGGGAAGTTGAAGATGTTGAGCAATTCCTCAACTGCTTGTCTCACCATCGACGTGCCCGTGACTTTACTTCGTCTTCCACAACCAGTTACTATATCAATCCGTGAAGGACAGTCACCTGAAACCAACATCTGCTTACGGAACCATGCAAGTGTCCTAGAAAGTGCGATTATTGCAGTTCCTTCCGACATTACATGGAGATTGATAAGCCAATAGTTGCAGCTTTTCTCCCTCAATGCATCTGGATACACATTCTTGATTGCTGCCATTTCCCACACCGATCCAGCCTCTTCTTTTAGAACTGACTTGTGGAGAAAATCCACTACTGCGTCCATGAGTCCCCGCTTGCTCTCTCTATCCTCACTGTGCATAAAATTAAGAAAGTTGCTAACATGATAACGTACATTTTGGCCATCAGGACCTGCAGGTGGCATTTTAAGGAGAAACATGTGAGCCGGATGACCTGAGACTGCCATTAGCTGGCCACAAAATCCCATGTCAAAGTTTGAACAAGCATTTGTGCAACAATTCAATAGTAACGTATATGTCGGCAAAGAAGGATGTAGATCAAGCGCCAGCATGCTCTGTAATAAGTTATAGGCTTCATACATCCTGTGAACCCTAAGGAAAGTGCTGGGAAGGGAATTACAAGTGGGAACATTAGGTCGAAGACCGGCGTGAATCATTGCTTGGTACCATTGCCAAGCTTTTTCCACATTGCTAGCTGTTCCCCACAAGTCCACCAAAAGACCATAAACTGGTTCATCAGGAACCCAATTCTTACGTTGCATCTCAGCAAAAACACCCTCTGCTTCCTCGAGAAATCCACAGTGACCAAGCACCTCCATAACAATACTGTATGCCACTTTGTCTGGTTGAAACCCGGCATTTTGCATGTATCGGTAGAGCTTCAACGCAGTCTCATTTCCTCGCCTTGGCATGCAAAGCTATCATGATGTTGAATGTGACCAAATTTGGGGTACAACCTTGACCAACCATTTCACAAAAGAGCCTATGGGCAGCAGGTAAATGGCCTGCTTTTCCAAGACAATTTATTATTACACTGTAGGTGAAAGTATCAGGAGAAAGACCTGCTGCTTGCATTCTCTGGTACATGTCCATGGCAATGTCAAGAAATCCAGCTTTAGCGTGGATGTCTATCAGGGTACAGTAAGTTACTCGGTCAGGCTCACATCCAGCCTCTTGCATTTGATTAAAAACATTCACAGCTTCATTCAGATAATTTGCACGGACATAGCTATGGATAAGTCGGTTAAACGTAACAGTATTTGGCTGACATCCATCTCTAACCATCTCATCAAGAAGCTTGTTTATCTCACCAAATTGCTTTGCACGACCAAGATTACCTACCATAGTGGTATAAGTATGCCCATCATGCTTAAAACCAGGTTGCCTTTTCAGCCAATAGAAGAAACCAAGCGCATTCACATAATTATCCATCTGCTTAAGAACTTGGTTTGCTTGGTATGGATCCATCCGAAAACCAAAATTGTGAAGAGCCTCTTCAGCAGCATGTCCCCATTTGAATCTCCGCAGTATACTAGAAACATTTTCGACAAGATATCCAGGGTTACAATATTGCCTACGTGTTGGAGCAGTCCCTGGAGTCACTCTCATCATTTCCTTTGAGGGTTTACAGAAACCTTCAACAGAAGATATCATCGTCCTGTCATCATAAGAATGCACATTATAGTCACAATCACCTGACGCATACTTAGTCAAGTCAATATTTGGTCTTTGTGGCATGTTTTTCCTTTTTCCAGAGACAGTGTTTGAGAGTAAATCATGAGCTGCAAACGACTTCTCTACAACGTCATTTGATGCTTGCTTAGTACCTGGAGAGCTGTTTATATGAACTCGGTCTGATGAATCTTTGGAAGCGGACCTAGGGTAGACTTTAGCAAGGTGCTCTCTTCTGATGAATTTCACATTTGACGACTTAACACTTGAAATAGGCCCAGTAGGATCAACAATACAGCTTTTAGGCAAACCAACGAATTCAGTTCCATCTGATAAAGGGATCTTGTAGTTTGCTATATCTGACAATAAATTTACAGTTCCAATACCAGCCTTGACTATCTGATCCCCCACATCATTTTTAATAATAGCAGAAGCAAGATTTCCAGAATTTGCTTTCCCCGGCAAAGCAGGAGACGATACATGTTGCGGATGAAGAGATGGACGGGTGAAATGTTCAACCGTCTTCGGGACCACAAGTGGTTTACCAGCTTCTACTGGTAATATATTTCCGGCTAGTCCAGCTGCTAAATTAGATGCTCTTTTACCACCAGTATGTACAACTTCAGTCCTAATTTGCTGACGTTTTGAGACGCAACTTTCATCCTCAGGGGTTGTACAAGAGTTTCCATCAGTTGCACTAGGTCTCGTTCCGCTAAGAAAAAAGGATCTTGCTGAACTGGAAAGATTACTAATGTGCTTTGCACGAATCATTGTCTGCAAAAAGAAATGAAGCACAAACTCTCAGAACAAGGCTAATATAGATTTAAAGATCTGGCAATTAAAAGAAGAGTGTTCCCTTAAACTATCTTAGCAACCTATAACACACTACCTGATATATATCTCACCAGAATTATATCAACGGAGCCACCAACGCAGTAATTAAGGTTTTGACACTTGTTTGTGTAACCAAGCCAAAAATTACAAAGCTCTCTTGTCCATAAAACGGTAAACACCTCTTTATCCCTTGAAAGTTACAATACTTATTCAAAGTCACCCCTAATCTTGCATAATTCTCAGACTCGTTAAACCGTTGAACAATTAGAAAAACTGAGCTTTTCAATTTTCTTTTCAGCTTCTCCATAAAGTATCATCCTTTCACACACCAAGAATCCCAAAATTGCCAAAACTAGAATATAATTACAACAATGTCTATTGACAGAGCTGAAACAGACCAGCCACATTAGGCATTTTAAACCAGTTGCTCAAAAACATGTGCAGTGAAACCGAGCCTCGGTTAGAAACATTAAAATCTTGAAAAACATTGACCAACTCTAAAGAAACAGAGCTGAATTAGAGTCATCACTTATAACATACAGTCCAACGTTTTCAATACGTTCAATCTCAAAAAAAAAAAATTAACTCTGACTCTCATTGATTTAAACTGAGAACAATCCAAGTTCCAAGCTCGATCGATATCACCGAAAAAACAAAGGAGAGTAACCCAAAAATAAGCAGCATTTATTACAAAGAAAGAAGCAAAATTTCCATTGGAAGAAAAAAGCAAAAAAGCATAAGCACAGATCACACAGAGACTACGAAGTCACCTTCAAAACGGTGGTGTTTGACTTCCTCCGTCTGCTTCGTTTTCGCCAGACAACAAAAAAAAAAATTTAAGAGAAAATGAGAATGAAAAAGAGAGAGATAGAAGAAGGCTAATTTTGCCTTCTCCCACTGTGGCCGTCAAATATGGAAGCTCCAAGTTTGTTTTGCTCTCCAAGCAAATTGGACACACACAAAGCTACAAAAGTTATGACCTTTGCAAAAGTCACGATTTTTTTTTTTTTTTTTTTTTCCCTTTTCACTGAACTAAATAAATGTTTCCTTTTTAACCTACCTACCTTTTCAACTATACCCCTCAATCTTTGTATTTATTAAAATAACATCACCATAAATGTTTTTTTTCCTATTATGAAAATTTGGCAACTCAAAAATCAGAATTATTATATCTGATCGATTCGATTACCATCTTAATTTTTCGGTCATTCTTTCACATTCAATACTACTACATGATTTTATTATTTAAATCGCTTTTTCTGGTTAACTTTGAATGAATGTGGTGTCTAATTGTCACTTTTAAAAGATAGTGGCTGATTTTTGAGAATAAAAAGAATCTTTGGATTTAACTAAAAAAAGGCACATGTTGAATGGAAATTCTTTTTACTTTTTTTTGGCTTTGAGCTAATGTTTGGGTTCTGTCCTCCTCAAGTTTTGCTGTACACGTGGCGTTGCTTTTATGTGTTTAATATTTTTAAGAGGTTTAGAGATAGATTTTGTTGGATGTGATTCGATCCGAATTAAAAATTTTGTGGCCTCTTTAATTCGATTTTAAAACCTAAAAAATAAAAAGTGTAAACATATCTATATTATTATGTGTAAACATATCTATATTATTATTTTTGAACTACATTTTTGTTTATGTTTTTCAAATTTTGTTTATTTAATATATTTTATTTACAACATTAACCCCTAACAATTTTCCTAAAATAACATTTTGTAGAAACTCAATTAATAGAACTATTTAAATATACCTAATTTGATACGTTTATTGCCATAAATAGCTGGACAACATTTCTACATTTTGATTTTTCCACAAACAACTCCACACATTAAATTGTAATCGCATAAAAATCTTCAACCTATTTTAATAGATCTTTAGAGAAAAAATCTGTTAGTTTCCCTAAATTATCTCGGCTTAATTTAATAGTTTTCATTTAATATTTTCTACATTTATGGAAGAAATATACTCACTCTATATCATAATAGATAATTTTTTAGAATTTTTTTTTGTATCACAAAGATTGATTTTCTGTAAATTTTTACTAATTAATGCTAGGAAATTGTAATATTAAAGAATCATTAATTGAGAATTTAAATTTTGATGAATTACTATGGGTTGATAGTTATGAAAATATATTTTTATAAATAAAAAATGCATTTATAGCTAAACACTCAATGTTTTTCTTAATTTGTTTAAAAATCCTAGAAAACCATCTATTGTGATACAAAGAGGGTATATAATATTAGCTTAAAATCGAGAATATAAACAAACAATATCTCCAATTTCCTAAACAAAGATAACAAAGAGAATAAGTAAATGCTAACAATAAAACAAGTAATTGATAAATTAAAAATGAAAATAATTAATTTTTATATACATTAAACACATAAAATACCTATTATTTCTCACATATCTCTATATTATTCTACATAAAAAAACACAATCAAGCGGTATACCGCATGTCAAAACTTAGATAACATAGTAACATTTATATTAAAAAAAACAAAAAAAAACTTACCCATTTTATTTAAAATCATATATAAACATTAAAATTGTCCAGTAAATTCAATAAATAGTTATAGGTATATAATTTAAAAATTAATAAAACAACCGCAAAATATCAAACAAATATAATATACGTATTTTAAAATTTTAAAATTTTAAAAATATAGTTTCGCAATGTTAAATCCTAGTAAGTTTTTGAAACAACTAATTCTAATTAGGTAGAGATATACTGATCACTGATATTGTACGCGTTCCGTTGCATGCAAGCGTTCCGTTTTAAGCCGAAGTAAGATAATGGGCTTTTCGTATACGTTAGTAGTCTTACTAATCCGTTTAAGACAATTTCTTTTCGAGCCCAACTAGTCCAAAAGTTGTAAAACTTACTAGAAATAGACCTTGTAAAAATCTTAAGCTAAGCGCAAGTTTAATTACCTACAACTAATACGGTTCGATCAAGATACTAAATGTATAAAAAATAGAGAGAAAAAAGTATCACTCGATCAATGTCTATTAACTGGCTGCTTTTTTCTTGTTCTTTATTATAACAATAGAAACTATAGTGTAGATATGGTTATAGGTTTGTAGATAAAGAGTTTTATGCAAAAAAAGTGATGGGGGCTTCAGTAATCTAATAGTTGGCATGACAACGCCACATACACATAACACATGCAAATCTCAAACATCTGAGTTGAGCCCATCATTTCATACACAATCTCATGTTTTTTCCTCATCCAAGAAAAGTCCCTTTTTCTAATAATTTCTTTTTCCCCAATTGTTAGTTTCTTTATAATTCATTTGCCAGCTAAAAAGTTGCACAAGCTAAAACATGATCCATCATTTCCTCTCTTCTTTTTCTTCTTCTTTTTTTTTCTTTCTCTTTTTTCGGTGTAAAAAATAATTCATAGATAGTAGTAATAGGGGGATATACTACCCCAATCATACTTCACTATCTTTTTATGGAATAACAAAAAAAGTTAAAAATTAGTACAAAACATAACAAAGTTCGAGTAAGAAAACGTAACAAAGTTTCGAAACGCATTTGGGATTACATATCTAAGTTTTCTCAATGTAGTATCTGGATTTTACAAAGACTCAGCTTATATAAGGACCTGGTGCATGACTTTCAACTGTTTTTTCACTCTCTTTTTGCCAATTGTAATAATTGTCGGTCGAAAGTATAACCGGCATATAAATTAAAGACCTTCTTTTTACCTAATAATATCAATTTGATGTGTGGCACAAAAAAATAAAAATATGTCTATTCATACGCACAAAAAATATCATTTATACGATGTGATGAAAAAAAAAGAGTTTTGGTTTTGAACTTCCAAGTTAGTTTGTAGTATGATACAGAAAGATATGATTTTGCCCAAATTGACATAGTTATATGTTGTTTAGAAACTCGAAGAAATAAAGATGGGATGTATTTGTATTTTACCATTTCCCGAATGTAAAACCTAGAAAGCATGACGTATAATAACCCAACATGGCGACATACTTGTCAATTAATTTCGAATATAAATTGAAATACCTTATTAGATAGCGAAAACAAGAAGAGGTTCGCATTTGTTTGCATTTTTGTTGACTTGATCAATGGAATCTTCATATTTTCTTTTACTTTTGATAAATCGTTGTATCATATATGTATAATAAAAATATTCCACTAAACAAAGTCCGATAGTTAGCTGATTAGATTTGACAAAGTCTACACCTAATAATATCCTCTTATCTTAATTACAAATCTGAAATCTGATAGATTTTGAAACTATCTTCACCAAATCTTTTGCAGAAACTTTCAAATCGCTCATAACTAGCATGGTTTTTTTTTTTTTTTTAAACCAATGCCAATTTTAATTTGTATGAGACGTTTGACAACCTACAATCACGTATGGTAAGAAACCAATTGTTACTCTGTTTTATTTAAGAATCTGAAAAGAAAAAAAAAATTGTAGATTTATCTAGAACGGGTAATATAGGTAACGTTATAAACTTATAAACCAAAATAAACATTGCTGACACCAACTCAAATGAAACCAACGTCACACTTTTTGACAATGTCACCGTATCCACTTCTATCTATCTATGCTACTCAACAACTTCATCAAACTCTCTCCCCTTCCACGTACCTATTACATCTCAGCCCTTCCTTTCACCACCTCAACAAAATCTACGGCCATATTATTTCCTATTACTTTATGTTTTATTTACTTACTCTTATTACACCATAGAGTACAAATCTTGTTCCGCCACATACATACTTTAAACCGCTAAATCATATACTTCTATGTAATTTTTTTTATAAATAACGAATTTTTTTATATCATTTCTGATCAAATTGAAATTTCTACGAAAAGGTCGAACCTTTCTTCTATGCAAACTCACCGGTTCGCCGGAAAAAAAAAAACACTGCGGCGTTACCGGAGTTAGCATTAACGAAGCTTCTTCAAAACTGCTCTTCTTCGTTCTGAGTTTTCTAAAACTCAGACATGGGTAATTGTATCGCCTGCGTCAAGTTTGACCCAGAAGACTCAAAACAAAACCAGAGGAAGAAGAAGACTCCACGGGAACGGAAACGTAACTTGTACGACGATCCCGATGGTTTAAGATCTCACGCTCCGTTACGTGTGATCCCTATGAGCCATCAATCTCAGATCAGCGACAAGTATATCCTAGGAAGAGAGCTCGGTCGCGGCGAGTTCGGAATCACATATCTCTGTACAGACCGAGAGACTCGTGAAGCTTTAGCCTGCAAATCTATCTCCAAGAGAAAGCTCCGTACCGCCATCGACGTGGAAGACGTCCGCCGCGAGGTAACGATCATGTCGACTATTCCGGAACACCCGAACGTTGTGAAACTCAAGGCGACTTATGAGGACAACGAGAACGTTCATCTTGTGATGGAGCTTTGTGAAGGAGGCGAGCTTTTTGATCGGATCGTTGCGAGGGGACATTATACAGAGCGTGCCGCGGCTACAGTTGCGAGGACGATCGCTGAGGTTGTGAGGATGTGTCATATCAATGGTGTTATGCATAGAGATTTGAAGCCTGAGAATTTCTTGTTTGCTAACAAGAAGGAGAACTCTGCTCTTAAAGCAATTGATTTTGGCTTATCTGTACTTTTCAAACCTGGTAATTTCCTTAAAAAGAGGACTTTTTTTGTGCTAAATTTAGAATCTTTGATCTCCATTGAGCTAAAAAGGTCTCACTGTTTTAGACTTTTGTTTGACAATTGTGTGTTTCTTTGAGTCTTTTTTATATAAAGATTGAAATTTTTGATGCATTTTTGCAGGAGAGAGGTTTACAGAGATTGTAGGAAGTCCTTATTATATGGCTCCAGAAGTGTTGAAGAGAAATTATGGACCAGAGGTTGATGTGTGGAGTGCTGGAGTTATCCTCTATATTTTGCTCTGTGGTGTTCCTCCGTTTTGGGCAGGTAAAAAAGCAGCTTTGATGATTCATAATAGAAGTTGTTTGTATATGCAGATTTAAGCTGAGTGGTTCAAGGTTTTTTTATTGCAGAGACTGAACAAGGTGTGGCTCTTGCAATCTTGAGGGGAGTTCTTGATTTTAAGAGAGATCCTTGGTCACAGATATCAGAGAGTGCAAAGAGCCTTGTGAAGCAGATGTTGGAACCTGATCCCACTAAGCGTTTGACTGCTCAGCAAGTTCTTGGTAATGAAATGATCTTCTGACACTAGTGCTTAATTCATCTTCTTTGCTACTTGTTTCTTGTTTTGGGTTTGCACTTGAGAAAATTCCGCTGAAGTGAAGACGGTTACTGTGTCTTTCCTTTGCAGATCACCCTTGGATACAAAATGCTAAGAAAGCTCCAAATGTCCCTTTAGGGGATATTGTTAGGTCAAGGCTGAAGCAGTTCTCTATGATGAATAGATTGAAAAAGAAAGCTCTGCGCGTAAGTGTTGCCTCTCAGTATTTTTCAGATGAGTATATACTTTTGTTTCGAGCTTTGATTGGTTTCACTTACTTACTCTCTTTTGATGCTAACCAGGTAATCGCCGAGCACTTGTCTATCCAAGAAGTTGAAGTGATCAGAAACATGTTTACGCTGATGGATGATGACAACGATGGTAAAATATCATACCTAGAACTCAGAGCTGGACTCAAGAAAGTTGGTTCACAACTGGGTGAAGCAGAGATCAAACTGTTGATGGAAGTGGTAAACTTTTACTTGACCAAAAGATTAGAAAAAGCTCGTCCTCTCAGGTACTAACATTTATGAATATTTGATGTAGGCCGATGTTAACGGAAATGGATGCCTGGACTATGGAGAGTTTGTAGCAGTGATAATTCACTTGCAGAAGATGGAGAATGATGAACATTTCAGACAAGCTTTTATGTTCTTTGACAAAGATGGAAGTGGATACATCGAATCAGAAGAGCTACGGGAAGCTTTAACCGACGAGTTAGGTGAACCAGACAACAGCGTTATAATCGATATCATGCGTGAAGTCGACACTGACAAGGTTTTTCTAAAACTCTATACATAAATCTCCTTCTCCCTAAAAAGACTCTTCTTATAGAAAGATTATCATAATATTACTAATAATGTTTGGTTTTGCAGGATGGACGAATAAACTACGATGAGTTTGTGGTGATGATGAAAGCTGGAACTGATTGGAGAAAGGCATCAAGACAGTACTCAAGAGAGAGGTTTAAAAGCTTAAGCTTAAACTTGATGAAAGATGGTTCAATGCATCTACACGACGCACTCACTGGACAATCTATTGCAGTTTGATCTTTACACTTGTTTTATCAACAAAACAGAAGCAATCTGATGGCTGCTTCTTTACACGTTCAAGAAGGGTTTTTATCTCGGCTTTTTTGATTTCAGATGTGATTTTGGCTTACTTCACTTTGCTTCTAGAGATTCTTTTTATTAATGGTTTTGGCCTTTTGTAATTTGTGGGTGTAGTTAGGCTTTTTTCAGTTGGGAATGAATGTATTTGTATGTAATATTGTTTGTTTAATTAATTGTTATAAAGCTTTCATTCTGACTTAGTTTTTGTTTATATTTCTCTCTGAGCATTACAGTTATGATTTAAGCAACTGACAAAACCAACTGGACAAAAGTTTTTAATATGTTTGGTTTTACAAAGAAAGAATCAGTCAGCTTCTTGAAGTCCATCCAAAACAACAGATCCAACCAACAAAACAACGCCTGTAAGGGCAAGAGCACCAGCCAAAACCGACTGAGCAACCACCAGAGTAGTTGAGTCATCCGGAATCAGCACAATGGCTACAATTGCAGCCGTCAGAGCCGGTAATGAAGCCGAGGCTAAGACCGCAGGCGATGTTCCCGCTAAATTCTCGAGGAGACTGAGAAGACCAAGCTCCTCTGCTTTGGAGAAGACTTTAAGCTTCTCAAGAGATGACAATGTGAGTCCCAACTCCTCTGCTTTTGAGAGAAGGCCAGATTTCTCAACTTTGCTCAGAACTTTCCGCTTCTCCAGCTTCTTGAAAACGTCGACGTTCACTTGCTCACTCCCTTCGAAGAACAATCCAGCTCCGTACCATTGTTTCTTCCATTTGGCATCATACTTGTTCACCTTTTTTTTATTCAGTGATCACAGTTACACAAATTAAAAATGGATAATAATATAAAAAAAACTCTGTGACAATACTATACAGAGACTTTGAAGTATTTGTTTCATTAAGAAAATATCAAAATTAAAAATTAGACCAAATTTACAAAGATCCGTAGATCAATTTCCATGAAACTAGTAAAATGTTGTTTACTAAAAGCCAGAGAAGAAGTACTACTCTCTAAATCTATCTTGAGACGCAACAAAGATTCATACTTTATAAAGGTTTAATGAAAGGGAGAAAGGTCTCAGAGCTTAAAGAAAGGAGATGATGAACAGAGTGTAGTTACCTTTTTCTGGGGAGCCATAGAGACGACGGAGAAAGATGCTGCTGGTGATTTGCCGACGGTATTAGAGCGGCGAAAGCGGGGGAGAACGGGATTAGAGAGAAATCGTGTTTGCAAGTGAGCCGACGGAGACGATATCGGAGCGCCGACGACAGCCATTGGGAGGGAAGGAAGACCAAATCGAAGCGATGAAAAAAAGTTTCTTTGGAGAATTTTTTCGTGTGATGTTTTCGCTTTGGGCGTTCGCACATTACTATCTGCAAACTCTGGGAGACAGAGAAACTGCCACGTCAGATGATGTCTTTGTAATTTCAACCAATCATATTCCTCAGCGCTTTATCTCCGTTTCTTTCATTGTTTAGATCAAATCCTGACCGTGCGTTCTACTACTCCAGATCTTTTGAGACGCCCTACGTGTCATTGTAGCATTGGTCGGTAAATATTTTTTGTTTTTTGTCTTTTCTTCCTTGGCAAAAAACAAATTGAATTAATATTTCCCTTCATTATTTCCATTCGTACAAACTGTAGGCCCCCTTTCTTAACCCTATATAGCCTTCATTCAAAGGGATTTCGAAACCCTAGGCGATCTCGATCGAGTGGAGATTCAACACCTTACTCAGGTAAATTTCTCGAACACTAATAATATGATATGTGCCTACAATAATCTGAAATTTTGTATTTACGATGGAAACGACGTGTTTCGCTCTTTCACTCTCTCTCTCGGTCGGTGATTTAGCTAGCAATCATGCATGTCAAATCTATATCTCCCTCCGAATAAAGCTTATTCTGATGTTTTTTTTCTGTTCTTTCAGCGATTTGCTTGTACATACATCGTAAAAGTCTTGTACGATGAAGAAGGCTATATAAGAACCGGGAGGTTTTCGCTGAAACAGGCATCTTCTCGGACATCAGACGGTATCCGATACCCCTTGGCTTTGATGCTCGTCTGGTCCATCCTTGTATAAAACACGTGTTGGAGAAACATGGCTACCGCGGTCCTCTCACCATCTTCGCTGTTGGCGTACTAACAAACGTCCATGATGACATCCTTCGAGATCTCTGTACCTCTCGAATCCATCTTCGTTACGCTCCCTTCGGTTAGTATTTTTCTTTCTTTCTCACCCTCTTGCCATTACTAGAGCAGTGGATGGTGAAATGGAGAGTTTCATATTTTAGTTTCTTCTGAATCAGGTTGCTAAAGTATTTTGTACTATATGCATGAGTGGATTATGGGTAATCGACCCCCAAAAAACATTTTGGCCTTATGCGCTCCCAAAGCTTTCCCTACAGAGATAGCAGCTGATGTTGGATTCAATATTTTCAGTCAGGTTAGATATTCTTCTCGTCGTAAAAATCCCGTCAGCTGGATGAGCATCCTCAAAACAACATAAGAGTTAGGGGCCCCGGAGGAGTATACTGACGAGTCTGCCAGCTAGGCTTGCTCAATATGCAATCATCTTTCTCGTGGCCTAGGCATTGACAGTGGCCAAGGCTTTGACAGTTTCGCCAGCCATCTCTCTTCCAAAGAACATGAAAAAGGGGTAAATAAACATCTTTGCCAAACCAGACTCACTTGTTGTGTCAATTACTTTTTTTTTTTTGTCATTTACTATTTTTCCCTTTCTCACTTCTACTTTTGTTTGCTTAAATCTGACCCATGCAAGCAGAGGTTGGCTTACTCGCCTTTCCAGTCATCATCTAAATATGGAGACGTATCCAGGCAGGACGATAAGTACGATAAGTACCCTCCACAGGCCCAGCGATTGAGCAGTGCAACAAGTGCATTTGCACAGGGATAAAAAAAAACTAAGGCCCAATAAATTTAAGGCCTAGTGAAATAACATGAAACCTAAACCTAACTTGCTTCCTTTCTTCCTCTTTTGAGTCGATCTCACGCTGTTTCACCTGCTTCTCAGTTCTCAACAGTCCCAAAATATGTCGCTGCAGCTTTATTTTTCGTTTAATCAGGTGCTCTTAATTATCCGATGGGTAAGTTGTTTATTTTTCTCTTAATAGCCGTTACAAATTTCCAATTTGGGTCTTTATAAATCAGTTATTTTATCGAGTTATTTATGAGTTTTCCACTGATTTTTCGTTATCCTAAAAATTTCCTGCATCAATTGCTTTATCCTTCTTCTCCAATCAATTCTCTGTTCTCATATCTCAAAATTCCTCAACCCCAGCAAGCAACCGTGGGATTTCTAAAAGCTCTAAGCGGACTCCAAGTCTCCAAGCTCCAATTATATATTCCTTGCTTTACTTGAAGTGGCAGAAAGTGATAATGACCCAATGATTCAAAGTGAATCTAAATCTTTAGCAATGAATGCGCTTAGTAGTTTTGAATTTTTGTTATCAACTATTATTTGGTTTGACATATTGCATGTGGTGAATCTTGTTAGTAAAAAGTTACAATCAAAATCAAAAGATATGCAAATTGATGTTGCAATGAAAGAGGTAAGTGGATTAATTTCTTATTTTAAAAAAATATAGAGAAAGTGGATTTGTTGGTGCTATGACAAAAGCTAAGGAAATTGCTAATGAAGTTGGTATTGAATCTATATCTAATCAAAGAAGAGTTATCCGTAGAAAAAGACAATATGATGAATTTATTGGTGATGAGACAATATTATCTTTTGTTAAAAAAAAAAAAAAAAAAAAAGAGACAATATTATCTGTAGAAGAAACATATATAATTCAGTATTTTTTTGTACATCATAGATCATGCTACTAGTTCATTTGATAAGAGGTTTGAGCAATATCAGTCGTATGAAAATATATTTGGTTTTTCGTTTGATTCTACTAGATTGAAATTGTGTGATGATGTGAATCTGAAGTCTCGTTGTAGTTTTTTAGGAAATAGTTTGAAAAGTGGTGATTTACTAGACATTAATGGAGATGAACTTTTTCTTGAGCTAAAATTTGTTAAGGAGCTTTTGCCAAATGAAAATATGGGAGCAAATGATGTATTGAATTATATTATACCATTTGATAGTTTTCCATATGCTACAATTGCATATAGGATTTTACTAATAGTTCCAGTTACTGTTGCTTATGCAGAAAGGAGTTTCTCTAAACTCAAGCTATTGAAGTCATATTTGAGGACATCCATGTTGCAAGAGAGATTGAACGGACTAGCTTTGATTGCAGTCTAGAATGATTTTTTGGATGAACTAGATGTAGAAAGTTTAATTGATGAGTTTGTTTTGGATCATATAAACAGGATGTCATTATTCACTTAATGTATTTTGCTTCCTTTTTTGTTTTTTTTTTGACATAATTTACTTTTTTTATCCGATTATTTAGTAAAAAATAGGGTTTTTTTTTTGTGATTGCACCGGGTCACTCTGTTGATTGAGTCGGCGCTGCTCCCACCATTGTCAGGAAGCAAGGCAAGTTTTAATATCTGTTTGACGCCCAGATTTCTTAATTTTAACTTTTGTTTGCCTAAAAATTGACCCCTCCTAATCTGCTTCAAAACCTTTTTGAAGATGGCTATTCAGGATGAGACTGCTACTACACCTGGGAGTTCAGGTTCTGATTCGTTTATCCAAAGCATTTAAAAATCCAAATTTTTTCATCCAAATACTCCATCCATTTCATAAGATTTTTTCATCCAAACACTCCATCCATCCAAATTTTTTCATCCAAATATTTGTTTATGCGTTGCTTTTAGTTAAAAGATACTATATTAAAAAAATCCAAATATCTAAGAATTACAAGTATTTTTTGCCTAAATATACTTAAAAATAGTCATATCTACCAAAGTTTCGTTAGAAACTTTAGAATACAAACAGTACGTCTAATTATAGGGAAGTCAAATATAATACACTTGCCTACAAAAGTAAGGGTAACATCACTCAGATTTTGCTTATGTTTGCATAGCATAGCGAAAGATGGAACGGCTAAATCAATTTTCTTTTTCCTCTCAAAGCGGTTTACGGAGTGGAAATTCAACCTGCTCGAGATAAAAGAAGAACTTATAGAAAGAGGCAGAGTGCCATATAGAAGCTTGTTTTACTATCCTGTAAATTTTGGAGTTTAGGGATATATAATACTTATAAGTGTGGGGTGGTTCATTGAACAGGTCGATAAAGTACAGCTGGGCGACTTCCTTGTGCATTTAGCCTTTTTAAATGTATTGGCAAATGTTAACCCGTGCAAGTTGCTGTTAATAAGGATCATATCAGCCGTCCTTACAATCCCACAAGTGATATAAGAACAATTGATGTCAGATGGATGCAAGTAAGAGGAAATGAATGAAAACCAAACCTGTGGTTTTTGTTCTTTGGATGAAATCAATGGGGTTCCGATACGATACATCTGTCTGAGTGGTGTTGTATGCTTCCTATGACAGAATCAGTTTCCTATGATTTCTAAAGGCCTTAAATAAAACCAAAGAGATCCAGGAAATGGCAGAGTCAGTTTCCTATGATTTTCTAAAGGCCTTAAATAAAACCAAAGCAAGTCATGGATAGTTCTGAATCTGATTACTAAAAGTTAGATAT
The DNA here is from genome assembly GCF_030686135.1 of Camelina sativa. NCBI lineage: Eukaryota > Viridiplantae > Streptophyta > Magnoliopsida > Brassicales > Brassicaceae > Camelina > Camelina sativa. The sequence continues at coordinate 22,666,279 of NC_141895.1, read as the reverse complement.
ACATTGAGACAAACATGACTAACCAAATGAACAAAGATTATGTAATTACACTAACCTCCAAAAGTGTTAGCACATATTACAACTGCAAAAGGTCCGTAAAACAGAGATGCAACATTTAATATGGAGGCATGCATAGTATTTGATAAACGTACTTGAACCATGAGAGCAGGACATAGATAACACTTTTCGTAAAGTATCAATAACACTAAAGAATGAATTGTATGTATGCACACAAAAATCTGCATGTTCAACTCACTTGTTCAAATCATCCTGAATATAAAATTCACTATTAATTTAGCTAATCAGCCTCCTGAAAGTGACCATCCTATAATAAAAATGGCGTAATCAATGGAAGATTGCAGACAAAACCCAATTAATCAACATTCTCTAATATGCTGCTATGCAACAGTTCAACATAAGACTGATCTGCAAAGCCAACCAAACCTAACTTAGAGAATTGTAAGAGTCTAGAGAGCCGGAAATAACAGTTCACATTTCTCTAAGAAAACAAAGAAACATAGACAGAACAATCGGGTCTCTGGTTGAGTACCTTTATGGTGGTGCAAAAACATCTAGCCAGCATACCAATTTCAGCCGGCTCGAAGTGCTATTCAAATAAACCAAGAGAAATCAGATCATCTCAGAAACTGGAGATGATCAACTAAAAACAAATACAAACCTGCCTAGGATGATGAGCAAGCAATCGATGTCTGTTTGCAGGTTATTAGACGTCTTAAACCGATAGGATTAATCCATTTGGGTAATATGAGTGGTGTTCAATGCCCATAAGTCGGTACAACACCTAATTAAATTGTTTAATTATCACAAAAATTGATTACTGTCCCGCCACCGTAAAAAGAAGAAAAGGAAATAGACCAAAACAAATTGTATAAAATAATAATACTAGTACAAAAGGAAACTAGGATATAGGAATAGAAAAATAGGAAAAGGAAATAGCTATAACGGTTAAAATAGACAAATGGAAATAGCTAAGATCAAAATCAGAGTCATCAGACATTCAGACAATATAGTTAACGAATTGGATTGTCAAAATTAGACCAATTTTTTAAAAGATACTAATTGTTAGTTTAGTTGAGGAATTAATAAATCATTCCACATTACAGAGATAATTATAGAGAGATCAGAGATACCAAAAGCAAAATAACTGGTCAAACTGTCAGTATGACTTCTTCTTTTTAGACCTTTTAAAATCTGAAATCTCTCTTGCTTGCTTCAAAATATTACAGTCAGGTCAGGAAGTCTCAGTTCTCAAAGACATACCATCTGATTCATCTGATTATAATAAATTCCGATAGATTCCGAATAATAAAATAACGAATCATTAACAATGTGATAAAATTCTTTAACCCCATAATGAATCTTTATTCTATTCTCCTCCTCAGCTCCATAAGAAACAGTTGGGATACTCAAAAAACATCTAACTTTTTTAGTAGTAAGTTTACTCTCTTCACTTCTTTCTCCTTTAGATGAGCCGATCTGACAAGCTTGGCAACCGCCGGAAAAAATTGAGACTCGCCGTTGGCATTGTGTCTCTGAACATCGGATGCCGAAGATAATAAAAACCTAGAGCCACTGCCACCATTTTCGCTGGGACCGCATACAGAACTATAGTGATCACCAAACAGATTGCTATGAAGAGCTTAGTTGCTCTCGGATCTCTCCAGCTAACCAACGCTTGAATCCGTTCCCCTTGCGCTGCAAAATCGCCTAGAATGGTCTGAACCCTTACTGCTAAGATCCTTAACCGGTCATACCTAGCTCGGATTACTTCTGGTCGCCTTGAGCTTGGTATGGTATCGAATTCTTCATCTAGCTCATCCGGATCAACTGTTTCGGCTTGTGATAAGCGTATATCCATACCAGCCGGTATTTTGGGTCTAAACCGGTAATACCAAACTCCAATCATCACCACGTACAAGAATGCAGTCGGGACTACTAAATCAGGATACCAAACAAGAACCAGATATAGAATATGGACTAGCACCGTTGTCACAGGATTCCTCCACCGCCGGATATTATCCAACCATTTAGCTAAACCCACTGCCCAAGCTAAAACACCAACAATTCTATACCAATTTGCTTTGCTCTTTCTCATGCTCCACGCATGCGAATCTGCATCTAACATATATCTAACCACCTCAGGTCCCAATGGCGGTTCTGCTCTAGCCAACCAAGCAGCTACCATTTTTGTGGCGGCTCCTCTTAGTGCATCCTGTTGTGCAACACCTAGAGGCCTTATGTAGTGCATCCGAGGCAAAAGCGGCTGTCCATAAGCTGCGCAAACATCAGGCAGCAGCGACGGGCATGCGAACCGGACTGCCACTTCGATTTCACCCATTTTCTTCAGCCCGCTAGGTAACAAGACCAACAAAGGATATGAATTGGTGTACACTTTGTTGCTCTCCAACGTCGAGACCCTGATCCGTATCTTCCCAATCCGTGTGTCGGGTCTATCATCAGAGGCGTCGGAGAACATTCTCCAGTTGTCGAATACTCCAACTGTTAGCACGGTGCAAGGATCATAAACCTGCCACGTGTACTGCTCATGCCATCTCGGGTCGAAACTGTCTGTTATGGTTCGAGTCCTAACCCATTTCTTGCCATACTTAGCTACACAATAAGCATCAGTGGAACCTTTCCCTCCATTTTTAGCCTTCATTGGCAACAACCCACGAGCTCCAAGAATCCCCAACTCAAGTATTCCAATAGGCGGTTTCCAGAGCTGCTTAGCTGTGGGACGGAAATCGCTGCACACATGCGCTGCCTCTTCAAGCACGTGATACCCACCTTCAAGACAAAGTCTTAGGCTAATCCTTCCACAATAAGGTCCACCTCCTGGCCCTCCTCCACCTCCACCTTCTACTTCCAAAGTGTGCCATTTCGACGGCACAAAACGCTCATCAATCCGCTGCTCGATGGAGCTCACTGGGATCATGGCGTGTCCTAAAAGCGTTGCTTCTTTGCTCGTCCTGTCTTCCACCATCAGAACCAAACAATCTTCCAACGGCTCTCCGGCTACGAAGATCATATCCTCATGCCAATGAAACGAACCACTATGATTATTCATTGAGCCTCGTCTTGTACGCGCAGACTGAAACCCTAATTGAGCTTTCACACGGACCTCAGGCGCAGTCAATGGCGGAAGGTTGGGAGCAATATGTAAATCCTGCGCTTCAAGAACAGTCACTCTCAAGTACCAAAGCTTCGGGGATTGATACACCTTAGACCTCGTATGAGCTACATGCGGAGCGTCGGAGCTCCACGCCTCCGGAAAAGCTTCATCTACCTGAGTACCAATCCAAACAGAGAGCTGAATATCACCGGAAACTCTCCCTGAATTCTGATCCGCAGCGGAGCCTTCAAGCCGATACCACTGAGGAGCAAGCGGACTATCCGGCGGGTCACGAACCGGAACTTCTGATAAATCGAAACAAACTCCTCCGAGAAAACTCTCCGACGAAGCATCCCAAGCAGAGATCTCAAGAGTCGCACCACCGGTCACAGCAGAATCAGACCGGTTATGACCAAGAGCAAACACCTGATTCCACTCCGGAGAATCAGCCGATTCGCCGGGCCGGTTAACGGCCGGTTTAGACCTGACGAAATGGTTCGACGTCCGTACCTTGACATACGCGCTCTCGTTAGGCGGTAAGCCACGCGCCTTCACAATCCGGACGAAGAGATACTGCATTGGCTCAACGAGATTGTAAGGATGATGATGAGCCTTCTTCTCCATCGTCGCCTCTCCTCCTCCAGTTTTGCTATTGATAACCCTAGGCGAGTAATCCCCATTCGGCGGCCTCTTCGTAACCCTAATTCTATCGCCGCCGGGAGGTCTACCTACCTGCATCTTCCTCACTTCGGGAGGATAATAATGTACTTCCCCCGTAGATGGAGGTGGCGGCGGAGACGGCGGACGTTGAGGACGGTTATCGTTTGGACCTTGCATTACCTGTTGCGGTTGTGACTCTTCAACGATAACCATCGGAGGTTGCTGATGAGTCTCTGGATAGCTATGAGACTGAGCCGATTCGAAAACCCTACCTTCTTCAATCACAACTACATTAGGTTTCTCCGGTGGTAAATTCATCATCTGCTGCGGCGGAGGATGAAACTGTTGCTGTTGTTGTTGTTGATGATGTTGTTGTTCATCAGCATCTTGCTCCGGCGTAGGATGAAATTGTTGTTGTTGTTGAAATTGCTGGCCTCCGCCTCCAACGGACATATCGTCGTCGGCGGCTTCGTCGTAATAGTAGATTTTGAGTCCAATCTCGCCGCGAATCCAGCTGAATACACTCTTCTTCTCCAAGGGGAAATACACAAGACCTTCTTCACCTCTTCGCGAGAACTGACTCCCATAGATCTTAACCCTACCGAGAAAATGATTTTTCCGGCCACCACCGTTGCCGAATCTCTTGTCGTTGTAAACCTCGACATCGAGCTCGTCGTAATCCATGTTTTTGGGATCGGAGACGGCGAAATCGAGCATCTCGTTCCAGACAGGGTTGAGGTCACGGAACTTGGTGGAGGTTCGTTTCTTCTGAGCATCGAAATCGACAACGACGTAAGCGCTAGAGCTTCCTTGGCCATCTTTAGGGAGGATATTGCGAGCTTCAACAACCTCGACGACGAGCTTACGCTGGATCCTCGAGGGAGGAGGATCCGAGTGAAACGGCGTCGTGTTCATCGTAGTAGTCGTCTTCTCATATCTCGAGAATGTCTGAGTGAGAAGAAAGAGAAAGAGGGAGAGAGAGAGAGAGAGCGAGTGTTTTGGTTCTTTGTGTGACAGAGATTACGGTAATCGCGGAAGTGAGATAATAGAAAGTTTTTGTTTTTTTTTTATTCGATGTCTTGGGGCTTTATTTATTTGAATCTATTCCTTTTTAAAAAGCACTCTTTCATTTTATTTACAAGTTTTTAGTAGTACTAATTAAAATTTTAGTTTCCTTAATGACCAAAAACCTGTCACACTATATCAAATTAGAAATAAAGGATATTTTAAAAAAGGTATCAATTTATATCACGAACTTACTCGAGTAGTTTTAACTAAAATTAGTTTAAAACCTGTCGAAAATATATATATTTAGCTAAAACTGTTTATGTTTAGATACGAGTGAGTGTAGTAGATAATTAAAGAGACCTAAGCATTGTGATTACTAAAATATATAAAAGGAAGAGATGGGGTTGGTTAATTAAAATATGTAGTGTTGTTAAAACAAAATGTATAAACCTGAATTGAGGTGGAGGGCATAAAGGGGAAGGAATAATAAATGTGGGAGTTAGAGTGGAGATAATGGGGAAATCTAATTCCATTCTCTATCGTCAAGCTAGCCTTCGTTTTATTCTTCGCTTTTTACATGCTCTCCCCATTCTTTTATTTTATTTTATTTTGAACTACTACTATCTCATTTTACACTTGTGTTTGTTGTTTTTGACGTGTTTTGATTCTTCTTCATCTTATAAAAAGGATACTTTTTAATGTTCCTATAGACAGACCAATACATTAAAAGATTTGGCGAGTAAGGTTGTTGGATGAAATAGTTAGTTTAATAAAAGTAGTTTCTTAAACTAACTAAAGAAAATTATCGTGACGCTAACTATAAAGGAATATTAATATTTGGGTTACCATCTGCATAAACACAATTTCAATTTGATTCGGTTTGTGATGTCAGTTATTTGGGTTCAGTTTTAAAAGACCGATTCGGTGAAGTGAAATATTTTGGTCACCATTAAAAACCGTTCCTTTTTTCTTTCACTCAAAAATGGTTGGAATAGATTTTAAATTGATCGTGAATGTTAAAATTATTTTGGTTCTGCTCAATTTTGAGAATAAAAATCGGTTCACTGAGAATCAAACATAACCAAAATAATTTTAATATTTGGGATCAGTTCAAAACCTATAACCAAAGTCGAACCGAACAACAAAAACTGTTCGGTTATCTATCTTAGCCATTTTTTAATAAAATAATTTTAATTAAAATTTGAATGTATATAAAAAAAGAACGGTTGTTTTTTTGAAGTGTGGATTGTGTAAGGAAATGTCATCATCTTTCCATTTTTTTCTTTATATATTTTCCCTCATTTATTCGGCTGGGGGATAAGAGACCAGTTATCAGATTTTGAAAGCTGTAGAATCATAAATGTCAAAGACTTAGAACTTGTTTAAGATAAATTTTTGATTTTGTTAGAAAACGAGTATCTAGTGGAATCTATTATGAGAATCCACTTTTCTTAAAATTTGGAATGGTTAAAAAATGAATCATTGAAGAAACTAAAACCAAAATATACTTCTTCAAACAGTATTGCACATTTTCAAATTCTTCGTTTTCACCAAATTGAAATTTAATTAAAGTCATAATACTTTTTCTCACATCTTCTTTTCTTTGTCAAAGAGCGTGTAGATGTGGAAATGATTATCCCAAACCTCTTAGAACCAAACACAAGATTCCCTTTAAAAATTAGATAAACCAGTATTGTGTTCGAGAATAGGCTAACAATCATATACTTATATGTATACGTTATAACTCGAATAGCAACTTCTAATTTTTAACACATTAGTATCATTATTTTGTCAACTATTTCTAACACAGATTGATGGGGTTTTTTTACCCACCACAACATCCCTATATAAGAAGATTGAGAAAAGAAAAACACATTTTCCATATTATGGAACATCAGCTTCTGACGAAAAACATACACTATAGAAGCTCATTAACAATCATAAACGGCCTCACCTAGTTACAACCAATAAGAGCTCAGCCCATTAACAATCAGATAAAAGCAATTAATTATTCCTTTTATTTACAAGAGAGACAACATTGCTTTCTATTGTGAAAACCCCATCAATCATCATCATCCCCATACAAACAAACAATCAAATACAAATGTTACTAGTTCTTCAATTAATCGCATGCAGAGCTGTTTTTGGTTCATATTCAATTGACTTCGTGAACTGCAAAAACAACAACAACAAAAAGAAGGAATATATTTAAGGTTTTGGAAACAAAGAAGTGTGATGTCAAATTTACATAAGAAAAACTCGTACCTGAGATATCTTAAGATCAAGCTCATTCCACTCTGAAGATGGATCGCTTCCTGCTACTATCCCTGTCCCCGCATAGATCAACGCCCCAAGACCCTGTAAATAGAAATAGAACAGTTCAGCGTTTGACAGTTGTAGCAAAAACGCAATGATCAGTTTTGCTTTGATTTAGTTTAGTGCAAGTGTGCTTCTTTATATTGGGAGAGAGATCAAACCTTTTCGACTAGAGCTGATCTGATTCCCACTGCAAATTCACTCTCCTCTCTACCAAAAAACCCGACAGGTCCAGCATACATTCCTCTATCGAACGATTCTATAAGCAGCAAAACATTTGTGTAAGCACCATTGTTAATCTCTAAGAAAGCATAGGCATTTATAGTACTAGGAGATAGTTGAACCAAGGCAGATAGATAATTTACCTATTTCCTTAATCAAAAGCCTAGCTTCTTCTGCTGGAAGCCCACAAACAGCTGGAGTTGGATGCAGAGCAGCCAAGATTTCAAACTGTAGATAGATATTTAAGACCAAGAGTTAAACCTAATTCAAAGCAATGAAGAGAGTGGAGATAACATTTGCAACATAAGGTAGAAAAGTCATTCAAATATTATTTATCTCACCTCATCATCTTCCCTCCTAAGTTTCCCTGCCAATTGAGAATATAGATGCTGCACTCTTGCAAGCTTCCTCACAGTTTTTTGGGGCTTAACAACAACTCTGTCACAGATACCCTGTAAAGGAGAAGGAAGGATAATAAGAAAACATATATCAAACGGATTATCCAGAAAAGAAAGATTGAAGCTGCAGAACATCAAGATTGAACTTACATTTAACTTTTCTCTTATATTCTCTCGTACAATAGAGAACTCAAGGTCGTCTTTCGGACTGCAACAGTTTAGCAAATCACATCAGTATACCAGAAAATTTCAATGGAGACTGGAGAAATCGATTCTATAATTGTTCAAAGCACTAGAGTTAAAATTGACCTGGTTAGTAAGTCACGCTCAATCTCCATATCACGAGCCCTTGAAGCAGCTCTAGGTCTAGTTGCAGCCAAAGCTTCACTGCAGACACCTAATTGATTCCTTTGGAAAAGTCTCTCAGGCTGTTTCACACAGATGTATGTCACAAGTTAGATGGGAACAACAAAGGTGCACATCTTTATCAACAGCTCTTGTAAATCAAATAATGTACCAACGGACTACTTATAACCTACCGTGTTGCCAATAAAAGCTGGTGCACCTGGTGGTTGAAGACAGAACTGATATGCATCATGTCCTTCGCTCTGTCACACACCAATAAGAGTGAGATCCAAGTCTAAACATAGACTTAATCTGAAAATTGACTACTATATAATATCACAGAGATAAAAACACACCTGCAACTGTGCTAGCCAAGCAATGGGATCAATGTCAGTATCCGTAATAATTCTGCTGTTACGAGCAAGCACAACCTGATTTCACGACCCGAGAAAACATCAGTTAATCAAAAAAACCATAATTGTTTTTGAAGAATAGAAACGAAACACAGGTCTCTAAACTAACCTTGTTAAGAGAAGAGCTTTTCAGCTTGATCATCTCCAAAGCCTTCTCTACAGCAGGGAAATAAGCACCTTTGGTAGGAACATGATTCTTGCTCAAAACAGATACTCCAAGAGATTTGTTTCGTAACCTCATGACAACAGAAGAAACCTGAAGCATAGTCTCCTGAAGTGCTTCAATAGCATTTTCCAGTGTCCAAGAGAGTTCATCATCCCAAGCAACAGTTGCAGCCAACATTGAACTTCCCCCAAATTCATTAAACTCAACCTGTACGTGTACGTGTATCAATCAGCCCCAGTCACACAACAACAACAACAACTCATACTCCAAAAAAAATTCTCTTAAAAAAACAGAATAAAAAAAAATTACCTGAGGCACTGAAAAGTAAAAGGCACCAAAAGGTTCCCATTCCACAGCAATCTTTCCATTAGGATCAAATCGCATACCACCATAGGCACGAATCAGAGGTGACTTTGAAGACAAAAACCTTCGGATGGATCTCCAATCATCGTGAGAGAAAGGATCAAGGTCACGGAAGAACACTGCAGAACCGATCCCAGCAACGCTCACAAGATTACGATCAGATGAAACTGAACCGTCCCCGTTATTCCCGTTGCCGTTGTCGTTCTCTCTCGCTAGATCGAGAAGAAGATCGGGACGACCGACGTCACTGCGACGAGAGAAGAAACAACGAGGCAGAATCTCATTCTGGGCTTGAAGCCAATCAATTGCTCCGATTTGCTGGTCAATTGGTACCTGCAACCATATCCAATTTTAGGTTTTTTTTTAATCAGAATTGCGCGGGAAAATTCGAATTTTAGGAGGAAAAAAAAAAAAAAAAAAAAAACTACATGTTAATGCGGGAGTGACTGTATGTGATCGCCGCCTTTACACCAAAGTGGAGCCTATAGTTTTCTAATCATTACTCTTCTTTTTTTTGGGCCATCAACGCAAAATCATTACTAATTTACTAGGCGCTAAACTAAAGTTAACATTAAACTTTAGCCAACTCCCAACTGTAATCAGATACTATAACAATTAAGTACAAAATAGTATTTAATTAGATTAAGATTAATAACCAGAGTCAATTAATCTTTCCTGAAGAAAAATAATTTTATATTCTCAAAATGTTTTGATAAAATTGACTATTATTAAAAGAAAAATAAATCTGGTCTACCTTAAATTGACTAAATGGAAAAAGATTCATTTTAATGTCCAATTTAATACTTCGATTGACTAGCGGAATCTCTAGTACGACCCGATTCATAAAGAATTAATAAAATTTTAATAACCATATCTTATTGGTTTCTTGTATACTATATCTTGTAGTGATACTTTATGATTACAAATGTATGTGGTTGACAAAGAAAATGATCAAAACAAAAGCAACAACAACGATTTATGATAATAGTGAGTAACACTGTTAAGACTTTTTGTCAACCGACCCCAATTCTTTTTAAAGATAAGGAACCACTTTGATATGTAAATTATGATCGTGTATTTTTTTTTTAACAATAAAGTTGAATTCTAAATGATTACGAAATAATTAATTACTATACCCACGAAAAAAGGTTGATTAAGAGCAGGTTTTAAAAGTAAAATATACGAATCTGTGGTTTTAAAAACAGTTCGTGTAGTACGATAAAATAAAAAAGGTACTAGGCGCTCGTATTAAAAAATACACGTAAAAAAATGATTAGGCACAAACACAAAGATACGGTAAGCTGGTGGGGAACGACGAAGCTAGCTAGGGGAAGCGATATCAAGACAGGCCAATGTAAAAAGACCACGTGGCGTGATCCCATTCTTTCACTTTGAAGCAAATGGGATTATGTCCTCTTACCAAAAAAAAATAAAACAGAGGGATGGGATGTTAGTAGTACCTGTAAACGGACGACTCCGGAAGAAAAAGGAGGAGGTTGAGATTTGAGTTCAGAGACGGCGGAGATAAGCTTGTCAGTGGCGGCTGCTGGAGATAAAACAGCAGTCATAGTCCTTGTCTCAACTGTACCAAGTGGCGTCTTGAAATCTCCCTCACAACCATTCATAGACATGGAACATGACTCGTACTTCTGTAAATTTAATTTATCCAACAATTGAGTTAAAATTTTGTAACGTTCTCTTATATAAACAGATAAGAAACAAAAAAAAAACAGTGAGAACAGGAAAAAAACCTTGCGGGAGAATCTAGTGAATGGAGTTGGAGAGTAATTATAATGAGAGAGTGAAATAATGGAGCTGTGTTTTTTAGTGTTTGAGGCCAGAAAATGAGAAGACAGTTGAAGCGACGCCATTGGAGAAATTCTTAAGAGAGAGTTCTTCTTTGGTTGATTTTTTTTTTTTTAAATTGCTTTGTTTTTGGAGCAAATAAAAGAGTAATGGTAGAGAGATTTTTGTGTTTTGGGTTTGAGTTGAGAGAGAGAGAGATTTGAAGAATGGATCATAAAAATAGAGATGGGTTATACAATGGATTTGTAGCTGGGCCCCACCAATTTTGAAGATTCAGTTCACCTTTCACATTTTTAAATTTCTCAGAATTTTTCTCCAGTAAACTACTTCGAAGTTTTTGCTTCTTTTTTTTTTTGGTCAATCTCTTCTTTTTCTTCAATTACGTAAAGAATATTTTCTACAGTTAGTCTAACATTTTATTTTCAATTATTCATTTAATCAGTTATTTGATAGGTCTATTACTTATAAGATAAAAACAAATTAAAATATTATTAGAAACCAAATAGATAAATATTTTCTTTGAGAATTAATGTATTTAATCGTTTGTATTTTTTTTTCCCTTGTCAACCAAAGATCTTCATTTTCATGATCGTTTGTGTTACTGCATGTTTTTTATTATTATTATTCAAAGGTGTTAATGCATGTTATATCTTCAAAGTTCCAAATTGTTACAAATGAGGTAGTGTAAAATTACATAAATCAATGACGCATGGACAACATTCTCAAGTGGATGGATGATTGGATTCTCATTTAAGACTTAATTAACGTAAAACGGTTCTCTCTCGTGTCGGATGTTATATGAATATGATGATAGCTAGGCGTCTCAATGCCACTCCAGCCGGAGGGAGGCTCACAATCCGGCCATGGCCTTTTTGATATACCACACTATTTCTAATAAAAAGGTTCTTAAAGCAAATGAGCTTTTAGAAATGTTTTCCGATTTAAATTAGGATAATGAGACTATATATGATAAGAATATTAGTATAAACCATTATGCTACCAGTAACTAGTTAAAGGTTTAACCAAAATAAATACTTAGAATGTAAGTATTTTTTTTTGACAAACAGAATGTAAGTATATGGGTCCTTTTAATCAAGACAAAAAGGAAGTGAACTGACACCATGTGATGATGTTATTACTTGTACTTAGTTGCACTTCTTGATCTCTAGTTCACTATATTAAAAAATAGTGAACTAGAGATCACTATGTTATTACTTGTACTTAGTTCACTATATTAAAAAATGTAAATCATACTAGACAAAATTCTTGTTCATAGTCGGTTTTTAACGAGTTTTTAAGGTGATTAAGGTGAACATGGATATTATTTTTCCTGAAATAGAACAATCCTTGAATATTACTTCATCCATATCAGTTTTAGTGATGTTTTCAATGAGGAAAAAATTGTATCAAATTTATATAGTTGTTTTCAATTTTTCATTGCAAAATTACTTAGTGTTTTTTTGTTGTTGTTGACTGATTCTATTTTGGGAATTTTTATTATTGGTTGAATTTTGTTTAATTAATTAGGTGTGTAAATGATGATTTAGTTTTTTTAAAAAGCCAAAAATTAAATAATTTATTAATATGTATAAAAAATCTTAAACATCACTTTAATACAAAGTATTATTTATAAGTAGTCATTGTAAAATAATGGTTTATATTTACAAAATTTGTATTAGTGTCCGATGTAAACTACATTAGGAAAAATCAATACTATTTGAAAAGAACGTCAGATATTTGCATTATTTGAGGAGTCAACTCCTTTGAGTATCTTCTTTGCTGGGAAACTCACTTAATTTGGCTCTTCCAGAATCATCGCCATTTACCGCTATTACATTATGAGTCAAATACAATCAGACCAGAGTGAAAGAGTGGAGAGCTACAGCAATTTCCCCCAAAATTTCCCTGAAATAACCGAACACACACATTTTATTTCCATGTGTACATATGATGATTACGATGGCTCACCGGTTAATTTTCGAGAAGACGATTATTCTTTGTTTTTAGATTTTTTGTCGGATTGAAACAAAGTGGTCAAAACGACATATCTTAAGACTTTAAAAGGACTAGACTTAATTTGGAAGTCAAATTCTTATTTAATTATCATCACGATCGAGCTATCTATTACTGTAGAAATTTTAGAATTTAAGAAGTCTTTCAAATAGTCCAGTCGAGTGAATCCATAATTCAACAAGCGTTGTCTGACGTAGAACTGAATAAACTGCAAACTACACACGTTCCTAGAGATATTATAGTACGACTTTTAAACTTTTAAAATGCTGGACGCGGTCACCATGAACATAATTTTATTGTTATTCGTGACTTTGAACGTGTGTTGTAGTAGATGCTACGATTTTTTCTGCATTTACTTATGTCTAAAAATAGTATTATATGTAAACATGTCTATATGAGTGTACAGTGTACTAATCACTTCTGTTAACTAGAAAAATTAGATTTGGTTAATTAAATATCTAGAGAAATGTTAGTTCAATTTAGATAACCTAATGTACAATTTTATTCACTATATAAAGTTTAACGGTAGTATGTGTTGTTTTCACGTTCTGACGCTAACAATTTAGCATTAACGATTCGAATTCTTAATTACGAACGATATAATCCAGTAACAATTTTATTAAATTCTTGCATGAATATATATATTTTGAATGTGTCAAAGCATGAATATTTTTGTTCTTTTTTTTTTTTTTTGACAAGCATGCATAATTTATTGCTAGGAGTATATCTGGAGTTTTGAGTTCTTACTTCTTACGAAAGATAATACTACAGTACTTGCAAAAATTATTCACTTGTTTTAATCTTTAGTTCGGTTGTTCAAAGTCCAAAAATTCTATGATCAAAAACAAAAATGGTTATTTTATTTTAAATGGACTACTTTTACATAAACAGACCATAAGATCCAGATATATTAAACACCCTACTAAATTTAGACCAATATGATCAGCAAAAGTTAAATTTTTTTAAACAACAAAATAAATAATAATAATTAAACCTAAATACGGTACGCAATAATTCATGGACATCCGTATTTTCTTTCGTATGTTTTTTTTTCTTTTTTGGACAAAAAGACCGTATTTTCTTTCGTATGTAAGTTAAACATTGTTTTTTTTCCGATTTGACTCATTTGAACCAGTCAAAATAATTTCAGATGGTGAACCAAAAAAGTAAGGAGAATAACATAAACACATAAAATGAGAGTTAACAGAAAATTAGGAAATAGGGGTACAATATAATTACTCTACGACTAAATCTACATTTCAAAATATTCATACTCCATTAAAAAATCCAATATTTTAAATCTAGTATATATATTTGACAACTTAAGACGTAAGGCCAATTGACTTATATTACAAGGAGGAGAACGAGTAAAAGAGTTGAACCCTAGACATGGTTAGACAACTTGGGACATAAGTAGTCCAATTAACTAATACACAAGTTGTCTAAATCCCAAACATTTGATCGCTGGTCATAATTAAAAAATACAAAGAAATGGGTAATGCGATTGATTAGCTTACCTTACGCGGCAGGAGCTGCAAATCAGACCAACATTTTTTTCAGAGACACGATCAATCATAATATCTTGTATTCATTTTATAAAAATGGTCTATTAAATCACCACATGCTATTATATATCTTATTATATAAAGTATTGTTTGAAAAGTTACTAACTCACGAGATTGTGACACGTGTCAATTTCAAAAATTACTAATTCACCAGAACGTGACAATTGTCAATTTTACACAAATTTCTAATTTTAAAATATTTTTTTTTACTAACTCACCAGATGTGACACGTGTCAATTTCAAAAGTAACTAATTCACCAGATCGTGACAAGTGTCAATTTTACACAAATTTCCAATTTTCAAAGAAAAATATTTTTAAAATATCAAGAAATTATAAAAAATAACTAATCATAAAATCTTATTATATAAGGTTAGGTTTACAAAGTTAAAGTTAGGTTTTCAAAGTTAGACATTAATAGGATCATGACACGTGTCAAGTATACTGAAGAGATGTTGACATATGTCAAATATTATTATTTTTCAAAACAGCTAATTAAGATAATAGAATTAAATCTACATAAAATTTACATGTTTATATCTAAAAAACAATTTCCTAAATCAAAAAGAAAATTATTAAAACATATATTAAATTCATTGTACGGTAATTATATTATGTGTTTTTTCAATTAGATTTTGACATGTATAAACAAAAAAATAATTCATTAAACATGTATATTATTATTAATCAGTAAATAGGAAATAACAAATCTAAAAAGAATAACATAAGTTATGTCAAAAGAATTATTATTTTTGAAACGTAATAGGAAAGCTAATTAAGAAAATAACATTATATCTACATAAATTAACATGTTTATATCGAAAGCTTTGATTTTTTTCTGATATAATTTTGTTTATCTATTGTAGGTCTTTGATTCTTGCAGGTTCCTCGATGGAAGTTATCATATGCAATGAAATGGAATCAAAGTATATAAAGTCCGCTATATTAATCGAGGATGGAGACACTGATGGAGGTTCCAAAAGCGATTCTACAGTTAGTAGTGTTATAAGTTCCGAAGATTAATCGATGGTTGGTGTTTCTGATCAAAATCTAGAGTTTTTTCTTCTGGATAATGTCAATGATTCCAGTACTGAAACAAAAGCTACTTGATCAAGTAATTGAGAAACGATTTTGAAATTTGGAAAATTAGAATGGTAAACCATTTTAAAATTGGTTCCAAAGCGGATTTATTTGGTTTTTTATCTGATTTGGTTCGTAAACCGTTTAAACCTAGGTATATAGAAAAATATATGAGAACTTTTGATTTGGTTAGAAATAAGTTGAGAACAATAGGCGGACGGGCGGGGTAAAAACGGGCGGGTCTTTATTTTAGTTAGTATTTGGCAAAAGTTTTGGTGGGATATAATTTAGCTTTTGATTATTGTAATAATTGTTATAATATATTTAAAAATTTTGTTTAGCGTTTATAATATAGTTTTTTCAATAATTTTAAAATCCCCATATCGTGCGGGCCATTAGTATATATATATTTATTTATTTATTTATTTATAGATAATTGATTTTGTGATATAAAAGAAAAATAATTAGTCCGCTAATCTGCAGGAATAAAACTGCCAATCCCACAAGCCATCGTGGGCTTAATCTTATACCCTGTTTTGAGACCTCTGGGCCCTCTTGTAGAAACCTTGGTTGTGAACTTAATGGTTGATCATGCACCTTACTTTGAATTACATAGCAATATTGTTGCAAAGAAACAATGCTATTTTCTCTGTATATCTGATCTTGTTGTCATCGGATGCACTCTGTAATTTCTACTTCTAATTCATTGGGATACAAGAAAGTTTAAATTTTCAACGAGAGAATACAACGTTTACATGTGCAATACAAAAACTTGGCCAACAGAAACGTAAGTGTGTAAAACCTACAAAGAGTGACTGTTCTTGTTTAGAATCCTCGTGTTAATGCAAACACACGTCCCTCTAGAGGTGGAGGCAATGCAGAAACGGCATCTTCGATTTCCTGCGAAAAATCTCAAAGATGACTAACCCCACTACTACAAGGAAGAAAGTAACTACATTTCTACTGTTCCATAACCAGATTGGATAAAGAAAACACACCTTCACTGTATACCGAGCCGAAAAGTGGATCAGCAGGATTGCTTTGTTTTCAAACTTTTCAGCATGATTTACTATCTGCAGTTTGAAGAACCAGAAAAAAAACTTTTATGAGCACCAAGAGACAGAGAGTAACAAGGGATTTCAAAGAAACGAGGACCCTGACCTCAGATAAATGGATATGTCCATAATCTCTTGCATGCTCTACGGATACTGAATCATCAAGAAATGTGCTCTGCACAAGAGTAAATAGAGACAACACAGCTCCCTTTAATACAAAGCCATGAAACTTGGACCAGGAAAAAGAATTTCATTAAGATTCACGCACATTGTCCTAATTCATATCAGCAGCAAAATATTCACCTCCATGACGAGAACCTTTGCCTTGAGAACATCATCATTGTTTTCATCAACTACAAAATCCGACGTTGTATCTCCGGTAAAAGCGACTTCAGGAGTTGTTATGCTGTTTGTTATCTACAATATCCAAAATCAGTAACCAGGCTTATATATTGGAAAGACCATTGCAAACCTATTGACTTTGTGATAGACAAACCTCAACACCTGAAGCCTTCAAGTTCTTAATTTCATTCCCAGATAGGCCAATATACTCCTGCTTGAGCTTATATCTAGTTGAATACACTACATAACCCTGCAAAAATATCACACGAAAGCATAAATTCAACGAAGACACGAAACGCGAAGATATCCAAAAAGCTCAAGTGGTTTCAATGAAAGAAACCTGGCTTTGGATGACATGGTATGTCTTAAAGGCTTTGACTTTGAGATCTTTCCTTATAATAAACTCCTCCCCTACACACCAAGAAGTTCCCAAGATTATAAGAAAAAACCCAAAATCATCGGGGTGCAATGAATGCTAGAGGTTAAAATTACCAATGTCCAAGCCAACAAGATTGTGCTTTAGCTCTGAAGAATCTAACTTTCTGTGAACCTCAAACAAACTCTCAACAGTTTCTTTAATCGATTTGGGCACTATAATCGTTGGAGGCTTCATTTTGTACAAGCCTCTAGTCGCAACATACATTGGCAATCCACCCTAGCATAACAACACTAAAAGTTTAAGCTTACAATTTTGAGAATGTGACACCGTAACAGTAACAGAGCAATAGGCTAATGATAATAATAAAACACAGGGTGGCTCAACAAGGGTTTATCAAAATTGCTCAGAAAATTATACTTACGATGTGATCCATGTGAGAGTGAGAGATAAAGAGGAAGTCCTGTGAAATAGCGCGATGTGGGCAACGACCGATGTCGAAAGCTATCCGAAGAGATGGGAATATGATACACGTCTCGTGCCCTCCAATCGACAATCCCTCGATAGGGTAACCTTCGATTTGCATTGCTTCCTTCTTCTCCATCTCCACTGTCCCTTAGGGTTTATCGAATTTTCCCCTGTGCCTTCGTCGTTCTCACCTCTCGTTCAACAATTGAGCACAACGTGTTCGATGAAATGTCGCACGATGTTTTTTTTTCTTCCATGCGCCGGAAAATATGATCAAATTAATTTTAGACTGGGCTTCATTAGGCCCATTAACTGAGAGTTTGATTTTCGCGCGTGGAAAGCACTAATAAAATAGCCACGTGCCCACTCGCACAAAGTGATTAGTCTTTCGTATTCAACAACAGTGGAAGGGTACAGAAGTAAATTCACAGGAATGCTTCAGATCAACGTAGCAGCATTCTTCTCACACTTGTTTTTGAAGTAATCTCGACGACGATGACGACTAATACAAACAAAATCTGAGCAATTTCAATTAAAATATCTCTAATGTTTTAGTGTATTTTTAAAAAATTAAGATGACTTTAGTACGTATGTACCTTTTTATCTGTCTAATCTAATCACATTTAATGTTTTCACAGCTTTATTAAAAAAAAAAAGGATGGCTCTCCTCACTTCTTTTATTTTTTCCCCACTTTCGAATTTTTCTGTAAAAAGTAAATTTTAGTTCAATTAATTTTTTCGGAGATGATCGAACGGCTAGAAATTAACGGCGTAAGATTAGAGTTATGGAGATGCGCTTTACTTTTTGTTGGGTTAAATTTAGAAATATATATAAAAATGGACCCAAAAAAAAACAAAAAATATATATTTTCTCTTTCCTTCTGGTCACTGAAACAACTATACCACCACCAGAGAGGAACAGTTTTCAGAGCATCAAGCAGCTCCGGGAAGAGAGAGAGAGAGACGCTAATGGGAGCATTCAATTAACAAAACACATCGCCGCTTTAGATTTCTACGGTATATATATATATATATATATATTTTTTTTTTTATTGTCTTCTTCTTTCTTTTGGTCTGAATCGGACTCGGATTTAAGAACAAGAGAGATCCGGACGGTTAACTCGAACTTGGAAACCCGATAATTTTTAGGACATTGTTCAAGTAGTGTTGGATTCTAGAGGGATCTCTCTGTTTTGGGTTTTGTTGTTTGACTCTGTCGGTGTTTTTTGTTTGTTTGTTGTCCATTTTTGGAAAGGTGGATTTTTGAGTCCTTAGGGTTCTTCTGTTTACAGTGTGAGTTCCAGATCTGGCTCTTTTTTGCACATCATTAATTCCAATCTCTGAGTTTTTTTACTTAATTTAAAAATGCCAAAATTTGTTAACTTATATGGGTAATCATTATTGTTCTTTCTTGATTCTTTCCATTTCGTTAATGATTAAGTTTTTTTAATTATCTTTTCAAAGCTTAATTATTAGAGTTGATTCTAAACAAAATGATGTTACCCTTCAACTAATTATTTTATTGTTAAATTGTCTTCATTTTTGATTATTTGGTAGTAGTAATCATAAGCTTGGAAAATGTTGCAGGTGTTTTGAGTTCCATACATCATGGGGAAGTCTACAAAGTGGTTAAAGAATGTATTGCTTGGAAAAAAAACATCTAAATCTAGTGGTTCCAAAAAAAAAGAGGTAATGTTTAATATGTCTGTGATGATTGCTAGTCTAAACAAATGTGTGGAATGGTTTTAAGCTACTATCTTGCTTTATACAGTTACATGTTTTTTGTTTTAACTATGGTTATAATGCCCAGATAGTTGTGAGTGGAAAAGAGGTAGTGGTTACTGCCAAGGTAGAAGAATCAGATGTGGTATCAGATCTTCCTTCTTTTGCAATTCCAGCCACCAATACCGTTGATAGAAGCGGTGGTATCTTAGAGACACAAAATGTGAAACCTGAAGTGATCTCAGATGATGAAATTGAGCTACCTGAGGAAAAACCAACAGATTCTCAAATTGTTGCACCTGTTCAATATGATTCACTATCTGATGCAGAGAAAATCCAACAAGAGATTGCAGCAACGTCTATTCAGGCTGCGTTTAGAGGTTACTTGGTAATGTTTTCATCTCTTTGGATTGTAGGCTTGGTTCTTTTGATTGCAGCTATTCGTTTTTTTTTTCTTCTGTATATCCTGATCTGAGCTTATTGTGTGAAGGCTCGGCGTGCCTTTTGGGCACTCAAAGGCATAATAAGGTTACAAGCACTTATCCGTGGTCACCTGGTTAGGAGACAAGCTGTTGCAACTCTTTTCTCTGTCATGGGAATTGTCAGGTTGCAAGCATTTGCTCGAGGAAGAGAGATCAGGAAGTCTGACATTGGAGTTCAAGTTCTTAGGAAATGCAGATTACAACTGTTTCAGGTAAGGATACTTTTTGCTTCTTTGTAAGTTCAAGTTCCCTTGCTAATGGTGAACTGTGGCCCTTAGATACAAACTTAGTGCAGGATAATATTGTAGTTGGGATTGGTCGAGAAATATGTTTATTCTCTTATCAAATTAGAACTGGATTTTTTATTTATCAGGGGAACAAGCTTGCAAACCCTACAGATGCATACCTTGGAATCAAGAAACTTACATCCAATGCTTTTGCTCTGAAGGTACGCTTCTCGATTGAGCTAGTTATTGTAATGAATTAGGGAGAAACAGATAAGGAGCCAAGTTTGTATACAATATTACAATTTCTCGCTTATGTTATAGAGTCTCTCTACTTTATTTTAAAATCTTGATGGATAATTGTGTTTGCAGCTTCTCGCTTCATCACCAAAAGTGATACCTGTACACGCCTATGATTCATCTAATCCAAACTCAAACTTGATCTGGTTAGAGAACTGGTCAGCCTCATGCTTCTGGAAACCAATTCCTCAACCGAAGAAAATAGTAGGCAGAAAACCTCAGAACAAGCTTTTAGTCGAGGCTGAATCTGCTAAACCCAAGAAGAGTGTCCGTAAAGTTCCTGCTGCAAGCTTGGAAAGTTCCTCAGTACAGGCATCTTTTGAGTTTGAGAAACCCAAACGAAGTTTCCGGAAAGTTTCAAGCCAGTCAATAGAGCCACCCGCTGTTGAAGATCCTCAGATTGAACTTGAAAAAGTTAAACGTAGCTTGAGGAAGGTACATAATCCTGTAGTTGAGAGCTCTATCCAACCTCAACGATCCCCTCATAGGGAAGTCGAGAAGCCAAAGCTTGGCGTGGAGAAGATAACTGAGTCATCATATCCGCTGGTACATAAAACTGCAGAAGAACCTGTGAATGTATGTGACGAAAAGAAAAACCAAGAAATGCCTGAACAGCCTGAGGAGGAGGTACATGTTCCTGAGGTGGAAGTACATACTCCTGCACCATTAGAAACCAATGAAGCACTTGATTCATCACTGGTCAACCAAATTGACAGCAACGAAAGAGCCATGGTGGAGGAAAAAGCCTCAATAGAAAAGGATACCAAAGAAGAACGGTCTCCCAATCCAAAGAATAAAGAGAATTCAGCTGGGAAGGAGAACCAGAAATCCAGGAAGAAGGGTTCAGCTACTAGCAAGACCGAGCGTGAAGAGAGTAATGGGCACAGTCAGACTAGCCCATCAATCCCAAGCTATATGCAAGCAACTAAATCTGCAAAAGCAAAGCTAAGGCTGCAAGGCTCACCAAAGTCTGCTGAGCAAGATGGAACTGAGAAAGCCACTGTTCCTAGACGTCATTCTCTACCATCTTCAGGCAACGGCAGGATCACCTCTAATTCCCCAAGAACAACGAGACTCACAAACTCAGGTGACAAAACCGGGAATAAGAAGGAGAAACCTCTTCTGTCCTCCCGAGAAGGAAATGGTTAGTGCCAAACACTATTACATTTTTAATAAGACCAAACTAAATTTTCCAAACCTCCCTGAGTGCTTTATCCCATGATCTTACTGAAAATCACTACATAAATTTTACATCTTCTTACATCTACGACTCTGAACTGTGTTTTGACTTTGCAGCCAAGACAACTCCAGCAGAACGGAAGAGGTGATAAATTGCTGCAGAAAGTTGAAGCCTTTATCGTTCTTGATTCTATAGTAGGGACGTTACCCCAACACGAGAATGCAACCATCTATCTATTTAAAAGCTTAGATTATGAGTCTGTGATTGTGTGTGTGTTTATGTTGGCCAAGTGTTATCGTTGGCCCTACGTTTCTGCAAATGTGAGTGTGTCCTGAGGTGATAACGTTGCTTCCACAAGACTTTTGGATCTTCTTCTTTTTTATTCTGGTTTTTATCGTACATTACTTTGAAGATATTAAACTTTTTCTTATATGAATCTGTGATTATTTTAGAATGGTATCCTTTCATAAGTTACAACACAATCTTTTTGGATGAAGCCTTCTAAAGTTTTAAGTTCTAAGGTTGCCGCAGGCAAAACTACAGAGTAAAGATTAGATCAGCTGAATTCTGGTCTATGATCTTCCATTCACGAAGCATTACAAACATGAAGAATGAAGAGAAAATGGAATTTTGTTCAAGTAGTTCTTTTCATATTTCTGATCGGTTTCTATCCAAAATATCAGATCTACGGTACCGATTCTTTCTATGGACATCAAACTGAAGTGAAGCAAGCTTATGAGAAACAGCTGACCAGATCATATTCACAGAATCTCCAGGACGCGAAGGGAACCGATACTCAAAACATTCAACAACCTCTTTCAGTCTCTCCCACTTCTTCTTCCACTGATCCTTTTTAATCCCTCTGAGAAGATTCACCAAAAAACCTTTCTTTACAGCTTCAGAGGAATGCACAAACACAGAGAAACTTGAATAGTCTAGAGCATCTTCAAACGGAAGCTCAATCTGATCACTGATTATAACAGGAACACAATGGCTCACTATGGCATCGAAAAGACGATTAGAGGAAGGAGTGTCACCAGCGATATTGAGACAAAACTTCGAGGAAGCCATTCCTTTACCAGTTTGTTTAGTCCCGTTCCCTCTTACAGTTCCAAATGCAAAGTGAACATCTTTCTCATCTTTAAGAAGGTTATACAGCTCTTGACGAATACTTCCACCCTAAGACACCAAAAAAAATAATGATTGAGATTATTTATACTCAGTAACAGAACTAATAAGACTTAGAGAAGAAAAACTCAAAAACACTTGCATCTTTTCTGTAGATTGCTCCTTGGAAATATGCCAATACAGGACGCTTCTCAAACGGAGCAGAATCATTGTTAGAGACAGTCTTAACAACGTGCAAGTAAGGCGCAATGATGTCTTTCTCAAGATTGGCAATCGCAGAAGGGTACCTTCCAAAATCCGAGAGAACAAACATTGCGGATCCAAGCAAGTTTCTTGCATAGAGCAAACTGTTTGGATGATGAGCTACAATCAAATGATCTTTCCCATCAAATCTTTTCCACTCATCTTGATTTTTCAAGAACTCAACTAATCTCTCCTGCAACAATCTATCAACACTAACGGTTTCGTTCCCGCGGAGCTTAGATTTCCGATTGTAACTCAAAGAAGCAAAGAAGGGTACAAAAACAATGTCAGCTTCAATCGAGTTCTTCACTCTAACTGCACTACATGGTCTATTGATTTCAGGTGTCTCTGAAGCTAATAGATCAAGTGTAAGCCAATACTCTACACTGTGTTGCCGATTTAACCCGCCAGGATAAGAAGGGACTGTACTAATGTTCTTGATATTAGGCCAAACCTCAGATCCTTTGCTGTGCCAATTCAATATCCCAAAGTGAAACTCAGAGGGAAGATCGTACATAAACACCTTCAACACACCTCGGTTTCGACCGCATTTAGTATCGATTGAACCCAAGTCCTGGTTCTTGATGTCTGTTCTTGGAAGAATCATCAGCTTGCGAACTAAACTTGAAGTGAAAGAAGAAGATTCGTCGCGTTGGAGGAAGAAGAGAGAAGAGACAATGAAGAGTAGCGTCGAAACAGTGATCGTGTAAAAGAGGAGTTTTGAAGAAAGCATACTCTTTTCCGACATTCTTTGCGAACCTCAATCATCCAAACAAAAACCAAAGTGAGTGGGTTGGGTTTTATTTTCTTGTCGGCTAATCGATTTGCGGAAAAAAAAGGAAAAAAAAAGGTTTCAGCTTTCGACCATCATCGATGAAGAGCAGAGAGTTTGATGAATCTTTCACTCTTCTCTTCTTGGCTGATATAATACTAAGAGAGATTTTGTAAGAATTTTAGAGAGGACTTTGGAGTTAGTCTTTAGGATCTTCAGATTTCTCAAGCGATTGACTTTTATTTTATTTGTTGGTGTATTTTTGTGCGTATATTGAGGTGAATAATGTAATTTGCATTTTTTCTGCGATTGTTTAGTCCCCAGACGGCAGACCAGACCCTTTCCTCTGTTCACTACACTTCCGATGTAATATACACCACTTTTGGGAAAACTCCAAATTTACAGAGTTTTTATTAGAGTTATTATTTCATATAAACTTAGAAAATAAAACTAAGTTTCCTTCACAGTCTTAGATTAGAAAAATAAATAGGTCTTTTTTCCGTGGTTGTTCATTTTCTGTTCTCGTAAGGCTAATCTCTTTTGCGCAGTGACCTCTTGTGGGGATGCAAAGTTCTAGATTTAGATACTTGGTTAAAGATTAGGTGGTTAGGAATTAGATTCGCTTTCCTTGCTTAGTTGTTTGAGGTATTCGTTTTCAGATGGGTCAAATCTTCGCGGTGATCTCTATCATTGGATCTCTTCCTTTTGCGTTTGCAGATCTTTTCGACATCGATTCTTGAGGTTGTAGTCCCGCGACTTATGTTATCTTCCGACTTCTTTGATGTTTTTTAGGGTTTCTTTTTTGGCTTTTGTGTTGTAATTTTTTCCGAATATCGGGTTTAAGTTTCCGGGGATATCTCTGTTTCTTCCGGCTTTAGGATTTCAAAAACGTATTCCACCCATATATTCCACATTGTATTATATAATGAAAATCTTCAGTAAAATAAAAAAAACTATTTGTCCCGAAAGAATTCAAAGTAAGAATCTTTTGGAAATATAATTATTCACAGCTAAAGCAAATTGAGCTTACGGAAAACATTATTTCATTTAGTTATATCAATCCACCATGAGACACAACAGATATATAATATAACACAACACAAGCATTAATTGGGATTTATCTTAGCTTTCCTCATCCGAATCGGAGCCTGTGTCTCTTAGTTTCCAGTCTTGATCAGTAGTAAGACAATCAAAGAGTATCAAGACAAACGAAATCCATGGTATACCAACACAACAAAATAAGACATTACATTCTATGGTCGCCGTACCGATAGTGATAGGTCCACTAAAATGGCTTAAAAATTCGACAAATCTGACCAGAAACTTGTCGGATGGATCAAGTTTTTTTAGTACCACTTCATTAAAGTACAAAGGATATAGAGCGGGCTGAAGGTAAACCGGATACGAATGGAGCTGTCCCCGTAGAAATGCACAAAACTAGGAAAATAGTTTAGGAAATTTGGAAGTGCATGAATTGTGAGTACATTCTCCACTTCTGGCTGTCAATGTCATGGCCACGAAAATATTATTAACTCAAACATTAGTTTTTTAATATTATATTGTCATTACATAACAATTGGTTAAATGTAAAGATTAAAATCAACGAATGACACTCACAAGCTCAGCATGATTCTTTTTTCGTTGCCCCTAACTCTTACAGATAAACTATCAGTATTTAACTCTCCCTCTCGCTCTCGCTCTCCCTCCCCCTCCCTCCACAGTCCACATATATAATAACAACACATATAGGCAAATATAGTTTCTAGATATTGAACGTAACAATGTCTCAAAGATATATAGAACAAAAATTAAAAGAATCACTCTCTTTTATTAGTCTTTAGGAAACTCTCTCAAAACCTAAACCTTTTCTCTTTTGTTCTCTCAACTATATAAATTATGCAACACCCTGCATCTCTTTATATAGAGAACTCATAACACCAATTCCTATTTCTATTAGGCTTTATATTCAAATAACTCCTGAATATAACTTGTCATTATCCTAATCCTTTAGAAACCACAACTTGGTAGGATTAGGATTTATTGTGACTCAAGCTTTCTTCAAGCTTAAGTCAACATAGGCATCATGTGGATTTGTTTTGGATTTATAAGTTTTTACTAAATTTAGAAATATTAAATATTTATTATTGAATTATTTGATTTAATGAAGTTCAACTAAATCTAGTTAAAGGGAAACCAAACAAAAAAAAAATTGCATAGATCTTCAAATAATAATTAGATAATAGATAATATAAAGTTGGGGTTTCCAAAATTTTAGCTAATATGCAACAACCCTTAAAAGGAAAGTATTGCTAAATCTTAGCCAATAAACTTCAGGATAGATTT
The DNA here is from genome assembly GCF_030686135.1 of Camelina sativa. Lineage (NCBI taxonomy): Eukaryota > Viridiplantae > Streptophyta > Magnoliopsida > Brassicales > Brassicaceae > Camelina > Camelina sativa. The sequence goes on along the minus strand of NC_141895.1, from coordinate 22,640,158 downwards.
ATGTTCTTACAAAGAAAAACTGGATATTTTAATAATCAATATATGTAAATCATTAGTTAAGTAAAATGAGATTGTATCCAAAAATGAAATCCTAAAATTAAATAAATAACATAATTTTTTGCTTATTTTCAGTTTCCAGTAACCTCTTGATTATGGAAAATGATTTTTTCAAAAAAAAATGCATTAAAAACAAATATATATGACTAGGTTATTAGACTAGGTTGTGTCTTACCACTTTTTGTTTGTGTTACATTATATATGTGGTATAAGGGTAAATGGTAAACGTTTTTATTATTATTTTTTTTAAAATTAAAAATATGACAAACGTTGCAGTCTCTGTATAATCACTAATAATAAATCAAGGAAAATCATTGCGAGGCCTAGCATTAAAAGTTATTAAATCTTTGAGTAATGCTATAATGTCAATTGTCAACAACACAAGAGAGTGCAAAAGATGGCTAGAGGATCTCCAAGAGAACTGTTTGGCTATTCCCTGCGATTTTTGAGCTCCCGGGAAACAGAACTTGAGTCTCTCTTTCCTTGCATATTCACCAGCTGGCATGCATACATACATGACATATTGTATCGAATTGACTAAGTACTAGAATTTGCCTTCCACATGATATAATCCAAACACAAAAATACAAAGTTAAAAGTTTTCCACAAAATCCTTAAAACAGGAGAAGGGAACTAATAACGATTCCTCAATAATTATGTAAGGGGCAAGCAAGGAAGCTGCCTGGGCTATCGTCCACGAGGACGAAATTTACTATATCCATCATTGAAAAAAGTCCTTTGCTCTAACCAAGCTACCTGTGAACCACTCACAGCTACCCCTTCCCCTACATCTTATTTCTTTTTCTAAATTAAACATAGCCCTCGCTGTTTTCTAGGGACGGTTTAGCCTACTTTTTAATATGTCATGACTCGTAATTTTAAAATCGGGATACACTTGAACTGAACCGTGCCGTAAGCGATTGAACTTGGAAGTGGCTTTGTTTAGTTACGTTTTTGATTCATTTTAAACTACTGCACCGGATCAGAAGTAAACATATATAATATATGTATATATATACTAGATGACCGCAGATTAACGCGAATATAAGAAAAATATGTAAAATTTTAAGTTGTATTCAAAATATTAATTTTATTTCATTTGATTTTTTTTTTAAACCGGGATTTAGAGTTCACAGACTCCATCCTCCAATACAATTTCTTTTTATATTATTACATGATAATAAAATTAGATTTTAATTCTCTGTACTCAATCCCAATGAGTAACATTTATAATTTTCATATAAAAAATGTGCATTGTATTAAATTTATATCTAACTTAATATTTTATAAAAACTCAAAATTAATAAGACATAATTCTCAAAAAAAAAAAAATTAAACTAATTTTGTTGTGCATAATTTTAATCATATAAATTATAATAGATAAACTCTATTATAATAATGATATATTCCATAAATAATAGAGAATTATGTATTCTCTAAAAGATTATATTGATATGGGCCGTAACGGCAATTATTGAGTCAATACAAGCCGTAACTGGACCTTGACACCGGCTGCGTTCCTTGACAAAATGACATTGTCAAGAGAATATTTGAAGTTGATCTCATCAAGATAGTATTGGAAAATAACCTTATCTTGTGAAGAGAATATTCTAAGTTGGTCTCATCAAGAGAATATTGGAAATAACCTTATCTTGTGAAGGGAATATTGGAAAATAGCTTTATCTCATGAAGAGACGGTTACACGAATCCTAGTCCCATGAGGATTATGGTAGACAAGGTTTCTCTATATAAAGGGATCTACATCTTCATGATACGAGACGAAATCGAGAGCAAAGGCAAGATACTTCACGAAACCACAAGACGCACGACTCAGTTTATAGATTGACTCGCTGCGCTTGATTTCTTGTACTTTGCAATCGATATTTGATTAATAAAAATACTATTCGACTATTTCTTTCTTGTTTTCTATAGACTCTAAACGAATCGATTATTTTTGTCCAAACAAATTTTATCTCATATTTGAAAAGTAACAATATCGTAAATAGATTTGTTTCATATTTTACTTGAAAGTTAGAATGATTATATTTGAGCTAACGTAGGTTTGTTTTTTAAAGTTTAATTTTTGTAGTATTTTTAGGATTTCTCTAGGATAACTACGTGTATTTTTATTGTAAAATTATCTCTATGATTTTTTTATGTTTTTGAATATGGATTTTAGGGATTATACATATTCATCTTCGGTGTTAAATACTAAGTTTAATTATACATATATTTTACTAAGTTTAATTATACTAAGTTTAATTATACATATATTTTAGGGATTTAGTAAGCATCCACACATGTTAAATATACATGATGAATCAGAAATTTCATTATTGTTTAATATGAAATTTCATAGTATTATTTTCTGATTCAATAATGAAATTAGGCAATTTTAATATTATTTAACTTTCACTTTATTTTTAACCAGAAAATTTTAATAATGAAATTTCTTATTTATTAAATAAAATATGATTTATTCTTTAATATATTATACAAGATTAATAATGAAATTTCAAATTCATCTTCGGTTTATGGATAAAGTGAAATTTTTCTATATTGGAATTTGTATTAATTTACAATCAAAATCAGGAAAAAAATAATTGAACACTTATATTGAAATCTGTATATATATATATTATTAAATTTATATATATTCAATATATACAAATTTGTATGTGATCAATAAAAATCGGTGATCAATTTTTTTTTTCTGATTTTGAATGTAATACAACATGTGTCAATGTAGAATAAATTACTAAATCTATCATTTGCTGCTGTAAGCATTCATTGATGGATATAAGAAAATCTCATATAACTTTATTCTTTTATTTATGTGATTCATTAAGTGCCAAAATGTGATTATTTATCTAATCTTTTCATATTCTTTTGATTTCTTTGTTTGAAATTGTTAAACCAACTCTTGGGATATTTGGTTTGTATTGCTTACAGTTTTTGTGAAAGGCTTTCTATTTAAGTTGCATTGTAAAAGGGCTATGACTTATAAAGGTCATAGAGATCAAAGTAGTATTTTGAGAGAAGGATGCTTAAGCTCCTCCGGTCAAAGCTCCTTTCGTGTGTATTGATTACAAACAAAAGAAATCAAACATGAAAGAAACATAGAAGATTTTATATCAGGGTTTCTCTCTCAATGTGTTTTGTTTACGGACATTTTGGTCCACCTTGTTGAGTCTTCCAGTTGTTGTAACAAGGACATACTTGTTTGTTGCCGTACGTGCCTGGAGGGACACAGAGACATTTAGCACAACACTTTTGGCAGAAGAACATGCATGGCTTATGATACTTTGTGTTGCTACACCTCCTCGTGCATTCTCCTCCACATTCTGCAGTCGTCATATTCGAGTTTTTAATTTGCGCTCTTTTAAAGATTGAGAGAAATGAGACTTAAAAAAAAAAGTATTTTTCTACTTACGGTATGATTTCAGACTTCCGGGTCCATACTATTTTCGAAACAGAAAATGAAATGTAGATTTTAGGTTTCTTCGCAATAAAAAGAATGGGAAAGGGAAAAAAATTGCTCAAATGAAGATTATGATAAAACTTACTTACCTTTTCTGGATGGTACTTAGCATCTTTTGACGTCGTGAGAAAAATGAAAGAGAAGATAATTGTGAGATAGAGAAGAGAAGTTATGAGTTTAGCCATGGCTAGCTCTTTCGAGAGAGGCAATATGTAAGTGGAGCTCTTACTTTTAGTTTCACAAATCTGTGAATGTGTAACAACTAGTTTTGTCAGCTATTTATAGAAGGTATCTGTTAAGCGTTCTTGTTATCCCCATGTATAATCATAAGTTAATAACGGCCCATATATATAGCTTTATATATATATGTCTCCTGCCACTCCATTGTTTAAATCATTCACCAAAAAAAAACCATAATTCGTCTATTAGTAAAAATATTTAAATTTATATAATACTCCTCTTAATTCGTTCAAGTTTGTGACAATTCCCAAACCTCGACTACATTGGTACTATATTCATTTTTTCTACATTCGTCGTAATAGTGAAGAGAAATATCAAATATGATCACGAGCAAGTTGATACAATTAAGCCCAAAGAAAAAAAATGAAGGGTATACTGGTAAAAGAGACGGAGTAACATGGAGGGAATAGGTACAAGTCCTTGCAAGTGACTGGGACCAACCAACAAACAAAGGGACCGATAAGAGCAATCTCGGCATGGATTCATGCCACTTTTTTCTCTTATCTTTGAGCAAGGTGATCAAAGAGAGCCGTTGGATGTAGAAGAGGAACCACGTGTTAAGATCTCGGATGTGGATATAGAGATCATGCAAACTTACGGTGGGGATTGACTGAAGAATCGAGAGAGGGACAAAAGGGTAGAGGCAGTTTTCTTGCATGCATAAGTCCATGTGCACTCTCACATAGTCACATGGGAGGCATATCTATCTCTAATGCTTTCAACATATATATATATATATATATATAACGACTTTTGTTCCATCTTTACATTTTTTCATTTGAATATAATATATTTTGTGTAGTATAAGTGTATAACAACGTCAAGTAGCTTTTTTTTTTTTTTTTTGAATTTAACGTTTAGTAGCTTTATATATGCTATGTATAGAGTGAAATGTTATCGTTATGTCAGTTAAAATTACCGCGAGTTTGATTAATCAGCGAGACGTAAATTTATGGTCGTAGAGTATATTTGAAGACGCGCGTAATATAAAGTATATATTCATCTCTGAATAATTTTTTGTTCTAACACTCTAATTAGTGACAAAATACTAGTTTTTCTCTTTCAGTTAGTTTATGATATTTATGGTCTCTTCCAAGTAAAGTAGCTAGCATTTATATATATTTTAAAATTGGTTGTGTTATAACGTCCGAATAATAGATACGGCTTCTTAATCTTAAGAGAATATTACTTAATAGAACAATTTTAGAACAAAATTAAGTAAATACCACAATGGTACAGTAACGGCTTAGATTGCACAACTTTACACCTTTATATGACTATTTTAGTCCTTTCTTTATCTCAGAGCATGCACATCGGTTGGGGACATTTTTTTGTCCCTCACATTTAATAATATTATTTGTCTCTTAGAATGGAGCACGTGGCAAAGAACGGACGAAAAACGTCCCCAAATAAGAAGCGTTTTTCCGATGTTGGGCCTTTCTGAATTAAATTTAAAAAAAAAAAACGAAGGACAGCCCGAATCATCGCCGTTGCACATGATCTCACTATCTCTCTCCCTTCCTCTCTCTCCCCCTTTCTCTCTCTCCCCAGCGTTGAATCTGAAAAAGTGAATCTCTTCCCCTCCCTCTCTCCCTCCCTTCTCTCTCCCCTACAATTGAATTTGAAAGAGTGAATCCCTTCCTCTCTCTCTCCCCTCTCTCCCTTCCTCTCTCTCCCCTCTCCCTCCCCTCTCCCTCCCCTCTCCCTCCCCTCTCCCTCCCCTCTCTCTCTCCCTTCTCCCTCCCCAGCGTTGAATCTCTCTCTCATTACATGTTTTTCTTTAAAAAATGTTATTTTTTTAATACACATGTAGTTTTAAATACACAATTAAACTATCTCACACATACGAGGGTGTTTATGACTTTATACTTACTCTCATTTAGCCAGCCATCGTATAAAACCAAGCCGATGGTATTTACTTAATTAGTTAATTTAGTTTTAGAATTGTGGTATCTATTAATATTACCTTAATCTTAATGTTATTACTACGCTAACAGTTGAAAGTTGAAGTGAATCAGACAACTTCAAATTTGTTGTATGTGTACCACTTCCTTTTCCCCTTTGTTACTTCACCTTAGTTCTTTTTTAGGCTTAACGTTTCTCTTTCACTAAAGAAACAAAAAAATACTGCACATCCAAAAAAGAAGAATTTTTTTGAAGGTATACAGTTAGTTTTACTTCGTTTTGTGTATTGATTCCTTATTATGAGAAAATTTTATAGATGGATTGAAATGACATTGATTTTTTTTTTTTACATTGCGATATTCATTGCAATTTCCAAAATATTTGTTTATGTTAAGGAACATAGGGGGTGTATTGAACTTAACATTTTAAAATCCTCTGTTATTGAATCAGTGATTTTTAAAAATCATCTGAAATCCTGCGTTATTGAATTTGAAACTTATATAAATCATTTAAAATCATTCACAATCTTTTGTTATTCAATTAATGATTTATAAATCTCACTTCAAATCTACTGTTATTCAAAATATTACATTTTTTATTAAAACCTACAGAATGTGATTCTAAGAGACTTTTCTAACATTTTTAGTTAAAAAATATGATTTACAAAATCACACCTTTAAAAGTGAAATTTTGAAGGATTTTCGATAAAAAGCTTCAATCCAAACAAATTAAAAATACACCCCCCTTAAAAGAACCTCCGGTCCTCCATCCATTGACGACAACGAAAAAAAACCCCATCTCTTCAACTGTCTTCTCCTATTCTCTCTCTCTTTCTCTCTTTAACTCTCATCAAATACATACTTCAGAACAAAAGGTGTGTATTTGTTAATAAAATGAGTGTTCTTACGAAATCTGTCTAACTATAGTTAGTTGAATTCTTACGTATCTTCTCCATCCATAAGGCAATGATTCAAAATCAACAACATCGAGAAACAGAGAGAAGTAATTAAGGTTTCATCCCTTGGGAAAGGCACAAAGACGCCTGAAAAAACAAAAGAAAACAAGTCAACCAAAAACCATAAATGATAGATCCATTTGCAGTCACCTATCATGACTGGAACAGAATAACACTTGTCACATTGCAAAAAGGGAAGTCCTTTATCACCCAAGCAACCTCTTATTCTCAAGTGATTAAGTTTGGGCGCTCGTTTAAATAACACTTGTATACTAAAAGCTTACTCCTAAAATCAAACTACAAGACGTGAAGAAAAGAAAAAAAAAAACCCTTTGAATGATACCAATCGAAGTCAGTGTTGCAGAAGAGCACCAGGAAAAAAAAAAAAAAAACTATGCTTAATTGCAAGTCGTATAGAATACATGAACTATAATATATATCAAGTTTCTTCACATGGTCTTTCATCTGGAAACTTCGAGAACAAGACACATTGAAATCCAAGTTGTTATCCTAAAATCACCTAAAATTTAATAACCAAATCTCTCCAAATTCTAAATCATTTTATAATCAAATCATTTAAAATCTCTAACAAATAACCAAATTTCCTAAAATTTTACTCAAATCTCTCAAAATTCTAAAATATTAAAATCCTATCAAATCTCCTAAAATATCAAGTTCAATACACCCTCATAGATTTTAGGGAAAAACTTATCTCATTCATTAGACATAATAACTCTATATAGGGGATACAACTTGGTGTACAAACATTAGGTTTTAACCTAATAGACTTCTAATGGGCCTTTAATGGGCATCCACTAACCATACATAACACTCCCCCTTGGATGTCCATTGTAAATGAATAGAAGTAAATGCGCGTAAGATGCTGCCTCGTTAAAAACCCAATGGGAAAAACCATGGTTAAGGGAAAAAGAGTGCAGCGCGCTTTTACTCCCCCTCTTGAGTACATCACTTGAAATCTTCAAAATGTCGCAATCCAATATGAAGTAACTTCTTGAAGTAGTTGTTGAAAACGCCTTGGTAAATGGTTCGCCAAATCTTAACTTGAACAAATGTATAGGACATATATATCACCGTACATCACCATTCTTCTGTAGGCTATTGGTCTCTTAAATGACTTATCTTGATCATTATCTTCATCTCTCACGATCTCATCAATGTATGTCAAAGACTTTGAAGATGATAGTCTTTCACCATTGGAATCATAATATTTCACTCAAGATATTTATCTTTTGCATGTTCTTTGTTTTCTCGTTAAAAACCTTTCATGGAAAACCCCAATGGGATAAAAACCATGATAAGGGAAAAAGAGTAAAACCACGCTTATGATCATATTTCTCCCCCTGAAAGCATCATCTTCAGATTATACATTATGATCATATATATTATCTTTTCTGAACTGTTATACACAGAACTTTAGTGTACAAAAGCAATATGAGCATCATTCCACAATCCTAAGATTTTTCCTAGCTTGTTTCCGATCTATTTTCTATCCATTATGAGATCCATAAGATCAACAACAATGATCTACACCAAGGATTCTCACCTAGAGATAAACTCTCATCATTTTCTCCCCAAAGTTGTCAAAAGTCTACAAAACTTTTCTCGCTTTTACAACGTTCTCGAGGGCTAGAAAATATTGCTTCTAGCAATATAATTACTTTAAGGGATACTTATGACAGTTTGAAAACATGATGGATAGACTGAATCAAGTCTTGCTCTTACTGTCAAACTCATAAGGGATCTAAAATAGTTGCTTCCACCAAAAGAGATTGCATTTCTCATAATAAATATCAAGTATTTATGAGAATCATTGTACTACTACATGTACTTTATTTCTCATAAAGATCCTCTTATCTCCCATTCATTTTACACTTTCAAAGGTAAGGAATACAAGTCCAAATATTATCTCTTTAAGAGACTTGAACTATTTCATAGTTAATTCTTTAAATTATTAACCAATCATTCTGTGTACACTTTTCAATAAAAGTTTTTCTACTAACCGCGGTATATGATCCTCGATTTTTATCAATACAATTATCAACTGCAACACTACATGCAAACATATTACGACGTCGATTTGCTTATTGGTTCCTTTTTCATTCTAGACATGACTCAACTTGTTGAGATTTCCTTTCATTATGATTCTCAGGTACCTGAATCTCTTTCTTACTCATGTCTACATCTCTTCTAGAAATTTTCAATAACTCTTTGCTTCCTCGGTGCCATATTAAATTATGCTACTTTTCTTTTCCGAGGATGCTTATATTTGGAACCATTAGTCTATCACACATCATGCGATCTTTAGACTTACTAGCAGTTGATCTTATCCTTCTAGGACATTAATTGGAGCACAGCTGGTATATGAGAATTTTCACTCAAGGTCAGAAAATGGCTCTTGCATGCCTTTAACATCTTTGCAAACTTTGCCAATAAATTATCTTTTCAATTTCTAGCTCACATTTCTTAGTACGAGGATCAAGATAATTTCTTACAATATATTTCTTTACCCGCTGTTTATTTTCTCCTTCTCATGTTGGAAAGACTGACTCATTGAAACAGTCTCTGCATCTCGAGCCTCAAAATCTCGAGATATTCAATCTTTAAAAGAGAGATTTATATCCAACATATTTCCAACATTCTTTCAAATCCCATTTTATATCACTGTGGTGGAGCAACCAACATGTATAATACATTTAGATGGAATATATCTGGTTTCTGACCCAAACCAATTGTAATGTGGAGTACTAATAATAATGCGAATTTATTGACATAGAGAGTCATTTTTTGTCAATCACATAGTCTGGTTTCACCACCATTGTCAATTAACCAAATACTCTCACAAACTCGAGATTACATGTTCATAACAAACATATATAGTGGATGATCAGTCCACAATATCTCTTTGTATACATACCAGAAAATTGACACTATCCAAATTCATGGGGTCGGTGAAAGCCATATAATGGGTTTGCTTTGTAAAGCAGCACACATAATAAATCACTAGGAAAACTTTTTAGGTTCTCTAATGAATCTTTTCAGAAATTTCTGATTATTATTTCGCATCATTACTGAACCGGAATGGCTTAACCGGTCATGCCAAATAGTGAGATTTTCACAAAGCAATTTATCTTCTAGATAATGCATGTAATCTCTAAAATACTTTTCTTGTCTTGGGTAATACTTATGATTTCAAAGTATTTTCTTTGCTTATTGTCTGAACATGATTACTTTTCAAATCATCAAGATTTGCTCTTTCATATGAGTGATTAAACTCATTTTGGGTGTGAACATAATCTTATATATGTTCCATCACCTCTGTATGTGGGATTCCTTAATTCTCCCCCTCGAGATGATGACACTTCATATCTATCAATCTCGATTTGAATCACACTCTGTAATCAATAATATTCTCAAATTGGGTCATGTATTATATCTTATACCCTTTTGACTTTGAGACTAATTGGGAGGCACATTAATATCAAATTGTGTTCCCATAGACAATAGTATATATACTCTTCAAGAGCTTTCAATACTTTTTTTTACTACTTCTTATTATGGTAGTATAATAGTGGAAATTGTCTCACACTAACTTCTTTCATCATCATCATATATAGATAAGATAAGTACCTCATGTACTTATTATTCACTTCTAGTGGAGAAACTAGTCGACGTTGGTCGCGACTTTATATATCTTATCCACATTCATGGCCACTTTTATAGCAACTTTCTCATCAATGTTGTGGCCTTTTTTCTTTTTATAACATATAGTTATATTCACTTCAAAGAGTAAACCAAGTCAATAGGATATGATTCACATCAACATCTCATAATTTACATAGTCACACAAAAATATAAGATTATAATATTTTTTAAAATATTTTCACTATATTGTGTCTTACATGACAATAATATTTTGTGACAAATAGAATATATTTTCTCTAATATATTTCTAACAATGATATTATCTTCTATTATAATCTTGGTTATTAGTGGAATTAAGTTGTTTGTATATATTCTTTTAAAGACTTTTAATCATTTACTTTCTTTAGATTATTCTAAAGAATAAGTGAATTTTTATGGTCATATACTTGGACTTAAACCTCCCCATAAAAATGATGCCAAGAAAACATGATCAATAATTATCATTTAGTAATTTGTTACTAAATTTTCAATATATTCACCAAAAAAAGTTGGAGACATGATTTAAAATATTTTATCATGATATTATATTAGATTTTAAATTTGTGATTAAACAAATAAAGTAATTCATCATTATATGAATGAGTGATAAATAAATATTAATACTCATATCTTTATATAATTTATACGTTAATATTTGGGGTATATTTTCACACTAGATTAAATTTTATAGACCTTTTAATATTTGCTTTTTTTATTTTCTAAACAGTAACATAAAATTATGGGTCTTAGGGCTACGCCAAGCACCTCTGCCCCATCCCTCTAAGTCGGGGTAACTGTAACTATAAGCTTCAGAGATATTTTAAACATGAAAAAAACTTATCTCAATGGGAAGAGTGATTGGAAATAGGAGACACCTTGCCACCTTGGCTATCGATTTTAGCGGAAGTATATCGATCATACTCGATCAATAGAGCCGTTTGCCTCTAACGATCGTTTGCTTAATCCTTTATGTTCCTTTACTTCAAAACAGTAAGAAACATATACTCAAATCACAATTCTTGGTACAAATATATTTAAAATATATATTACATATTTGTATAAATTGTACACACATCAGTGTAACCACGCTAATATACGAAACCGATGTCTAATCAAAAAGGGTTTTAAACAAACATATATAAATAAATAAAATATTCCACCCTGATGAATATTCAACCTGATATTAAAAGTTAATGATAATACTATCCGTAGCATGAGATGATTATAACCAAAGGCAATCATAAATTCATAAACATGAGTCAACCATATATAAAACATTCGATGTTAATATATATATTCATATGCATGAGCTTGATCGTCAACTGTAAGCATGACTTAATAATAAATCATAAATTATGAATACTTATCTTGAAAAAGGAGGCGAGGCGAGCTGGTGTCATACATAGAAACGAGACGGAGAGATCGGAGAGATAGAATATATAGAATAGAGACGGCGAGGCTTCGTAGGGAAACAGAGACACCATCAATTAGATTGAGAGATCTGTAGTCTCGGTTATTGATCGGCTAGGGTTTTTTTTAAGACGGCTAGAGTTACAGACTCGTGCTAATAACGTGTTATAACAAGAAGTTTAGAGAATTGTTCTATTGTATTATTCATATATCCAATAGGATATAACATATATATAGTGATACAACTTTAGAGTTTTAGGTTATACACCATATCTACTAATGGGCCGGTAATGGACATCTATACAATATAGATGGTAGACTACATACAATGTTTGGTTAAAAATAAAAGATTTTCAGAAATCTTGCTTCATATAAAGTTATAAACTAATAAAAGCCTTTACGAAAGAAATGAAAATCTTTTCCTCGGTAAGGTGTTTAGTGAATTTAGACAAGGCCCAAGACGATTGACAAAAAAAAAAAGACAAGGCCCATGACAAAGTGATCCAGGAACTTATGGAACTGTATAGATACAATTCTGAGGAAGAAGACCGAAGGAATCGACAAAATAAAACATTAAAGCCCAATGAAAGAAGGATAAAACACAAGAGTGGCATTACTGTAATCAAATCAGAAAATACTTCTTAGTGGTTTGGTTAGTTTTGCCATTTTCATTTTTAATTCAGCAAGTGACAGACAGAGAGACACTGAAAAAAGTAGATTTGATGTTTAGCTTCCCAAATATGAATTAGTTTTTTTTTTTTTTTTTTTTTTGAAATAACCATTCTGTGCCCTTTCTATTATGGGTCCTTATTATTTTTCAGATTTTTCATTGCTGCTATTTTTAACAAATATATGGATCAAAATATTAACGTGAGATTATCCCCTATATAATAAAACGGAAGTACACAACATTGTTTTGTAGACTATATAATTTTAATAAGTTAGTTACAAATAGGTTATAGATTAATGATAGATTAATTGGTTACAAGTTAAATAGTGGGTGCAACTTTAATTTATTTCCAAAAATCTTAAAAAAAATATTCTAAAGAATCATTTGACATCATCTAACTTATCATATTAATTTATTTTATTAAATTATTCATCCATATTAAAATCTTTTATATATAACTTAGCATATTAATTTGTTAATTATCAATATAATTTACCTCTCATTTTTATATATTAGTCTATTTTGTGAAACAAGTAAATTATCATATTATTTATTATAATTAAAAAATAGTTTTATTTTCGGATATACCATAAGTTGAATTTTTAAAAACAAATATAAATGGTTCAATTTATAAAATATTCAAGCTTTAGTAATATTATACTGATTAACGGGTAAAATTTTGAATATTTAAATTCAATTTCATTTTTTGTTGAATTTTATAGTTTTATATAATATAATAAACTTGAAAGAATTTATTTTGAAATATTTTTAAAATATGGAAACTTGATATAAAAGTTAAAACAATTTGGTATAAGTTAAAACTATAATATGAAAGAATTTCAAAAAACCAAGTATATTAAAACAAAAAAATATAACAATATATTAAATTACTCATAATATAATAACTCGCTTTTTAAAAACCAGATTTACAAAATTATGTATCATAATGACATTCAAGTTATGATGTAGAATATACATTGTTGAAATAACTTCACATACATAAACTAATACAACATATTAAAAATTTATTTTAAAATATAAAATATACAAAATTTTGTATAAAATAAAATTTAACCAGTGTTATAGCACGAATACTTATCTAGAATCATTAACAATATAAAACTTACAAAATATGTGTTTTTTTTCAAGCCATCATATTTAGCATATGATTTTATTGCATAATATTTTATCCTTAAAAACTTTTAAAACAATCACATAAATTCTATTATATATATAAATTATAATACAAAAAAAATAATTTTAACCCGTGCACTAGCACATGTCTTAATTTAGTTATACAGTAAAACCTCTATAAATTAATAATGTTGGGACTAAGACATTTTATTAATTTATAGTGATATTAATTTATCTATAAATTAATAATTATTATTTTATAGTGTAAATTTATAATTATTAATTTATAGATATATTTTTAATTGTTTATTTTTTAAAAATTATGAATTGGAACAACTATAGCAAAATAAATTTTCGGATGTTATAAATTTTATGGTTTAGGAATTGAACTTGTAATATTTAGAAAGCACTATTTACAATAAATTACAAATATTATAGACAAATTGACTTATACATATGAGACACATAAATTCAAATCTATGAATAATAATATCAATTCTCCTATTTTAATAATCTGTCAAATTATCAAATTGTAAATGATGCATATCTAAAAATTAAAACTTTAAATTTAATTATTTGTATGACATGTTATAAAATATTTTAGAGATATCATTATAGGTTGAAAATACAACATTATAATTGTTCTATAGAATTGAGCTTTAGGAGAAACATACATTATTATATCAGTATATATATATATATAAATTTACATAATTATTAATTTATGATATTATTGGGACCATATTTTATAAGGAGATTTCGAAAAAATTATTATCTTATTATCTTATCGAATATTGTTAATTTTTACACTGACCCGACTTGGGACCAACAAAATTTATTAATTTTTAATGTTTATTAATTTATAGAGTATTAATTTATAGAAGTTTTACTGTATAAGTAATATACTAGTCTCACTCTTATCTTAATCAAAAAATTATGACGAAAAGACAACATATAGGAGGCTTATTATATATTTTTTAAAAAATAATAAATAAGTCGGTTTATGATTTGATTCTGAAATTCACGAGTAGGGCACGGTTGGTGAGAAACAAAAAAGAGTCCTTTCAAAATCTTTCCCTCTCTCTTTAATCTTTATTCTTAATCGCATATATTATATATGTTGCTCCGTTTTAAAAATATAAAACCAGACCTAATAATTCCACTTTTAGGTTTATTTAATTATTATTGAAAGTTAACTCTACAGTACGATCCTGACTAATAAGCGAGATAGCTAATAAGAAATATAATAACTAAAGTCGTCGTCAAATATTTGATTAAGAACTCACTTACTTTTTCATTTCATTTGACAATCAACTTCGTGACATTGTTGCGTGATTTTCGGATTTTGATACGTATAGGGTTATATAGGGTTGTTAGAAAAAATTGATATTGTATAGGGTTATATCATAGCAATCAATTTGAGTTGTTAGAAAAAATTGAAAATTTTCATAAATTGATATTAAAAAATAAATAACGGCATTCATATATTGTTATGAAAAAACGAAATTAAAATATTCAACTAATGCTATCGTATCTCAGCCTATTATAACGTAGTGAAATAATACTATCGTAGGTGGGATATCTACCATAACTGCCGATATCATAGCATTTATGAATTCGCTATGTATTATATGATATCATATTTTCAGAGCTAACAATGTATCCTCTTTCTTGTAATGTACCTTCATTATGTTTTTATATAGTATTAATAGGTAATTATGACATTTTCTCAGTATAATCGTTATTGTGATTTTCATGGTCGATGTGGCACCAAAGCGATCACTGGTTAAACCCTATTCCATTGTTCCGCTAGCGATATTTTCACCGACTAAACGGTATCCTCTTTAATTGGTTGTATTTATATATAATAATAAAAATTACATTGCATTTCCTTTTGAAAGTTGTAACCGATCAAATTTGTGTACAATTCTAATTCATCATTTAGTCTTTAGACTATATTTTGTGTAGCAGTAGCACGAAAGGCAATATAACACATTAACTAACCATTCGAATCTATATATTTGATAATAAGTTACGATCGGCCACTCTATAATTATTTTCTTCCCCTACATTATAAAAAGTTATTGTGGTCAGGCAAAAATCGTTGAGCCGTTTTCGTTGTAAAGTTATGTATCCTATAGAAAAAGGACAAAAAAATAAGATATAGCTTTAACTATTTAAATACTAAGCATCTTTTGACCTGAATATTTATTGGATAATAATGAGTATGTAAATATAGTATAACTATAGCTAACTCTATACAGTAGACTCTATCTATACAAGTATAGTATACTATATTTACATACTCAGTATTCTCCAATAATATGGAATTATATTTACTTACTTAATGCTTGAAATTGATTTTTAATATTTTTTTGGAATTACATATACTTAGAAACCTATTCTTATTATGAGCGACGGGAATTAAAATGTGGGACGAAGCTCACCAGACCTTTGTGTGTTAAGCGGGACCCTTGCTTTGTTGATTCCCGTGTAAAGAAGTCAATTTGACTAATTAGTCAGTATTAAAATCCAATTAGCAAACATAATCCTGTCAATTCATTTGCTTTTTCTTTTGAAAAAAATGTCATCAGAATCTTATCTTTCTACGATTTTTTGTTTTCGTATAGAGATTATACTAGATTAGATTAGTTATTAGGTATGCTTGAAAGACTTATATATATATAATCATTAAGACGTCGTTGTGACAAATTCTACACTTTTAACATATTGGCTCTAACTAATGTGTTTTATTAGCGTCGTTATTGTATTGCCAGTTGAGTTCAACATAACATAATGCATAATATAGAAAAGTTGCAACTATATATATAGACTATATGAAGTTTGGAATAATAATAAAAAAGTAATTAGAAATGAGATTGCATTCCAATGTTAATCTGTCATTGTCTCTTTGCTTGTGGGAAGAGCAGGTCCGTTGGACTGAGTCGGATTCGCATTTAATTTATTTACTCAAATAAAAATTTATTTCATTCTGTTCTATATATATAAACTAATCATCTGTATATATATAATGCAATGCACATGATCTCGACGGTAAAATAAAGTTGGCTACTATAGTCTATACTAAATTTGTCTCCATTACTTTTTTTTTTCCTTTAACAAAAAAAAATTCCAATAAGTCTTTCATGTGTGGCGATTAAATTGTCTCTTAAGAGTTCAGAGACTATTTTTGTTTCTCAAAGTTCCATAGTCTTTCGCTATGGCACCCGTAAGTATATTATTACAGAGACGACAACGAATTGAAGACCATATATATACACATAATGGAAGAGAATAATAAATTTATATACCCTTATGTCGCGTTTGAACATGACAATACGTGAAATAATGGAAGAGAATGAATATCGTTTTATCGACAGAGAGACAATATCCCCCATCTTTTTTAAATAATTATACTGTAAATTTCACCACATACATTTTCATTTATTGCATACTAATATTTACTAATATACAATAGTCTACATTTGATCAATTATTTCAACAGTTGATATAGTTTATCCGGTCTCAATAATCAGTTTTTAGTCGTAAACATAAATTATCAATTTGAAAGTACTATCTATACATAGGGAGACGAACAAAAAAAATATCAATTATGTAAAAAAGTAGCCCATATTTTAAGCCACTTTGTCGACTCCGTAGGTATATATATAGATAATTAAAACCCTCTAGGGTTAGAAATTAGAATACTATATATAACAGTCATAATGTAGCTATTTTTTATATATAAAAAGGGGCACAAAGGACATTTACAAATCACAAGTAGACACCTTCTAGTCTTCTTCAGTTCGTTTTCATAAAGAGTCTTTCGTATGACCAAAGAGCCACTTGATCCAAATTGAGGATAAAAACTAGCTAGGGTTTCACAGTTGTTCATTATGAAGAAAAGACAGATGGTAATCAAGCAGAGATCAAGAAACTCCAACACATCTTCCTCTTGGACTACTACTTCTTCTTCTTCCTCTTCGTCGGCGATCAGTAACGTCCGTTACGTGGAGTGCCAGAAGAATCACGCTGCTAACATCGGAGGTTACGCCGTCGACGGTTGCCGTGAGTTCATGGCCGCCGGAGTTGAAGGAACCGTCGATGCTTTGAGATGCGCCGCTTGTGGTTGTCACCGGAATTTCCACCGGAAGGAAGTTGATACGGAGGTTGTTTGTGAGTATTCTCCACCTAACGCTTGATTTTTTTTTTTTCACAGGATTTTTTTTTTTTTTTTTTTCCTTTGGTTTGGATTGATCGATTGATTTTTAAAGATGATTTATTTAGAAGATATTTGTATATGAATATTGATTGTGTATATCAACAGCTCACGTACCGCCCATCTATCTATCTATCAATTTATATATGTAATTTATAAAATTGGCTTGTTGGTTTGACATATTGTATAGTTCTGTTGGTGTGATGTAAACAATAGTTTTTGATTTCCAAACAATGAGCCAGCTTCACGATATAATGTTTGCGACCATTTGCTGATATAAATTATTGGATTGAAAATAGTTTTTTTTTTTGGGTTAATTTGGAGAGAGTAACTTTTATCACATCCAGGATATGATCATTATTATTACATCTCACGATATGTATTCTTTAGTTTATATATTGGCAAAATTTCGATCTTCTGTATGAGATATATAATTTGTATTTTGAATATAGGAGGTCTGCTTGACAAAAAAAAAAAAAAAAAAATATAGGAGGTCTAAGCTTTGTTAAAACATTACAACTGAATATAATCAGTCTAGAGCTCGAGTACAAGTTCCAATACATGTGTAGTCCTCGCTTTTCTTTTCTTTGAACATTAAACCGCTGATCGAAGCTTAAATATGTTGAATTTTATATATAAGTTTCAGGAAATGTTAATAAACCTCACTAGCTAGGAATCGTCTTACGTTTTGACCAATACAAATGTTGTATTATTGACATGAAATCTATAATCATACTTGCATTTGTGTGCACTCACTACCAGTAATAAGATTCAGTTGGAAATATATGAGGATGTTGATAGTACATAGCCGGATAAATCAGATATATAGTTGAATCTCATTCCATTTTTTTTTCTTTCTTGGTTGGCTTCTTGAATCTAATTCTACTTATCACATAAATCATACATATATTGCATGTGTATGAAAGCAAGAAATTTATTTGTATAATTATGTACGCGATTTCTTTAATACCACAAACGGCCCACATATCGAATCATGTTTTCTTATCGTCTAGGTTAATGGTTTTGTGTCTACTTATTTTTAATATCTATATAGAATCAAAAAGAAGAGGAGGAAGCAACTACAATTAAATAAGTGTAAATCTATGGCCATGGGAAAAGATTTGGTTTTGTGATTAAAAAATGATGTATTGGCTGCTTTTGCCATCATCTAAGTGGGCACTCGAATTTGTTGGAAAAGACCACTGTAGTTTTAAATATTATTATTAGTATTTGTTTTCAAAACGAAAAGAGAACTAGAGCATATTGTGAATCTCCAGAAGTTCTGAACTGTATTTCAGTTTTTAATATATTGAATTTGTGACACGTATATACTTAAAAGTTTGCAAAATACTGTAGTCGGCTGTTAGCAAAATATCTTGAGCAAACATTACTTTTCCACAACAAAGTTTCATGATCGATAAAAACATAGCGATATTGCCAAATCATTTTCCCGTTCCGTCATTTACACAATTTTTCCAATCATTTGCAATGTAATAAGATTTATTCATTTATGTATATTAAAACTTCAAACTCTTTCTTGTCGAGCGTAAATAAGCGTGAATTGTGTATACAACTAAAATTAGTTAGAGAAGTTAAACATATGATCATAAAAAATTCAAGTTTTATTAAGCTAAAGTCGAACCATCTTTTCAATTAGGTGGCATGTAATTGTCGTGGAGAGCTTAAAGTTGATATCGGTGAAGGCCCATTAGAGCCAAATCAATCGACATTCAAAACCAATGATATTATATTTTTTTTAAAAACAAGTCAAATTGGTTTTACTTGGGTGAACAAACTGCATTTTTTGTTGACGATTGGCTCTTTCGTAAGTGTTCAAGGTTTAGAAGACCCACCCACTAATTACTATGATTATTATCAAGGAATTCTTTTTTTTTTTTTTTCCCTTACTAATAGAGCGTCGTGGAAAGCCCTAGGGTCCATTCAAAAGCTTAATTAAAAGCCCATGGTTTATGACTTTTCTTTATATAAATTTCATCAAAACCTGCACTTCACTCGAGGCTTTCTCCGAGTTCTAATGTAGTTCAACTTCATCTTCATGGACACATTTTGTTGTGCGACTAGAAACTTAGAGGTGAAATAACCCTTTACTAAATGAATCACATAAAGAATTAAAATATTTAAAGGGGGTCATGATATATAGTGGAATGACAAGGCAATTATATATTTTATGAGAAAGATAAAATGATATCCCTGTTGAAGAATAAAAAAAGGGACCAAAAATGAACAAAACACGTGGACCAAGACAGCGATAAGAAATCTTTGGCTTATCTAACAATGGAGAGATGGGTTTAAGAAAATGATTGAAAGTGAAGATGAGAGTTCATTTCCTTTGATACATGGGATCGATGTGATTTCCAAAGGCCCGCCTTCAAATCTCACATGCTTCTGTCCTTTTTAATCCTCAATTCACACTCGTCTTCTTTCGTTTTTTTATCCATTCCGAAGAAATATATTCAAAACGTAGAAAATGATCAAAAGCATGCCGCATGCGTGTATACGAGTATACATATATATACTCTTACCTATATAAGAGTCGTATAAGCCAATCGGTTCTTTATACAAACATTCCATTGATGACATTACTTGAAATCACTCAACTAATATTCAAGTTCATGTTTCGGTGGTGATTTTGATGAGTTTTCTAATCAAATTCATTTGGTAAGGCATACTTTGATCTACATTTTCAAAATATTATTGTAGGTCACACATCTGGTTTTCGATATGAATTTTCCAACATTATATGTTTTACATTATTAGAATATACAAAACAGAATGTTGCACGAAAATCTTATGAGAAAATTTGCCATTATGTCTTAGCTAGGATGATTGTGTCTCATATTGTTTTTCAAAAAAAAAAAAGTTATGGTATAACCACTATCTAGGAGTTCCGTAATTACGGTTTTGTAATTATCGACAGCTTACATAACCTCATGTATAAGTTACTCCGATCCAGAGAGATCAGTTACAGAGCAAAAGCTAATTAGCCTTAGTTGGTTCATTTAACATGTTATTTAAAATAAAATAAACCTAGCTTTGGTTCGTAATAACAAACCTATACAACAATACCACGTGCCACTGACGTGAACTTTAAAACCTCATACACTGTAAACAGTAAACGCTCCGACTCTCTTACAGTCTCCCAATTACTACATCAGGTTCAAAACATTTACGAAACCCGTATTTTCTTTCAACTGCAAACAGCAAATACTAGATATCCGATCAGAAACAAAAATTATATAATGGAACTTTTGCATGAGATATAGAGACCACGCCAAAAAGAAAGAACTTATGTATAGGTGTAGAGAGGCCCATTAGTTTAAATGGGCTTAAGAAAACTGGGCTCTTTTCCGTTACTGACCAAGTCAATGACGTTGCCTTTATGGACCAGACCGTAAACAAACACGTACGTACGTTGGACAACATGCTACAATTAATCTATGATTAGAAGTTTGCCGATAGTTTAAATTCGATACTGGGACAAGTCTTTTTTTTTTTTTTTTTTCAGAAGTCTATATAATAAAACAAAGGATAATTAGGTCAAATGGCAATGATTCTAACCGATAGTAATTAGGAAAACAGCATATAACTTTATGACAAAACCCATGCATAATTTACTACTTAATTTCCTATGTTTTTACTTAAATTTTTCATTTGGCAAACCAGACTTGATGATAGTAAACGTCTCCCCGTGTTTTCAAGTGGAACAGAACTACAATAACTGATTTACATTAATTGTGACATTGATAAGGTTAGCTACAGTAGATAACTAAAGATTAGTATTAAGTTCTACTTTAAGTCATACTCAATTGTTGTTCGTTATCACAAATTCCTATTCTAGGAAGACCAAAAGAAGTCCTATTCTATTATCTTTTCACGACTATACATGCGAGTGATGCATGTTTGCTTAATTATATTTAATGATGATTAGTCAACTTTGTAGGTAACGTGATTTTAGAAAATCAATTACAAGAAAAATTATGTGGTTTACGACTATAATGTTCGTAGGTAAGATCAACCTAATCGTCATTAATGTTCGTAGTGACTGGCATCGCAATATAGAGTACCATTTTTTCACTAAAGAATACTGTACCATTCACATTTTGAAAATAATAATTAAGACCCGTTAGTCCAAGTCGACATTTAGAATTTTTTTCTGATCACTGGAGTATATTTTAGGTTATTGATGATATCATACAATTCAGTGATCAGGTAAAAAAACATTACATATATAGGCATTTTAAACGGTTTAGTGCTAATAGAAACCATACATACTAAATCTATGTGTCACATGTTTTTGTCAATGATACAACAAGCTTTTTCGAACAGTTCATATAAAATAAATGAAGCATGGGTACGAATTTGACCAGTGATATAATTATTACCATATCATCACTGATAAAAATGGCTAAATTATAAATCTTATCCTGAAAAATACAGATTGAAAACAAAGAAACAGAAAAGCTTAGTTTATTATACAATACATTAAACTTTATCATATAACAGTATATATATATCACAGTTTTATCCTCAACGACTTGACAACAAGCAAGCCACACAGTAAAATGAATTATAACTAAAAATCATAGCGAACAGAGACAAAAGAAAGAAACAGAAGTAAACCTACACAGTTATTTCATGTTTGATTTTCTTAGAACAAATCTGGACTGCTGTCATCATTATTTTTACCCTCTAACGACACATGCATCGATGATATTTTCTTGATTATTATCTTCACACTGGACCAAGCCTTGATCATCAAACAACCATTTCTCGATCAAAGACAACGAGCCTTGACTATCAGTGGTAGCTTCAAGGTCTATGGTTGGCTTGCTCTCACCTTGGAACATGCTTGTCTCCGACATCAAATTCAGCTTCTCATCAACTGATCCAGATTCTGAGTTCGATGAGAACAAAGAGTGATGATCAAAAACTCCTTCTTCACCGGTGCTTGAGCTCTTGTTGATGGATCGTGATGATGTGTTGGGCCTTGAAGATGATGAGCTTGTCCAGTTCTGAAGTAACTTAGAGATATTCTCTGTATTTGAGGCATAAGTAGTGGTGGCAGAACGATGATGAGGTTTTGGTGATTCCGGATCGAGAGGGATCGATGAAGATGGTTGGTCAAGTGATAAGGCTTGGAATAAGGCTTGTTTGGCCATGTTGATGTCTGTTTGAAGCTTTTTCTCCCATTGCCCTTTGTTGGTGGTCCTTTTGTTGTGATTACATCTATTGTTGTTGTTATTACAAGATGCAGTATCTGTCGCCGCCATATTGGTTTTGTCTTCGTTGATGCCGTTTCGAAGCTTCATAGTCACGAGTTTCTTTTTTAAATGAGTGTTCCAAAAGTTCTTGATATCATTGTCGGTCCTCTGAGGTAGATATGATGCTATAGCTGCCCATCTGATTGTTATCCAATTAAATCAAAGATAGCAAATAACAAAAGCACCAATTATTATAAACGAATGTCAAATACTATCTTAATTATATTGTTAATTAGGAGAATAGGGGAGATGGACAAACACATATTTTGGAGATCAACGTGTATCATATACTATAAAAGAGGAATAAAGAAGTGCTGTAGTCATGTACCTATTACCCAAAAGAGCTTGGAGGTGGATGATCATCTTCTCTTCAGATTGAGTGAAATTGCCTCGTCTGATCCCAGGACGAAGATAATTAGTCCATCTGAGTCTACAACTCTTGCTACACCTTAGCAAACCTGAAAAACATACATGTATAAGTTTTTTATTTGTTTACATATGGAAGCTATTAAAGAACAGATATAAAATATGAAGAAGAAGAAGAAAGAAGAAAAAAAGTGAAAGGAGAAGATCAAGACCGGTGTTTGTTGGAACAGATCTCCAGTTTCCAGGGCCGTGTTGTTGGATATAAGAGACCAAGATTATGTCTTCTTCGGGAGTCCATGGTCCTTTCTTCACCTCGATCTTTTCACAGCAAGGTGGTCTACCCATATTCACACACACGTTCTTGATCGTCTCCTATATATGTTTCCTTCTTTTTTTTCTCTCCCTATATAGTGTACACGTCG
This sequence comes from Camelina sativa, assembly GCF_030686135.1. NCBI lineage: Eukaryota > Viridiplantae > Streptophyta > Magnoliopsida > Brassicales > Brassicaceae > Camelina > Camelina sativa. Next base: position 22,616,315 of record NC_141895.1, on the reverse strand, counting down.
AAATAGTACTCTCTGTGTGTGTGAGAGCTATAAAGTAACTAGTAAGACTCTAAGATTGGAATTTTGGTATAGTGTGTGAAAGCTAAATGGTAACTAGTTAGACTCTAAGATTGGATTTTTGCAACGAGGGTTCTCACTTTCTTTCTTTGTTTAAATCTTTCTCTTTAGCTCTTTTTTTTTCTTGGCTAATTGTTAGGATAGAGGTTTCCCTAAAGACTTTGGATATGTTGAAGAGAAAGAAAGACAAGCGTCAAAGTCTTATGGAGTTATGGGTCGTTCTTTGGATCTATATGCATTGAAATAAAGGCATACACATATTTAAAACCGCAACGAGCACTAGCGCTTGAATGACAATTTTATCTCTTTTTGTAAAATTTAATTGATTTTTGTCTTTTACCATATAAATATATGAAAACATTGGTTAAATTTTAAGTCTGACTCCTTTAAAACCCGTTAAAAATGACTATATATGAATTTTGAAGTTAACTGCAAGAAATAAATAAATAAATAAATAAATATATATATATATATTGATAGAAGAAATATAATTACTGTACGTGGCTGCTGAATCCAAAAAAAGAAAGAAAAGCCTTTGAGAAAAGGGAATTAAAAGAGACAGCAAAGAGCATTTACTCATTTTGTTTTGCTTTGTTCAACAAGTCAGCCCTTCTCTTCACGTACGTGGCAATACTAATCAAAGGGTTGGCACTGCAATTACGGGTATTTAGTATATACCGATTATGTAGGTGAGATTCTATATGCTACTGTTGAGAAATCACAATCAGCCCTTCACTTAGCTTCTCGTTTTCCTTCTTTAAAGTTTATTATATCTTGACTCTTAAGATTCACTATAGAACAACATTAGACAAAATTAATTTTGGTTTTCGATACTGACACGAACCAAAAAAAAAATAACAATCCTAATTTAAACAGGAAAAAGAAGAAAAAAAAGAATAATGCATAATAGTTCATAAGTTCGGTGCCAAATCCAGACATCTTTTGCAAATGTTTCCCGCAGATTCTCCTTTTCAAATTACAAAGATTACAAGTCATATGTCTTAATAGCGTTTAAACGACAGCTGTATCCATGTCATAACAAAGATGAAGATGTTACATTAGTAACTTGATAAAATAATGTAAAGTTACGATTATTATCCTACCAAAACATTGTTGCGATGAATAATGATCAGAAATAGCTATTTGTTGGAGTATTAGAAACCCTATCGCATAGTTCACGTACTTTTCAGTTTATTTAAATATTTGTTTGATGGGTAACTGGGTGTTTTGGCTTAAAGATTGGCATAATAACGTCCACGTATATATATTCTTAAAAAAGTTACATATAGAAAAATCTGATCCACGTTAATTATTAAAAGAAAAGAAAAGAAAAGCAAATAGTCTAATCTCCTTTCAAATGACATTTTCTAGTACTCATTACTTGGTGTCTAGTCGTCGATCTATCAATTAAATGATGAATTTATTGTTTGAGTACTATTTCTATTTTTTTAATTATTCTTCGACGTTTTAAAATTTCTATTTAAAAAATAGAAAGATCAATCTCGACTAAGAATGTAAATTGTTGTCCTTTAACTTTTCAAATGACAATATATCCAAACATTTGGACGATTGATGATATTGAAGTTATTTATTTATTTTTGTGAAAATAGACCACATTGACATAATTTTATAAAAATATTGCTAGGTTGACACTCTCTTTTTGGAAAAAATTAAAATGACACAATTTAGTGTTTAAATTACCAAAAGTCCAATTAAAACTGTAAAAGAAAATAAAAAATTAAATAATAAAACAAAAAAAAATCGATTAAATCAAAATACCCTAAACCCGACATTTTTTTTTAAACACTAGAAAACTTTGTGTCGTCCGCCGGCGAAGAACGAAGAAGAGGTTTTACAGTCCCCAAAAAAAACCCGATCTGCCGTCATCTTCCACCGACGATTAAGAGCTGTAATCACGGTGTTCAATGCTCCATCCAAATACAGACGTCAGCGTAGTTGGGTTAAAGAATTCCGACGGCGAGATAAGAACTTAGCGGTTTCGGTGGTTGGTGATTTGTAATCACCGGTGTTCACTGCTCCATCCAGTTACAGACGCCAGCGTAGTTGGATTAAAGAATTCCGGCGGCGAAATAAGAATTTAGTGTCTTCGGTGGTTGGTGATTTTCTCCGGCGGTGAGTTTTTAATTGGATTATTATAAGAATAAACAGAATTGTTAATTGCAATTGTAGATTAACCTTATTTTTGTTTTGGATCTTGCTCTTGTGACAGATTCGGTGGGAAGGATTAGGCTTCTTGTTTTGGGTCTTGATCCTCAATAGCTTCATAATTCCGGTTAGGCTTTATGATATGATTTTTTTCTCCAATTATCCCTGTCTACATTATGCAAGTTCTTTGATTTCCATTGAATTGTATGATGTTTGTATGATTTTAGAGTCCTAAGGAGGATTTGATATACAAGTGGCATTGGAGTTAACAGAAGATTAAATCAACCATTTGCAGATAATTGTGGAAACTAAAAGCAGGTATATCTTTTATCCTTCTTCACGGATGGGATTTTTGTTTTTCTGTTAGTAAATTTACAGGATTCGATCAACTATGGAAATGTTTATAATTTGCAGATTAAGATTATTGCTTTCGAGAGTTGAATGTTTGTTTTTTACATTGGTTCTTGATGTCTATACTGAAGCTAATAGTCTGAACAAACCTTTTTTCTTCTTTTCTTGGTGACTCTTGTTTGGTTTTAGTTATACTACATCTGAGTGTTGGTAGTGTGTGTCAGAATTCTAGAATATATAGTAACCAAATGGCCATGAATTGTTACGTAAGTAGTTCTCTTTTGAGATCATTGGATATCTAACATTTTTAAGTAATAGAGAAATGATTATATTGTGTCACTAGTTTCAATTCCAACTGTTGTCCACAAGTCTCAATTGATGGTCATGAGCTTCACTTTTTATATATTTTGGGTCTTTAGTTATTGAAGAATTTGGTCTTGATTTTATATATTTTTCTGTGTTGATTTGTTGTTTTTTGATATAATTGTTTATCGGATTCTCTTTGACTTGTATTAATGAGAGATTTGATATATTATTTAGGAATGACATCTTCAAGCAATAGCATCAAATATCCTCCTCTACTGTATGAAGAAGGGAAATCGCCTCTCCAACATAGGAGCATGAACCACAACTGTTTTGTGTCGAAAATTGGAATTTTGAGAGAAGGATTAGGGGTGGATGTGTGGGAGAAACTGAAGCAATCATCTCTTGGAGTGTTTATAAAGTTTGCTGAATTGGAATACACATGGGCGGCGCAGAAAGTTCATTTTCTACTAACACATCAGCTAAGAATCAACAACATTCATGAGGTTTGGTCTTTGATCGGTGATAGGCCAATTAGATTTTCTTTAAATGAGTTTGCGGAGATAACAAGCTTAAATTGTGATGCATTTGACCCTTTAGACAACTTTGATGTTGATCACCATGATTTCTGGAAAGAAATGAAAATACCAACAACCCTTGATGGTCCTATGTGGAGTGAGTTGCTAAAGGTGATGGATTTTAGCAAAACATGGCATGTTGATAAGAGGATGATGGTTGGTAGGTTATGTTTATTGTCAGTATGCGTACATGGAATTCATCATACATCTAGAATTCCATTGGCGACCGCTAAGAGAGTTTTAGATCCAGTTGCTTTTGAAAAACATCCATGGGGTCGGGTGGCTTTTAGTAGTCTAGTGAATTCTGTTAAGATTGTAGACTATGATAGAGATTCATACACCATACATGGGTGTGTTCATGCTATGTTGATTTGGCTATATGAGAGTGTTGCTGGTATAGGAGAAAGTTATGGGTTTAGAAGGACAGAGACGATTGGTGTTCCACTTCTTGATTGGCGATCATCTCAAAAACGTATCAACTTCACAAACTTCATCAAAAAAGAGAAGGAGTTGCACGGACAGGTTAGTAGTGGTGCTAGTTTGTTACTATATTTGAAAAAAAACATACTTTTCACATGTTATTATAATTTGTATGAATTTAAATTTATATTTTTCACAGGTTCGTGTTAGGCATATGGTTCATGTTTCAGAGGAAAACATGTATCCTCTATGGTTGGACGCAGATGAGCATACGGATCCACACCTAGACGAGCTACTTAAAGATCTCATTCATAACCGTTTCTCTCTAGATGCTTGGAGTTGTGTCAAAACAGTTGGTATAAGTTCAAAAAAGAAGAAAAGAAGAGTTGAAGCTGCTAAGGAGAATGACGACAGAGGGTACAATCCTAAGAAAAAGAGATTGACAGATAGTGATCCCAAATATGAAGAAGGAGAAAATTTAACAAACATGGAGGTATGGTTTCGTTATTCTTCAGTTAACATGATTACCATTTTTTGTCTTCTCTATTATGATATTAACGAAGATGTTATTGCAGGATGCCAAGGATGAGAAGTCAATTTCTTTTGATATATGGAGGGCGATTGAGAAAATGAATGAGACTATTTCTGACATGGGGAAAACCATCAACAGTCGAATAGATTCTTTGGAGAGCAAATTTGAAACATTTGTTGAGAAAAAAATGAATGTGTTAGAAGAGAAGATGAGTGAGAGAATTAAAGCAGTGGAGAAAGAAAGAAAAGAGCCAAAAGACGCTGATGTACCAAATGATGCCACTTCGCACACCATTGAAGATGATGAGGGAACAAGTAAAGCACCAGTAAGTTACATTTTCTCTTATCATGTTCAGTTTTTTTTTTCACTTTCTGATGCTTTTAAAACTTATCATGTTCTGATTTGTTTTTCACTTATCACGTTCTGATTTTTTTAAAACTTATCATGTTTCTGATTTTAGAATAAAAAAGAGTTATTCACGTTCTGATTTTTTCACGTTTTAAAACTTATCATGTCTATCATATACTTATCACATTCTGATTTTTTTTTCACTTATCATGTTTCTGTTTGGTTGCAGTCATGGATGGTTGAGATGAAGCAGACATCACATGATGAATTTCCAGTTCAAAGGGTGGTGAGGAAGGTGTACACTGTCAAAAATAAGAAGAAGAAGGAAGAAGATGAAATATCAGAGAATCTTCCACTCTTTGAGATGAAGGAATCTGTTAAGGTTGAGAAGAAGGAATCTGTTAAGGTTGAGAAGAAGAACACTTCCAAGAAAAAGAAGATACATGGTTTTAGCTATGACGATGTTGAAGATATTACTACCCAAGTTCAGAAGGCTAAATTGAAAATAGCTTCCAGTTCTGAAGAGACTTGGTCGAACCAGGAGGATCAGTTGGCTAGTAAAAAACTTGAGGTGACACTAAAAAGCCTTGGAGATGCTTTAACAAAGTTTGATGAACCTGGACCTTCAAAGCAGCCAAGACGCATCCCACAATTGGCTGAATCGCAGAAGTATCCTTACCTTGGTAACTCAACAGTCAAGCGGATCATTACAGAGGGTGATACTGTGTTATGTGATCATCTTAAGCCTGCAGATGATGAGAAACATCAGAGACTTATGGATTTCCTCAGCCTTGATAAGTATACTTCAACAACTCTGAATTGTTTATAAAAGTTACTATCATTATCTATATATGTACTAACTCATTTTTTCATTCACAGGGAGGAACCACTTAGCACCAGCAACGCAGCTATGAGATTCTATTGGAAAATTATGACTCCAAGGAAACATTGGCCAAGCGATGACTATGGATGGTTGACAGACCATGTAAGTAAATTTTTTCTTATTTTTGTAAAATTGATTTAATGACTATTGTTATGTTCCTTATTTTAGTTATTATTTTTTTTGAATGTAGCACATGGGTTGTGCAATGGCTATGTTCCGGAGAAGATATATGCGTGAGACTTGTCCGTATCCCAAACAACGCATTGCCTTCTTATATCAAGATCTAATCACAACATTGCGGAATGACTACAAACAGTTTGATATGGGGCCTAAGAATTTCGTGTTTAGGGATTCCTATGTGAAACACGTTTATGGTGAATTTCCTGAGGAGTCAGCTACGCACAAGAAGTGGTGGATTGATGTGGATAACTTATACGCTTGTCTCTTTGTCAATGAAAACCATTGGGTGGCTTTGGATATTGAATTGCCGGGTAATAAGATTCACATCTATGATAGCATCCCAAGCATGGTGAGTGATGATCAAATGGCTCTTGAATGTTTGTTTTTAAGGCGAATGATCCCAGCGATGTTAAGTGACATGATTCCTGAGACGATCCGTAAGAAGAGTAAACGTATGTTGGAATTGAGAAGGGTGAAGAAGAATGTCCCTCGAAATGAAAATCCGGGTGATTGTGGTATGTACGCTCTAAAATATATTGAATGTTTAGCTCTTGGGAAAGCATTTGATGGACTTTGCGATAAAACATATTGGCTCTTCGGATTAAGCTTGCAGCGGAGTTATATGATGAAGTCGGAGAACTAGCTATACCACCTAATATGTCTGATTCATATCCTAGAGCTAAAGATTATTAAAATCCCTTCCCTCGTTGATGAGTCCTTGTAGACTATTGCGTGTCATTGTTTCTTTTTTGTTATTAACATTCTTGTCTTTGCATGTGATAAACTACGTTCTTGTCTTCGCATGTGATAAACTACGTTCTTGTCTTTTTTACCAAATATGTCTTTGCATGTCTTTGTTAGTAACATGAATATAATATGAACTGTGAATATAATATAAACTCACTACATTAGTGGACACACTACATTATGCAAGTTTATCATATACTATTGCTTTTAGGATTAGTGGACACACGTGATATAATATGAACTTACTACATTATGCAAGTTTATCATATACCACGAGTATACATAATGATTATATAATTTTAAATTTAAACGTGCATAATGATTAAATTTTCAGAATAATTATCTAATGTTTTTAGGATTACTTGTGGTACACTTGTAATCATAATATGAACGAACTACATTGTAATGACAGTATTTAAAAGAAAAAGAGTTCTATATCAATACATGTCTTACGATTTAAAAAGAACAAGAGAATATAAAATAACTTGGATGAAATAACTAGGAATTTATAGAGTACATGTCTTACGGTTGTGTCCTACTTTGTTGCAATTACCGCATGTGTATAGTTTTCTTGGTTTCTTCTTTTCCATTGCAATCTCCAATGCGGATTTAATTCTTGAATTCTTTGGCCTACCTGGTTGTTGTTTAGGGATCGGTGCTGAACATACCTTCATTATAACATGTCCCGGAACAGATTTATCAAACTCCCTTGGCATGATGGCATTCGCGTAGGAAGTGTACACATAATTTTTTCGATAATAAGGATGACTCATTGAAATGCGGGAGATGTTTCTGTATTCACCGGCCGCAATTGCGTGTGCACAAGGGAGCTTCTCCAAGTCAAACCTGCGACACGTACACTTTTTATCTCTCAAATTGACAACATGCAGAGATGTCCCACTTGTTACTTGTACTTGGTGTTCGTCGATATCTTGGACAGTAAGTAACTTAGCATAATCCATACGACCCTATAAAATATAAAATATGATGCCACATTATATTTGAAACATAAATAACCAACATCAACATTTGCTAAGAAAGGATAAAAGAATAAACCTGGAGAATTTTCTCTACACCACGTGAGAAAACTGTGGTCATCTTCAATGCATCACTCCTCCTATCTGAAAACCACCTAGTCATCATGGACCTTATTTCTTCCAATAGTTGTACAATAGGATAACTCCTAGCATGTGACATGACATTATTCATTGATTCTGCAATGTTGCTTGTAAGCAAGTTGTACCTATCACCTAGGAAATGTACACGAGTCCACATACGCACATCAGCCCTTACGAGGTACTCATATAGTGTTGGATTCATGGCTTCTATCTGATCAAATGTGGTTTGAAAGTCGATAAGTCTACAAGCATTTGCCGCCTTTTTAACCAAAGCAAATTCTGCTCGACCTTTAAACCGGACCAAAATATTTTTGTACATATGGTATGTACATATTCCCCTACTAGACTTCGGATAGACCTTTTTAATAGCTTTCCCAATGGATTGATGCCTATCAGAAATAATGGAAAGGCTTTTATCATCTGGTATCACACAGCTGAGTTGCTTGAAAAACCATTCCCATGATTCATCATTCTTTGTATCAACCACGGCGAAAGCAATTGGAAAAATCTAAAAATTACCATCTTGAGCTGTTGCTGTCAGAAGTGTCCCTAAGTATTTTCCTTGTAAAAAAGTACCATCCACAACAACCACTTTCCTCAAGAATGGAAATCCCTGTATGCTTGCACCAAATGCTAGAAAACAGTACTTAAATCTTTGAGCGTCATCAACTTCAAGTTGTGTAAAAGTTCCAGGATTTGCCCTTTTTATCATATACAAATATGTAGGCATCTGCTCATAACCACTCTCTAGACTACCCCTGACCAACTCGCGAGCATGCCTTAGCGTTCGATATGCCTTCCAATAATCCATCTATCAAGAACAATATTATTTTAATTTGTTGTGAAAATAAATAAACAGTATAATGGTAAATAGAACTGGAAGGAATAATTTTACCTTGATATGAAAACGTTTATTCAACGCTTCAGCAACATGCATTGACAGTACCTTGGGACCAACTCCACCAACAAAATCTTTGTACAACTCTCCTAGAATATGATGATCTGCTTGTCGGGCATGCATAGAACACTCTGTTACTGAACATGTATGTGCTGAAATAAACACACGGACCTCAAACTTTGGAAAGTGATTTATTGTTGCAGCTCTTACCCTCCACTTGCATCCTTTAACCCAACACTTGACAATCAATAGTGTTGGTCTCGATTTGTAAACAAAATAATCAAACCTTTGTACCAAGGTTAGTATCTTCAACCGTGTTTCTAGGTGCTCCTTTGTATCATACATTTGCCGAACAGCCAAATTCACAGAAGACAAGTCTACTTTTGAGACATCAACAGGTTCCTTATTTTCTTCAATATAAAAAGATGAACTCCTGTTCTTCATTGGCAATTTATGATCCTCTTCTTCTGGTGGAATTCCATACATGGTAAAATTCTCATCATCAGAATCTGTTCCGTCAGAATCATCACAATAATCAAATCTACTATCATCTTCATCGATCTCTTCTTCATTTGTGTCGATGGCCATATCAAGATACTCTTCTCCAACCTGATCATTTTCATCTCTTCCTCGTTTCTTACCTTTGTGATTCAAATCAGTCTGTATTTTCTTCTTCACTTCAACACAAAGTCGACCTGTAACCCTTTCCAATTGTCCCAGAAAAGTGTGCAACTGACGAGAATTATCGATAATAACTGGTGGTGTATCACTGGGTAAATCCTGCAATAACCTCTTTGAGATCTTGTAACTCAAGACAACATCAAATACCTTGTTATCCAGCCTGTAATCCTCATATACCATTTCAATGCAATCATCAAATCTGCTTTGATCGTTACATTGTAGAATTCGTGAACCCCTTTCATTATCAACAACAAACAACCATTTGTTGTTGTCAAAGATCCAATTACCACAAACGAGAATCATATGCTTCATATTCTCTTGGTTGTGTAACAATCACTCTAAAACGTGAAGGAAGGGATGGAAAAAAAAACCACCTTCAAAGGAAAATAATAGAGAAGTCGATTATGAACCCCAAAAGGAAAGAAAGCATGATTAAATCCACATTGGAGAGGAGGAAGAAGGAATTTATGGAAAAAATAAGATAAACCCAAAAGAGAAAAAAAATTTCAGTCGATATAGGGGGAGGGGAGGCACGATACAAAAGAGAAAAAATAAGGTAAACCCTAGATTCTCGCCATATATGGCAACTGCTACAAAAGTCTGTCGCTTAACTTTAAAAAAAATCTGTCACAAAAGGCACTAATAAATCTGTCATTACCCCTGAAAAAAATCTGCTGTCACTATATCAACATAAAACAAATCTGTTATCATTGTATTCATATATAATAAATCTGTTATCAAGCAGCAGATTTTTTAGTAGGAAAAAACAACTGTCATAACATAAGAAAATCTGCCATAACGTATATTGTGCATGTGGGTCAATATAGCAATTTTAAAAAGACTTTCGAAAATCTGTTATCAAACAACAGATTTTTCCTTCAATTCAAAAATCAGTCATAACTTACAAAAAATCTGTCACCACTATATGTCAAACTAGCAATTAATTTTACGTTTATAAATCTGTCGCAATGTGACAGATTTTTTAAGTGAAAAATAAAACTGTTACAACAATCATAAAAAATCTGCCACAAAATTCCTAGAAAATTGACTAAAACAATGAAAATCTGTCATGATTTTATAAATAAGTCTGTCGCGTTAAGAAAATCTGTTGTTCACAAAAAAACTGTTGTTACACACTTCAAATAAATCTGTCATAGAAAACAACTCTGCCGTCAAACTCTGCAAATTAATCTGCCATCTAAAATAAGTCTGCCAAAGAAAAACTGCCATCGACAATAAATCTGCCACTTACAAATTAATCTGCCATTACTTGTATGGCAGACTTTTATTAAAAAAAAAACGAAATTACAGGAATTTTTAACCAAGGGTAATATTAACTTTTTTTCCTAACAAAGCAAAAAAGAGTATTTTCGGTATGAAACTAACCCAACTGATCCTCAAATTTTAGGAGCTAATCTAGCAATTAACTGCTCAATTTGGATCAAACTAGTGATTTTCCCTTTATTTTTTCTGTTAAAGCATTTATCAAAGAAGAAAAAGAATAGCATATTGAATATATTAAAAAAGATTAAAAACAAAAACAAAAACAAATTTATCACATCTCTAGCTAAACAATATTTTTTTTTTTGAATATCATGTTAAATTGAATTCAAAAGAAAAGAACGTTTTTACATCTTAGTGGCACTTAACGTAGAGTGTATTCCTTTAAAAAAAAGAAATTATAGAGCAAAAATTTGAAAACAAAGTGCGCAGTCGTGATTGTAGCCACAATTGAAAACCCTCCTCATAGCAACCATCACCCAGCAACGTAATAGAGGACAACCGGTTCCGAATTATCTTATCAACCCATCGTATCAAAAAAGAACTTGTGTTGGGCGCTTCCCCATGTCGTCTAGCGTTCCTCTCCTGCCATATCGCATACACCACAGCCTGAAAAACATATCTTTGAAGAAAGCTATCCACCCAGAGATGATCCCTGTTGGGAAATAGTTTTTAGTGTTGTAGACCAGTCCAAGGAGAAAGACCCCTTAAAAACACCCCTTGCAAGGATGTGCCAAATTTCGGAGGCAAAGGACCATGAGAAAAAAAGATGATCCCTAGTCTCCAAACTTTGAGTACACAGCACGCAAGTCGCAGAAGCTCGACGATTCCACCTGAGAAGACGATCTCCCGTTGTGAGACGGCCATGAACTACTAGCCAAGTACAAAACGAGTATTTCGGTGTCCCATAGGCAAACCAAATCCCTTTATGCCAGGCAACCTTGCTTGAAGACGTGCGTATGCTGTCCCAGGTCTCCTTTGTAGAAAATTGTTGTCTAAATCGATCGTTATGACCTCGCCAGAGTGTTATGTCAACAGCATTGGTTCGGCTCTGCCGTGCTTTTTTTAGTTCTCCTCCAATTAAAAGAAAATTGTTAGCTCGGTGGCGAGTACTAGCCCAAGCTTCCGCAACAGTCATCTGACGACTGATCCCCATGTCAATAAAGCCTCTAATGCCAGCTATATCAATTAACCATCCTTGGGCAGACCAATCATCATACCAGAAAGACGTATTCTCCCCCGACCCCAACTGAACTTTACAAAACGGTTTTGCTACCTCACGGTACTTGAAACGCCGTGACGGCAGACCAATCATCATACCAGAAAGTATATCTCTTTTTGAGAATCCAAAACACTCATTAGTCTTTAGCTAAATAAACATTTATTCTCTTTGTCTAACCTTTATTAAAGTTTCGACTAGCATGGTTTGTTTCCTTTACAGTTCATAAAGACATACAAATATGATTTGAGCTAGTAACACCAACTTTACCTACTTCTAAATTATGGCAAATCATCTTTATTAATATGACCATGATCTCTTTCTTTGTTTCTAATATATTTTTTACTCAGTTATTTTTATAATTTCTTCCTCAAAATTGTAATACTAATTGTAGATTTCAAACAAAGTATAAATAATAAGCTATTTAATAACTTTGATTAACATTTGTAAATTGTTCGATTTTATAAAACTTAAATCATGTTTTAGTAGTCTCTGGCATCTGTCGAAAACATAAGCACGGGCAAGGAACTGTTCGTCGTGCTGCACGGTTCTGGTCATCGAGAAGCTGTTCCTTCAAGGCTTCAATCTACAGTTTACTTGGCCTAGGAGAAAATGAACTCAACGTCGCCAGCACTGATCGGAGCCAGCTACCATGGACAGCACGATAGGCCAGCAGACAGCAGGGACCATTTTCTTTCCTATCCGGTAAGAGCATCTCCACTCATGGGTAGTCTCATGGGTACTCATATTTTTGGGCCCCCAAAAAATATCAAAAAACCCAATTCTGGGTCCACGAAGGTGAGGATAGTTGCTATGGGAAGCAATTTTAGCAACGGGTTAAGAACGATATGTGGCATCCTGTGGTAGGATATACCGAAAATATAAAATGTTTTTTTTTTTCTTTCCCATTTCTTCTCTCTTTTTCCCGACTGTCTTTCTCTCTTCTCCCTCGCAGAAAGCAAGCGATTGAAGAGACGATTCATCTCGAATCGGAAAATCAATGGATTTCCATTTAAGTCATTGATTTTTCCGACTTGTATTGGAGGATAGTTGGTCACCCGGAAGCGATGGCTTCTAGATCGGCTCAATCGTAAGAGTTGACGGTTCGGTTCTCACGGGAACCGACGGCAGCGGTTCCTTTTAGTGGGACAACGACGGCGGAGGATCCTTCTGGTGACCTACAAGGAACGGCGAGGTCCTTTGGCTACCGAATCGGAGATAGAAGGTTTGTTTTCTCCTTTCCGATTTATTGCATGTATTTAAAATTAATCTTTGGTTGTCTATAATAGTTAGGGTTTCAGATTAATTGATTGATTGTTAGATTGGTAAATGTTTTATTTCGATTCGACTTATTAGACGTAGGTTATGAGATTAGTTTGATGTTCAATCGGTTTTGAGAATTTTTTTAGAGGGTGATTGGGTTTATGTTTTAATTGAGTTATTGTCTGATAGTTTTTTCAAGAATTAGTACATTTTTATGTTCTTGTTATCTTATGTTTGTCTGTTTTGTTATAGATTGTTGATTGAATCCTTGTGTTGTTCTCAATATTAGGAGTACAATGTTTTAGTTTATGTCTTGTATAAGTAATTGTGTGATCAATGTTGATCCGATTGTCATGTTTTCTGCGAGGTGCTTCATAAACTGTGTGTAGCTGATAAATGGTGAAGATTGGTTAAGGTGAAGTGGACACACGGTTGGATTCTCTTACTTGTAATGGTATGCTACTCTAGCTTTCATTGTTGTTGTTTGGTTTTGTTTGAGTTTGTGTTTGTGATGAATGTGTAGCTTTTTTATATTGTTTAAGTGTTATGTTTGAAGTGTTATAGATTGTAAGAATGATTGAAGTGTTATGTTTGTCTTTGTCTTGATGTGTTATGTTTGTATTTGATGATGAGAATGTTTGATGTTCGGTAAAAATAATTGAACATCAAACCGTGTGTTTTTGTATTTGATAAGTGATGAACCGTGTGTGTTTAAAAATTTGCTCAAGGGTTTAAAATTTTCCGAAACCGTGTGTCTTAAATTTAATCATTGTGTTGTTATGATGTTTGATCAAGTGGTTGAGTTTGATTTTCGATTTTATATTTTCCCCATGTGATGTTGTCTTATTTGATCAATAGTTTGAGTTTGAGTTTGTGTGTAAAATTTTCCAAAACCTATATGATTGAGTTTGAATTTAGTATTGACTTTAAAGATCAGCTTTTTGAAAAATTTTACCCAAGAAAATTTACCGAAAAGTGTTTCAATCGGTCTATTCATAGAGATATACTGAAAAGTATATCTCTTTTTGAGAATTCAAAACACTCATTAGTCTTTAGCTAAATAAACCTTTATTCTCTTTGTCTAACCTTTAGTATTAAAGCTCACATAAACCTTGAGGTCAATATAAACGACCATTGTCAAACACTAACCCAAACTCTTAACGTTTATCTCTCCAAACCCTTTCGTTTTCACAAACCTAAACTCTCAGCTTACACTAACACAAGCAATGGATCTTAGAAACCCTTATCGTTTTTGGGATCAAAATTTTGTTGATCTTTTGAATTCTCAAAAAGACTCCAACTGTTCTGATAATACTATTCCTCCTATTTCCACCCAATCCTCTCAGCCTATTCAGTTTACTAATCAATTTTCTTCTCAGCCTTCAAAATTTATCCCTGGGTTCTCTTCTCAGCCTCTTAACATAACCCCAACATCTGAATCTGAACATTGTATAGAGGTTACAGCAGATGAGATTGATGAAGACGGAGGCAGAGGAAGTAGGAAGCGGTGGAGTGCAGAGGAGGATGTTCATCTCATAAGCGCTTGGTTAAACACAAGCAAAGATCCAGTAGTGAGCAACGACCGGCGGTTACAAAGTTTCTGGAAGAGGGTTGCAGACTATTACAAAGCTCATGATGGAGGTACCGGTTCAAACGCACGAGGGCCTTCACAATGTAAGGCAAGGTGGAGTAAGATAAACCACCAAGTCAACAAGTTTGTTGGGTGTTACTCACAAGCGAGTGCAAGAAGGAAGAGTGGACAATCAGAAGATGATGTTGTGAGCATGGCGTATGAGTTTTACAAGAATGACATGGACAAGCCGTTTATGCTTGGACATTGTTGGAGAGAACTGAAGAATGATTAGAAATATATCACAGAACGACATGAAGAATGTAGCAATAAGCGTACTAAGCTTGCTTCTGAAGGAGATTTCTCAGCTCCTTCAAGCAATGGTGGAGACGAGATGAGGCCTCCGGGGGTTAAAGCTGCCAAGAAAAATGGAAAGAAACCTGCAGTTAGTATTGATGTATATGATGGTTATGTCAGTAAGTTGGATAGGATAATAGCAATAAAGGATCAAGAACAGGCGGCTAAAGAGAGGCACGACAAAATGAGATTGCTAGACAGCCTGCTTAACAAGAGTGAGCTAACACCTGCTGAAGTCCTACTTAGAGACAAACTTGTTGATCAAATGTTGACAAACATTTAGGTTTAAGAACTAACACTCGTTTAAGTCTTTGTTGTCATGTTTTGTGTTTAACTATTGTTCCACAATTGTTTAACTTGTTTCCTTCTTTTGTTTCAGGTTTTGGGATGACATATGAAGCTGTCTCGTTGCCATCTAAAGTGAAACATGTTGGTAGTCAAGCGAATGGAAGCTGTCTTTTTTTTGTATTGATGTGTTCTGTTTGGAACCGTGAATGTGTTGGTTGTTTAAGTGTGGTCGGCTTTTGTTTGTTGAACGGACTGTTTGCAACCCGTGAATGTGTTTTGGGTTGTTGTATTTCTTTTTGTAACCCGTGAATGGGTATTGATTGTGTTTGTAAGGTCTATATATTGAAGGTTCATGTTCAATTTCATTTGCGCTTCTGATCATTTCTTCCTCCCTAAAACAAAACAAACATTTATCTTATCATCCTGATCATTTATCTTATCATTTCTTCTTCTCATTTCTTCTTGTTAAATATTTCCATTACCAAAATAACAGGTTTCCATAAACCTTAAAAAAAATAAACCCAACTTCCAATAAGCCTCACAATTAAACCAATTTAACTAATAATGTCTAACTGGAGTTCTGATCAAGAAGTTGATCAAATGGTAGAGGAGGAAGTTGATAGTATAGTGGAAGGGATTTAGTACAACTACACTCAAGAGGAAGAACCACCAGCTCCAATATTCCGACGAGTGCACATAAATAGAGACCGCGAAGAAGGCCACACTCAACTACGAAATGATTATTTTGGTGAGAATCCGACTTACACTCCCGCTATGTTCCGCCTTCGCTTTAAAAAACTGCTCTACTTCTACTTTAATCTCCTCACCATCTGTTTTGATGAGACCATCAGACCCTCTAATTTCCCGTATAGTGTTTTGTGCCTTTCGCATTGCAACTGCACGATGGAAAATCTTATTGTTCTGGTCACCGACCTTCAACCAATGAAGCTTTGAACGTTGTTTAAGAAATTTCTATTCAGTAACTGCCAAGCGGTCCCATCTTTCATAAGCAGTATGTTCTTCTTCCATAGCAAGCTGAGAAGGATGTGTTTGGTTAGCTAACTGCTTATGACAAAGAGTATCATATGCCTCCCTTGTTCGCCTAACTAAATCACCAAGACGATCCTTGGCTAGCGCTTTCAGTCGAGGTTTAAGACCCTTTAATTTCTTTGCAAAGCGAAACAGAGAAGATGTAGATAGGGAAATTGGTTCTGTATCAGTCCAGTATGTGTGCACAGTTGGTTTAAAAGCCTCCATCATAGAGAGGGCGTTTACAAACTTGAATGGCTGACACCCTCGTACCCTTGTATTGACTGCAGCAGAGAGATGAATTCGACAGTGTAAATGATCAGAGCAGCCTCCTGCCTCAAATACACTATAAGATTGGGGATAACATCGGTTCCAAGCTTCATTTACCATTACCCGATCCAGTTTTTTGAGAATGAGATCATTTGCTCGTTTATTACACCATGTGTAGAGCGGAATATGAGATCCCATATCTGCAAAGGAACAATAGTTCACAACTTCCTGGAAATCCCGCATCCCCGAGGTGACCATGGAACTGTCTTCAGTGCGTGAGTGTTCTATCAAGTCCAGGGTTTCATTAAAATATCCAAACACTATCCAAGGCTTCAGCTGAACAATGGGGGAATCAAAATGATCCGTAATTCACTCCAGAGCTTCTTCCTATCCTCCACTGAATTGGAGGCATACACAAATGATGCAAAGAACTCCTCTTCACGATCTGGTAGCTTGACAGAGCAAGTTATCACTTGTTCACTCTTATAAAAAGGTGTCATTCTAACAGTGTCCTTCCATATAACCCAAATACGACCACGCCTGTTATGCACATAGTTCTTTAATAAAGACCATCCATCAAACAACTTCTTATGTATCCTCTCCACCTTACTCGCTCGAACTCTTGTTTCTATCAAACAGCCAAATTGAAACTCCTTACTATCCACCCATTTCTTTATTACGGAATGTTTAGAAGATTTATTTAAGCCACAGACATTTCAAAAGAAACCTGACATTAATGATGTTTGGAGTTACCTTTCTTACTCTGATTTCTAATCGAATCCATAGAAAACTGAGTAGATTGGTGCTTTACAATTTTGTGTGCTGTTTTTGAACCCCGCAGTAAAGAGGGTCGTAATGTGATCTCACTGTCCCCCTGAGTCTGCACTTGGGACTATAACCGTTTGCTAACATTTGCTAAAATACAGTCATGTGCTGCAGGTTCGTCCCCTACGTCATCAGACTGCGTATCATCCCCCAGATCCTCTTGCCCTGTTGCCTCCTTTGTTGCCAAGACAGAGTAAGCATTTTTTAGAGGTGAAACAACATCAACCTTTTGCTTCTCTTGACTTCGAGGTAAACTGCGGCCAGATTTTGGTGTGGTCCACCCCTGAGTCTCATCTGAAATCGGTTTGTGAATGTCAACCGTCTGACTCGCAGATGGATCTCTCTCTGTTACTGTTGCCACAAGCGGCTGTTGCACAACCTGTGGCACAACAGGAAGCGGACTCCTGGTTTCCTGCTCGTCCACAGCAACCTGGACTAAAGTGGGAGCAGCAATATGTGTGCCACCTGCCAAACAAGAGTCCTGCAGATGACCCCATTTCTGACATTCACTACACCTTGGAGGCAACCAAGGATAAGCATAGTTAACCTCCCAATCGAGTTCACCTTCCTCCTCACCAGTGAAAGTGTAAACTTTTGGTAATGGCTTTGTCAAATCCGCTTCAATCAGGATTTGCGCCTCACCAAAGCTAACACAAGCTTCAGTCTTCGGATTTAATGTTCTAGGCTTTCCAACTGCACTAGCCAGAAATTTTATACCCTTCTTGGTGAACATTGTTGGTGGAATATTCGTGAGAGTAACCCAGAGCGGGATGGATTTGATCGCTGGCTGAGCCTCCTCCGCAAATGGTGTCCATTGCGAGACAATCATCGGGATCCCCATAATGTTCCACATGCCCCGGTTTAGAACTCGTCGTCGTGTACCTTCGTGTCTTATTCGAAATTTAAGTGTTGAAGGGTTCACTTCATACACATCAATAAGGGAGGAGTGATCGCCCAACCTCCAGATTTTATTCCCTATCATGTGAATTTAGAGTTAAGAAACTTCCCCACTATGAAATCTTCCCAAAGTGGTTTCGCATCCTCGAAAACCTCTTTAGGCACTATTACCTTCTCTTGTCCTTCCATCCCCGAGACAACAAATTTTTGCCGAGAGAACACTCGCTTTTGAACCACCGCCCCCAACCAATCCTTTTTGGGAGCCCTATTCGCCTGATTTGATGAAGAAACCTCTTTATTCAATGCCTCCTTGTTTGACAATTCAGTACCTTTGCTAGACCCCTCCCCACTTGCCACCACGATCTCCTTTCCCAACCCTACAACTCCGTCAAACACCCCACTGGTCGCCCCCGGAGCACCCGCTGTATCCCTGGCAGTCACCGGAGCCAAATCCGAGACTGTTCCTGCCGCCAATGGCAGCATACTTGGTTGTCACGCTGCAAAACCCTAATCGCCTTGGAAATCACCTGCCACGTCAGCTTTTTTATCAACTGCTGCTTTCAATATCCCCTCCTTCTTCTCCTCTTTTTTTCAAAGATCTAGCTAAAAAATATTTCAAAGCATTTTTAACGTTTAAATAGATATATCCAAAACTAAAAGGTATTTATTTGATTTGTGCTCCAGTAGTCCAGTTCTAGAGTTTCGAGTTTCCGATTGAACTTCTGAATTATTTTTCTGCATCGTTCAAAATATGTTTTCCTATCGTCGTCTGCTTCCCCATAAAAAGGTCGTCTCCCTCGCTTCAACGATTCACTTTTTACACTATATATGCATATCATTTGATTTATGACGAAATAAATGAAAGTTAAGTTAGATTGTGTCTTGTAAATTTTGGTAGTTGGAGTATCAAATCCTACAGCAAACACTCTTGGTTAACCAAAAAGTTATTCAAGATTCGGGAAATGGCTTATGATTGGATTAAGATAAAACCAGGTAATGGGAAATCATGTTTGTTTTGGACTGACAACTGGAGCCAACTGGGAAAAATGACTACTTACCTCCAAGAAGACGGAATCTATCAGGTGGGCATACGTCGAGGCATATATCTCTCGGATCTGTGGAGACAGGGAACCTGGAACCTTCCACCTGCACGATCAGACACACAGGTTAATCTCCATATAAATCTGTCTACTATAACACTAACAGATGAATCAGATACTTATACTTGGTGGATTAATGACACCCACAAGGGAAGACATAACACGGGAACTATCTGCTCTGCAATTAAGGAGGAAGTACCAACCGTACCTTGGCACTCCATTGTTTGGTTCGCCGGAGGAATCCCCAAGCATATGTTCTTGGTCTGGTTATTCATGTTGAACAGATCTCCCACCAGAGATCGACTGCTCAACTGGGGTCTGCAGGCCGACCCGATCTGTCTGCTCTGTGGAAGCTTCCCTGAATCTCGTGACCATCTACTGTTTGAATGCTCCCTAAGCTGAACGGTCTGGTCAACCATAGCAACTCGCTGCAGAATCAACCCTTCACGATCCTGGTCTAATACAATGCAAAACCTCATGCAACTCTATGGCCCCCGCATCTCAAGGAAACTGGCACTCTTAAGTTGGCAAGCGACAATTTACACACTCTGGACGGAGAGGAATAATCGGCTCCACCGTAACACCTTCAAGCCCGTTGATCTCCTAATTCGTCAAATTGACACCATCATCCGGAACAAAGCATCCAGCATGCGAGACACCAACTTGGAACAATCTCTTTCTCTCTTACACTTGTGGTTCTCAGGAAGAGGAACGGCGATACAAACAACTTCACAAATCTAATTTCTTGTCGTGATTCAAGTGCATTGAATGGCTTTTCATCTGTCTCCAGAAAAATAATGGAGACTGGTTTGAGGCGGTTATTCTCAACCGACAGTCTGGTTCATTTTCAACAACTGGTTCAACATTTGATTCTATTTTAACTATGGGCTTGTAATTTATTTTCTTATTGGGTTTCCGAATTGGGCTTAGGCCCTGTAAAATATTTGCTATCCTTGCATTTTAAATTAAAAGCATTTTAACAAAAAAAAAAAATCCTACAGCCACACAACATATAGAAAATCAATATTTAATTAGTTCACACTTGGGAGCTTGTGTTAACATCATAAACTTTATTCAAATAATTCATATCCACGGAAATATATATAAGATATATATTAAGATTTTAAGAGCAATAGTCTTCTAACGAACGATAGCTACCAGTGGTAATACATAATATCGAGGAGTTGAAATATCGATTAATGTCCAACACCACAGGTACGTCGCGTCGTATAATTGTCTAATTAGGAGTATTATAATTACGCCTAAATAACTGGGTATGCTTTTTGTAAAGGAGAAATGTATTATAAGGCTATATTTGTAATTAGTACTTGCCAAAACCCTAAGGTCTCAGACTATATATGTGTATCTTTGTCTTCTGAATGAATATACGATCCTTTCATAAAACTTTTGTGGCAAAGATTGATAAACTTTTTAGTAGCAGATTCAATATGGAATCAAGTTAATGTGTGTGTGATACTGGATCATGGCATGAGATGTGTTGTGCACACGTGGGAGGTCTAGATTAAATGTGCGATCAATAAAATGAAAACGATGGTTTATGCCCGTAATTTTAAGGGAAAATTAGAAAAAAATGAGTTTTTTTTAAAAAACTTTGTCCATTTACACTTTTTTTTAAGTTTGGTTAAATAAGTTTTACGATGTAATTAAAAGCCAATAATACCCTCAATTTATATGCAGATTAAATTTGTATATCAATTACAAATTCAGATTTAATTTGTAGATTTTAATTAAATCAAATTAGAAAATTATCAATTTTAATAGGATATTGGTTGTTTATGAAAAATATTAAAAAAATTTGGGTAGGCAAAAAAATAAAAGAAATCGAAACCCTTACCTTTTCATCGTCGTCTATCTCCTCCATCTTTAACCTCACTGTCGTCTCTCTCCATCTTCTCCTTAGCCACTGGCGTCTCTCTCCATCGTCACCATCTTCCGTCGTCTCTCCATCGTCACCGTATTCCGTCGTGTCTCTCCATCACCATCCTCTGCCGTCTCTTCTTTTTCACCGTCTTCACCATCTCACCACATCTCCATCTTCACCATTGCTCCATCTCTCCATGAATTAGGTATGTAGATTTCTGGATTTTTTTGCATGTTGGTTGTTATGTTGTGTTCGTTTCTTGAGATTATGTCAATTTGTTCACTCCATTTCAACCCAGATTTCAACCCAGTTTTTTCTTATTCGATTTCAATTTTTGCATGTTGATTATTGTGATTTCGTGATTAAAAGAGCTGTTTCTTGCCCACTCGTAGATTACGTTCATGTACAAACCTGAACTAACACACGCCCAAATCGCAACATTTAGTTTCATCGCTCTGTTTTTTTTTCTTTTCGTATTTTCTATGTACAAATCATGTGTTTTTAAAACCGGAGTGTTTTTATGATGGCTTCTTCCATTCGAATGCGCATGAATTGGAAGTTATTAGCCTTCATTGTATATAATGGTTGTTCTAGAGCTGAATATTAGTATTGGAGTTCATAAATTTTATGATTTTGGATCTTGAAATCTGAGTTTGGAAGGTGGTTACCATTCCTGCGGTTGATGTTCATGTTAGAATCTGACATCAAAGTTAGTAGCTTTTTCCTTAGGCTTGGATCCTCCTACTATTGTAGTATGTGGTTGTGTATGCGTAGAAGAAACCAAAACAAGTGTATATCTTATATGAAAGTTATCATTTTCTAAGATTAAACTAAGATCCTTAAGTCTATTTTTGTTTAATTTTCAATTCGTTAGTGTATTTTTGTCTTTAAATTCCTGTTTTGCATCTAAATAATTAATAATCAGAGTTTTCTTGTTCTTAAATCATACTTTTAGTAATCTTTAGTATTTAATTTTCTAATATCTTTATTGATTTTTGTTATGATTAATTTCAGTTGTGGCTAATTCATACTAACTCATCTTTTATTTTATTCGGCAAGGATGAAAATCAAATATCCTAAGCGGATTATGGAACCTAAATTAAATCGCTCAAATTGTGATTGTGGAGTTTATGCCCTGAAGTATATTGAGTGTCACATGCATAATCTACCATTTGATTTGATTGACGATGAAAACATCAAGTTTGCTCGTTTGAAGTTGGCAGTCGATCTTTGGATAGCAGCAAAGGATCATGTGATAGTTAATCGAATGATAACTTATGAGCCTCCAGTGTATGCTTCTGAGTTTGTAGACCTTGGCTAATTTTTTAGTGTCTTTACACTTTTATTTTTCATTAGTTGTATCGTTTTTATTTTTATTGATATTCTAATGAATTTTGTGTTTATAATGGTTGATCAGTATAGAAGGTCTGATTTATTTTTAATTTCCTGAATCACAACGTCGATACTCATGTGTTTTAAAATTTCTTGATGGTGTTATCTTTGAAACAAACATACAACACAAAGGGTCTTAAACAGTTCAGAAATTCATTGATGGTGAAGTCTGGAGAAGTCTGGTGAAGTCTGTAGACAAGTCTGTAGAAGTCTGGAGAAGTCTGGTGAAGTTTGTAGACAAGTCTCGAGAAGTCTGGAGAGGTCTGGAGAAGTCTGGAATAACGTAGATTTGCATCATAAACAGTTAAGTGAAATTTTCGTGAAAGGTGGAAGAGATGGTAAACAACTGATCAAGATATCATAAGTTATGTCGAATGTTAATTTTTCCTGTTTTTGTCTTTCTTCTAAATAATTTAGAATAAGCATTCTAAAATATATTAGAACATATCTAAACAATAAATACAAAATCGTAACCATAAATTACGATTATTCAAAAAATATTCACTTTCCTTATTTAGTTTATTTTCTTTCTATTTCTATAGTATTCTAAGTTTTACAGATTATAAATTCTAAAATATTTATGATATATCTTCTACTTCTTTTAATATACAGGGTAAAACATAGAAAATATATTCTGAATTGATGTAGAATGAAGAAAAATGTAGAATACATATTATTAATTTGGTAGAACATACAAAATTCAGTTTATGAAGTTTTTTGAACAAATTTTCCGTCTAAACTTCGTAGAACATGTATAAACTGTAGAATGAATAATCTAAATGTTTCAGAACTTGAAAAAATCGTAGAAAGTCTTTTTTGAACAATTTAGACCAGAAATCATCAATTTACAAACTGATTTTTGACACTCAAAACATTTTTTTTTCAAAAAAAAATTTGCACGGTTATATACTAACATGAGTTTCCTGTTTTTTTGTTTAAACTCCTAAAAACTTCACTATATCTATTAGTAGGAGCATTTTCGTCACAATTGACAATCTTAAAAAAAAAAAAGGTATAAATGCTCAATTTTTCTAATTTTCCCTAATTTTAATCACCCAACTCTACTTTAATTATTACATTATCACCCTCCCATCAATTTCTATGTCGGTTGTTCTCATATAATAGCTCGAGTCTTCGAGAAAATAAATAAATAAAAAAAAAAGAATACAAGAGTCTACAAAACATATTTCTATAATATACACATTTTTTTTACAATATTGCAGGTACTACTATTTTTTGATTGCTACTATTTCAAAAGTTGTTAGTTAATTTAACAAATCAGGTCTGAGATAAAGTTGTGTTTAATACGACGAAAAATGAGAACAAATTAAAACCTTAGTTATCAAGTTACATTTGACCCAAAAAAAAAAAATATCAAGTTACATTATATTATTTATAATGTAAATTAAAACAGGGCTGGATTTTTTTTTTTTGTTTGTTTTACATTATATTTATTTATAATTGAACTATTAAATGCTATTTTAACTATACATGGACCACTTTTTTCTAAGGTGCAATTTAAATTTAAATATTAACACTGAAAAAAACGTGTGTATGATCGATCCATTCATTAGCGAATGCAAAGTCATAATGGTGCATGTAGATAAACATATATTTTTTTATAACCGTCACATTCAAACATTAGTTACAATAAACAATAAGATGTTTAAAATGATTCAAACATTTGCATAGTCATTTTTGTAAGTGATGTTTATAACTCATTTACATTATTAAGATTCATGAATAAGCAGACAATTAACAAAACAACTCTAAAGTATGAAATACAAAATCCTAAAAAAAAATAAAAAAGCTTTGCATGGACATGCGGATCAATCCCTAGTTACATAATAAATGCAAGAAAATAAAAGAAGGATTGACCGACCTTTTCGTCAGAATTGAAGAATTTTATTCATTTCAGAAATAGATTTGCTAATTTTAGTATTAGATGTATTCTCCGAGAGGATAATATCCGTGCCCATAAACTTGCGAAATGTGCAATGGCACGAGGTTTCTGTTTTTCCCATATAAGCTTGTCGGTACCTAACTGATTCTCTCTCGAAGAGAGTCATTTCCGATAACTTAATATATAGGGCTTGATTGTCAAAAAAAAAAAAAAAAAAGATACATAATGCTCTCTTTGTTATGTATTCAATTAGGGAGATTTTCAGAAATACTTATTTTCCTATGTCACTTTTTAAAAATACCCTTTTATGTTGTCCATTTTTAAAAATACTCTCTCCGTTTCAAAATATAAAATGTTTTGGCTAAAAGCATGCATAATAAGGAATATTTACTTTTAAAAAGTTTAACTAATCAAAAACAAGACGGCATAAAACAACTAATAAGGAAATATGAAATTAATCTAAAAGTTGCATAAAAACTTGAAAACATCTTATATTATGAAACAAACTAAAACCTTTACAACATCTTATATTTTGAAACGGAGGGAGTATCATTCTTAATGTATAAAATAAATAAATTCTAAGCCCTAAACTCTAAAAACTAAACTCTAACCCTTCAAAAGTATATCTTAAATGTAAAATAGAGAACCCAAAACCAAAAAAAAATTATAAAAAATAATTTAACATATTGTAATTGTGTAAAAAAATATTCAAAATGAAAATGTTCAAAAAATAAAGTATTTTTGAAAAAGGTATTTCAAAAATGTATTCCAGAAAAAGAAAATTCTAACAAATTCTCAATTAACTATCATTAATAACAAAGCTGCAGGTTATTAATAGCTGCCTTCCTTATACTGGCTGGCTGTCTTATTTCACTAGCTTCTTTCATTGTCGAGTGTCGACTAGTTGGTACCCACATGATAATTTAGTTTATTGATGTAACAGACATATTTAAATTTCTGTATCTCATTTTTGCGATCATCACCGATTTCATCCATCTTCAAAACCCAGTATTGTAATCACCAACATCGATCAAGGTTCGAAAATATATTGTTTCTACACTTCTACTTATACTTGGATAAAGTTTAGTTGCGTCGTCTAGATTCGACGCCGGCATAAACGAACGTACGGTCTTACGCAAGCAGCGAACGAAGACGTACGTAGTCAACGCATATCCAAAGAATTGTGTTGAAATAACCTTTTTTCTTTCATTTGGACAAAGTTTGATTGTTGACAAAAAGTTTTTTTTTTTAAAGAGTTTGATTAATAAAAAAAATTCATTAGTGACATATTTTTTAGATGATTATTTACTAATAGAGTAATTTATGGTCTGCAAAATATATAAGTAGTGAGAGAGAGTACGTAAGAGTGAACAGAGTCGTGCATACGTGAGGCCAAATGATCATGAAACATTCGCCTACGGTCAATTTTTTTGAAAAATAATAAGGTTCATTATGTATTTTTATTTATTATAGTAACTAGAGGCTCATTGTTTATAAAGAAACATTTCATTTTTAGTCTTGGATAATAATATTGTTTATATGGTCTTCTAAACTAAAAACTGAATAAACCTAAAATTAAACATAGAGATTACAATTTATGATAACTTATATATTCACATTCAAAGATACATATAGTAATGCCATCACATTTTATGCCAAAAAAGAGATACAATTATTTTTTGGACGTAATCTTTTGTTACTATTTTCATATTTTTTTATGTAGGATGTTGATTGTTATTTTACAAATTTTTGTTTTATATGGATTTAATTTTGTTTTTTTTTAACATGGCCTCGGGCCTCAGTTATAGGAGAATGAACAAGAAATTAAATAGTGATTTGACATGAAGATTTGATACCCATAACAACATGTCTAACAAAAAAATTGATACCCGGCCAGCCATAACTCGCTGCCTACCAAACTTTATATAAAAAATGTTTGGACTAATATATATATTTTCATATGAATTACAAAGCCTATAAAGGACCACACATAACTGATTGGGGATTTAACACACAACTAATTTATGTTAAAGTTGAGTCCAATTAAATACATATATTATTTACAGCCAAAATAACATCAAAATATGAATTCTGAAACAAGTCGTTATGTAAGTTATTTGAAGATATGGTAACTCAAATGACGCATAAAAATATGTGGTACGTGGTAACGTGAAATTTTGTTTTCTATGTTTTTCTATGTGGGTTATTCAAGAAATTACAATTATAGTATTTTTTTTACGTTGGGCCATTCTAAAAGGTACTATACTTTTAATTGTAGTAAGTCAAGTTTGTTAACTTCACAATCTTTTTGAAAACAAAACTTGGGCTCAGGTTCCAATCATGATATTGGAGATGGCATAAAGAAAAAAGAGATCATGGATGCGTTTATTTAATAATCTTTATACAAAAACGTGAGCTTTTTGACCTTTTGACCTTTTGATATTGAATCAAAAGACTAAAAGTTCACCTAATGTACATGTACGAAAAAAGAAAGAGAGATAAATGAATAGAAAAGGTAAGCGAACTTATTTTGTGGCTGAGGTCGTTGAGAACAATTTTAGTAGCCCCCACATTGGTTATTTGTAGAAGAAGGCTTCGAATATAATTGCAAAGTGATATATGTGGGTGTGGTAAGTTATTGATACATTAAATGGATAACTGGCCCATTAACGCAATAAAATTGGGCCCAACAATTTATTCAATATCACAATCACCATCAGAGGTCAATCACAATCACATGATAAAATTATTTTAAAACTCATACAATACTAATGGACCATATTTCGTAATTTAGTGGGTTGTAATAGTATTAAATACTATGTCATAACCCAGATCCACATCTGCATTTTATATGTTACTGATTAAAAAAATTACTACCAAATCCATCTAAAAATAAAACAATAGAAACAATTTACAGTGTGATGATATATAAGTGGAGAAAAAAAAAACAAAGTTAAAGAAGGTAGTGATCCCTAATATTAAGGGTGAGTTAAGTTTCGGATATTTTGAATAAAATTTGGCCCGTCAAATAAATGAATGAGGCCCAAGAATTCCCGGTCGGCTAAATGCATGGCAAGTGATGAATCTACGTGGCACGTGGGAGAATAAAAGTAATGTTGTGGACGTTTTTTGGTCTATGGAATGTTGTGGACGTTTTTTTTTTGGGTATGTGCTGGACTTGTGGTTGTAAATTTGCGTTAACATCAACATCTATTAGCATGTACATCAAAGCCCACGAAATATGGAATAATCAAAGGAAATAACTCAGCGGTTGTTGCCCAAAGGGTTCGTTCCATTTGAAAACCACTCGTTATCAGCTATCACTGTTTTGTTTTTTTTTTGTTTTTTTTGTTTTGACAAATAAACAGCTATCACTGTTTATGCACAAATAAAATCTAAAAAAACTTATTTGGAGTTTGATGTAGGCTCTCCACATACGTGGTGCTGTTGGGCTCGGTTTCTCCTTAGACCATCTCCGCTCAAGTTTCTCGTTAGACCATCTCCACTCAAGTAACCCACTTTGATTACTCAAATTTTAATTAATTGTAAAATTAATACTAAACTAATTAAAGCAACTCAGTTAGAAACTTAAACAAAATCAATTCTCTAGAAGAGAAAATCACTTAATCAATCATTTAAATAATAATTTTTTACATAATATATAAAACAATAAAATATTACATATTTAGAAATATTAAACATAAATTTAAAATAAGAAATATTAAAAATATTATACATAATTCGGAAGAAGATTTATTGATGGATTGTACCAAATTTTTGCCAAATATGTTCAATTAAGTCTTTTTTCAAACGATCATGCATTTGTGGATCATCAACGTCATTTCGAATGTCCATCAAATTATGTAGATTTGTTTGTCTATCTGTAGAATATGATAGATCAACATGAGAAGTTTCACTTCTTTCGCCGTGATGGAATTCCGTTGGATAGTAGAAATTGTATTCATGTCGTTCGTCTTCCACTATCATGTTATGCAGGATAATACATGCTCTCATCATTTTTCCTATTTTTCCTTTATCCCAAAAAAGTGCGGGATTCTTCACGATTGCAAATCGAGCTTGCAAGACTTCAAAGACACGCTCTACATCTTTACGACATGCTTCTTGACATTGAGCAAAGAGTTTAGCTTTTCGGCCACATGGTAGTGTAATTGATTGGATGAAAGTTGCCCATTTGGGATAAATACCGTCAGTGAGGTAGTACGCCATTTCGTATTGATGTCCATTGACAACGTATGAAACTCTTGGAGCTCGGCCCTCTAAGATATCATCAAACACCGGTGAGCGGTCCAAAACATTGATATCATTTAGCGTACCCGGTGGTCCGAAAATGCGTGCCAAATCCATAAATCTTGGGATGCCACTGCCTCTAGTACGATTGTCGGTTTTCCAAATCCACGTGAATATTGTCCTTTCCATGCAGTTGGACAATTTTTTCACTCCCAATGCATACAATCTATGCTCCCCACCATTCCGGGGAAACCGCGTTGTTCTCCAATATTCAGTAATCTTTGGAGGTCTTCCGTTGTAGGTCGTCTGAGATAAACGTCTCCAAATAGATGGATAACTCCGTCTACAAATTTTTCAAGGCATTTATGTGCGGTTGTTTCAGCTAGTCGTAAATATTCATCCACCGCATCTGCCGAACATCCGTATACCATCATACGTATAGCTGCAGAACATTTTTGAAGTGCAGAAAGACCGAGCCTTCCAGTAGCATCTCGTCTTTGTATGAAGTACGGGACTCTATTCTTAATAGTACTGACTCTGCGTTCGAACAATGGTTTGTTCATTCTAAAGCGACGGCGGAACATAGCAGGAGTGTAAGTCGGATTCTCACCAAAATAATCATTCCATAGCCGAGTGTGGCCTTCTTCGCGGTCTCTATTTATGTGCACTCGTCGGAATATTGGAGCTGGTGGTCCTTCCTCTTGAGTGTAGTTGTACTAGATCCCTTCCACTATACTATCAACTTCCTCCTCTACCATTTGATCAACTTCTTGATCAGAACTCCAGTTAGACATTATTAATCAAATTGGTTTAATTGTGAGGCTTATTGGAAGTTGGGTTTATTTTTTTTAAGGTTTATGAAAACCTGTTATTTTGGTAATGGAAATATTTAACAAGAAGAAATGAGAACAAGAATTGAGAAGAAAAAATGATAAGATAAATGATCAGGATGATAAGATAAATGTTTGTTTTGTTTTAGGGAGGAAGAAATGAAAAGAAGAAATGATCAGAAGCGCAAATGAAATTGAACATGAACCTTCAATATATAGACCTTACAAACACAATCAATACCCATTCACGGGTTACAAAAAGAAATACAACAACCCAAAACACATTCACGGGTTGCAAACAGTCCGTTCAACAAACAAAAGTCGACCACACTTAAACAAAAGAGACGCCTGTGAATGGCACTAAAAAATAACCAACACATTCACGGTTCCAAACAGAACACATCAATACAAAAAAAAAGACAGCTTCCATTCGCTTGACTACCAACATGTTTCACTTTAGATGGCAACGAGACAGCTTCATATGTCATCCCAAAACCTGAAACAAAAGAAGAAAACAAGTTAAACAATTGTGGAACAATAGTTAAACACAAAACATGACAACAAAGACTTAAACGAGTGTTAGTTCTTAAACCTAAATGTTTGTCAACATTTGATCAACAAGTTTGTCTCTAAGTAGGACTTCAGCAAGTGTTAGCTCACTCTTGTTAAGCAGGTTGTCTAGCAATCTCATTTTGTCGTGCCTCTCTTTAGCCGCCTGTTCTTGATCCTTCATTGCTATTATCCTATCCAACTTACTGACAGAACCATCATATACATCAATACTAACTGCATGTTTCTTTCTTTTTTTCTTGGCAGCTTTAACCCCTGGAGGCCTCATCTCGTCTCCAACCATTGCTCGAAGGAGCTGAGAAATCTCCTTCAGAAGCAAGCTTAGTACGCTTATTGCTACATTCTTCATGTTGTTCTGTGATCCATTTCTGATCATTCTTCAGTTCTCTCCAACAATGTCCAAGCATAAACGGCTTGTTCATGTCATTCTTGTAAAACTCATACGCCATGCTCACAACATCATCTTCTGATTGTCCACTCTTCCTTCTTGCACTCGCTTGTGAGTAACACCCAACAAACTTGTTGACTCGGTGGTTTATCTTACTCCACCTTGCCTTACATTGTGAAGGCCCTCTTGCGTTCGAACCGGTACCTCCATCATGAGCTTTGTAATAGTCTGCAACCCTCTTCCATAAACTTTGTAACCGCTGGTCGTTGCTCACCACTGGATCTTTGCTTGTGTTTAACCAAGCACTTATGAGATGAACATCCTCCTCTGCACTCCACCGCTTCCTACTTCCTCTGCCTCCGTCTTCATTAATTTCATCTGCTGTAACCTCTATACAATCTTCAGATTCAGATGTCGGGGTTATGTTAAGAGGCTGAGAAGAGAACCCAGGGCTAAAGTTTGAAGGCTGAAAAGATAATTGATTAGTAAACTGAATAGGCTGAGAGGATTGGGTGGAAATAGGAGGAATAGGATTATCAGAACAGTTGGAGTCTTTTTGAGAATTCAAAAGATCAACAAAATTTTGATCCCAAAAACGATAAGGGTTTCTAGGATCCATTGCTTGTGTTAGTGTAAGCTGATAGTTTAGGTTTGTGAAAGCTGAGAGTTTAGGTTTGTGAAAACGAAAGGGTTTGGAGAGATAAACGTTAAGAGTTTGGGTTAGTGTTTAACAATGGTCGTTTATATTGACCTCAAGGTTTATGTGAACTTTAATACTAAAGATTAGACAAAGAGAATAAAGGTTTATTTAGCTAAAGACTAATGAGTGTTTTGAATTCTCAAAAAGAGATATACTTTTCAGTATATCTCTATGAATAGACCGATTGAAACACTTTTCAGTAAATCTCCTTGGGTAAAAGTTTTCAAAAAGCTGATCTTTAAAGTCAATACTAAAATCAAACTCAATCATATAGGTTTTGGAAAATTTTACACACAAACTCAAACTCAAATTATTGATCAAATAAGACAACATCACATGGGGAAAATATAAAATCGAAAATCAAACTCAACCACTTGATCAAACATCATAACAACACAAGGATTAAATTTAAGACACACGGTTTGGAAAATTTTAAACCCTTGAGCAAATTTTTAAACACACACGGTTCATCACTTATCAAATACAAAAACACACAGTTTGATGTTCAATTATTTTTACCGAACATCAAACATTCTCATCATCAAATACAAGCATAACACATCAAGACAAAGACAAACATAACACTTCAATCATTCTTACAATCTATATCACTTCAAACATAACACTTAAACAATAGAAAAAAGCTACACATTCATCACAAACACAAACTCAAACAAAACCAAACAACAACAATGAAAGCTAGAGTAGCATATCTTTACAAGTAAGAGAATCCAACCGTGTGTCCACTTCACCTTAACCAATTTTCACCATTTATCAGCTACACACAGTTTATGAAGCACCTCGCACAAAACATGACAATCGGATCAACATTGATCACACAATTACTTATACAAGACATAAACTAAAACATTGTACTCCTAATATTGAGAACAACACAAGGATTCAATCAACAATCTATAACAAAACAGACAAACATAAGATAACAAGAACATAAAAATGTACTAATTCTTGAAAAAACTATCAGACAATAACTCAATTAAAACATAAACCCAATCACCCTCTAAAAAAATTCTCAAAACCGATTGAACATCAAACTAATCTCATAATCTACGCCTAATAAGTCAAATCGAAATAAAATATTTACCAATCTAACAATCAATCAATTAATCTGAAACCCTAACTATTATAGACAACCAAAGATTAATTTCAAATACATGCAATAAATCGGAAAGGAGAAGACAAACCTTCTATCTCCGATTCGGTAGCCAATGGACCTCACCGTTCCCTGTAGGCCACCAGAAGAATCCTCCGCCGTCGTTGTCCCACTAAAAGGAACCGCCGCCGTCGGTTGTCGTGAGAACCGAACCGTCAACTCTTACGATTGAGCCGATCTGGAAGCCATCGCTTCCGGGTGACCAACTATCCTCCAATACAAGTCGGAAAAATCAATGACTTAAATGGAAATCCATTGATTTTCCGATTCGAGATGAATCGTCTCTTCAATCGCTTGCCTTCTGCGAGGGAGAAGAGAGAAAGACAGTCGGGAAAAAGAGAGAAGAAATGGGAAAGAAAGAAAAAAACATTTTATATTTTCGGTATATCCTACCACAGGATGCCACATATCGTTCTTAACCCGTTGCTAAAATTGCTTCCCATAGCAACTATCCTCACCTTCGTGGACCCAGAATTGGGTTTTTTGATATTTTTTTGGGGCCCAAAAATATGAGTACCCATGAGACTACCCATGAGTGGAGATGCTCTTACCGGATAGGAAAGAAAATGGTCCCTGCTGTCTGCTGGCCTATCGTGCTGTCCATGGTAGCTGGCTCCGATCAGTGCTGGCGACGTTGAGTTCATTTTCTCCTAGGCCAAGTAAACTGTAGATTGAAGCCTTGAAGGAACAGCTTCTCGAGGACCAGAACCGTGCAGCACGACGAACAGTTCCTTGCCCGTGCTTATGTTTTCGACAGATGCCAGAGACTACTAAAACATGATTTAAGTTTTATAAAATCGAACAATTTACAAATGTTAATCAAAGTTATTAAATAGCTTATTATTTATACTTTGTTTGAAATCTACAATTAGTATTACAATTTTGAGGAAGAAATTATAAAAATAACTGAGTAAAAAATATATTAGAAACAAAGAAAGAGATCATGGTCATATTAATAAAGATGATTTGCCATAATTTAGAAGTAGGTAAAGTTGGTGTTACTAGCTCAAATCATATTTGTATGTCTTTATGAACTGTAAAGGAAACAAACCATGCTAGTCGAAACTTTAAGAGACCCGAATAGCTTATACAAAATTTCAAATATATGAAACTTAGAAAATTAGCAATATAGAGACACTTTTTAGCTGTAGAGTTCTGCAAACAATGAAGTAACAATATTATGCGCCTGTGCAGTGTGCACACATTTTATGGGTCTGTCTGTATGCGTGAGCTTTTAATCTATCTAACATTTAGTAAAAGTCTCTTGCAAGAAGTTGTAGAGCTCTTGAGCAACAAGAGAAGGATACTCTTCTTGAGGCAAGAGTGCACCTTCAACCTCCACGAATTTGCTAACTCCTTTGGCTCCTCTTAATGCTTCCATTTCAGCTTTAGATCTCTTTGGAGCTCCTTTCGTTGACATCACCATAATCGGAAATTTCCCTTCCAAATCAGCAAACAGTTGAAGAAATTCCTCCCGGGATGAAACAGGGTCGAGTAAACCTGTCAAGAAAGCTGCAGGGACGTAGCGTGATCCCTTCTGCTTTGTTAACTCGTATCTGCTTTGGATTATGGCATCGGTCACGTTGGTCTGGTCTGCATAAACATGAGATTTGTACTGAGACTCGATAGACTTCTCGTTGCTCACCAACATGTTGTACATCATCCAACCAACTCCAGGTGCTCTTAGAGTTCCTCTTAGCATACCGTACCTGTTGAGACAAAAGCCAGGCCATCAACAGAGGAAAGCTTTTATCTTCTTTTCCTCTTTTTTTTATGAAAAGATGTAAACGGACCTGGTCACCATGGAAGAATCACGGCCAAAGACAATAGGCAGGGGTCCAGCCCATGTAGGTGCGACAGCAGCAATGGCTGATGGTTTAAGTAGCCCACGTTGGGTAGCACGGAGTGCTAGTGTTGCTGCATGCCCTCCTCCGATGATTACCAGATCATCATTACCTGTTTCGGTTTAACATGGATTATGTTAAAATGTGCTTTTTCTCTTTTCTTCTTTGGAAAGCAAATAAGGCGGATCAAAGGAAGCCCGATTCAGGCATATAAGCATTCAGACCCACAAAGAAGACTTAATTTCAGAATGAGCTAAGAGTAAGGGACTCTAAACACGGTAAGGGCTCATGTACAACCAAAATAATTCACCAAAGTAAATATAGATAATACCAACTACGAATCAGTTTTTATATCGAACTACTGTATGCAGAACCAGAACTAAAGCCATGGAGAGTATTTGTAGCTTTTCACTCTTGTCACCGTAATAATGCCAACACAAGCAGAAGAAGAGACGGTTCACACTAACCTGACTGGCTCATTGGGCTCTCAGGTGAGTTCATGAAGTCAACCACAAACTTCTCCATGACATCTGTGTCGTAATCCATCTTTGGTCTACCAGAATAGCCAAGACCAGGCCAATCTACAATAGTTGCTCGCCAGCTGACTTCACCATCACGCTGCACAATGTCTTTAGCCACAGATCTCCACTCCTCAACGGTGCTAACATCTGATATTGTTGGTATCATAAGGATATTCTTAGCTGATTCACTTTTCTCCCTCTCATGCTCTTCATAGTATATTCCGATCGAGTTTCCCTTGAACTTCCACTGCCAATTGCTAGTCTAAAACAGAACAGAATCATCCCATAAAACTTCTAAAGTAAGAAAAGCAATCTAAAATATAGACCTAATAGTAATTATATGAATCAAAAGCCATTTTTTAACAAAGAAATCTCGATAAATCTGAATATGACTAATACAATTTTGCCTAGTTCCTTCTCCAAGTCACCACCATAGATTGAACAATAAAGAGCAAGACGATCACACAAAACGAAATACTAGTAAACTCACCTTAGTTTGGACTGAAGATTTGTCATCGATGGAGATCGAGGGCACAGAAGCTCGCACCGAAACCGGTTTGGGGTATTTTGGAGAAAGCAATAGAAATGGTCTGCGAATTTTGCAGGAAAAGGGTACGAAAGGTGGTGATGATATGAAGAATGCAGCTGAAGCAGCCATGGAATCGAAATAATACAAAAAGTTAGGATTTTTCGAAGATCTGGTAAGCGAGAAAGAAGGAAACGACGATTCAAAAGGTTGAGACTTTAGAACCAAAACCACCCAGACGTGCTTGGTCTTTCTCGTCAAAGTTTGGTAAAATCTGTTAGACATTTACAATTACAGTCCAAAATTATTTCCTATATTACGTGTTCGGCCATGAAGAATGAAAAGTGACAAAATACCCCCCAAACCCAGCGCAATGTAAACCACAAACCTCGCAAATGAAGACCTATCTGAAAGTTTGTGTTGGTAGTGAAGTCTTCATTGATGACGAGGTCATTAGTTGAATCATCAAAACCACAAAATGATATGTCGTTTGGTGTACAATTTATTCAGAACTTTTACCAGTAGTCACTGCATGAGCAATAACCGTCCTTGAATGAATGGAAGCGATTTCTGTCTCTGACCACAATCTCTACTTCATAAACCTTTGAAGTTAGTTTCATAACAGCGTGACAATCTCTGCAAATTCTAAGATTTTTCACTATCCTGATATTTGCTCCTTTGGGTAATCTAGCTAGAGCAAATGCAAGTGCAAGCTTCTCGCTGTGTTTACTCACTTGATCTTCTTTTTCTTCCTCTTCTACATCATATAAAGCACTTGCTAGCTCTGGTGCATACCCAGCTTCATTTCTAAGCCTCAAGATTATTTCTTTTAGCTTCTCGTGAGCCTCTATATCGATTCCCTTCTTTTTCTCCCCTGCACTGAACTTGTACATGGTTTTGCCAACTTCAACAGAGCTCCAAGCAGTTATCTTCTTGATTCTCTGGACAATCATTGACTTTCTGATACAAGAAACATCCTTCCATTTACCCGCAATAGCATAAGCATTCGACAAAAGAACAAGATCCCCCGAGTTATTTGGGTCAAGCTCATTAAGCCTTTGTTTTACTTGCTCTGCCATTTCAATATTCCCATGACTACTGCACGCCCCGAGAAGAGTCCGCCACACTATGGCTGTTGGCGCAATTGGCATTTGGCTTATAAAATTGTAAGCCTTTTGAAGTTTTCCAGATCGGCCATATAAATCAACCATGCAACCATAGTGTTCAATCGCTGGTTCTATATGGTAAACGCTCTTCATCTTAGAGAAGTAATCTTCACCTTCTTTGATCAGTCCAGCATGGCTGCAAGCATACAAAAGTGACACAAACGATACCCCGTCTGGTGTAACACCAGATGCAATCATTTCATTGAAGAGTCTTATAGCTTCTTCCCCGTGACCATACATAGCTAAGCCAGCTATCATTGATGTCCAAGATACAATACTTGTCTTATCTTGCATACCTTCAAAGACTAACCAAGCCATTAGGACATCACCGCACCTAGAATACATATCAATAAGCGCATTGTTCACAGAAACTATCCAACTAAACCCTGATTTCTCTACAAACCCGTGTATCGTCTTCCCAAACTCAAATGCCCCGGATTGTGAACATGCAGAAAGAACTCCAGTCAGACTTACCTCGTTTGGTCTCATCTCCGCTCGTTGCAACTCCCTGAAATACGAGAAAGCATCACTGAAACTCCCATTATGAGCAAACCCAACAATCATAGTGCTCCAAGAGACATCATCTCTGTGAGGCATTTCCGAAAATATCCGTTGAGCACTCTCAACCTCCCCAGCTTTAGTGTACCCAGCAAGCATCACGTTCCACGACGTGTGATTCTTCACCAGCATCTTATCAAAGATTTCCCTGGCTTTGGAAACATCATTCCCCCTGAAACAGGCAGTGATCACAGCGTTCCACGCAACCAAATTGGGTTGACGCATTTCGTCGAACACCTTGCGAGCAAACTCCACACACCCACACTCCCCATACATACCGATCAAAGTAGTACCAACGAACAAATGCGAATCAAGCCCATGCTTCAAAGCTTGACAATGCATCTGAAACCCAGTTCTCAAAGACCTTAAATTCGCAACCGCCTTGACAACAAACGCCAAGGAGAAGCTATCCGGAAAGACTAAACCTTTACTAATCATCTCCACAAACACAGCTACGGAGTTACCCGGGTCATCGGATTCACAGTAGCCTCGGACGAGAGTGTTGAACATGAACGCATCGGGTTCAGGAAAACAGAACAAAAGACGTCGAGCGTACGGTAAAGCTTCGGGAACAGAAATCGCAGATTGTAAGATAAGTTTTCCGGTTAAGTAAGAATCGGAATCGACGCCGGATTTAATAAAGAAGCCATGGATTTGAGTTAAAGCTCTTAAGCTCTTGCAGCTAGTAAGGAGAGATAGACAATGGTGCATTGCCATAGACATTGGTCACAAGTCACAACACAACACAAGCACCCATAAAAAAAAAAAAAAAATGGAATTTTTAAAATAACAGAATCTAGATAAATCTTTTAATGTGTATATATACTCTAATAAACCCTAAAAAAATTGTTGTTTTTACAAATCAAAGATCCAAAGAAAAAATGAAAAAGATGATGAAGAAGAGAATTGAAGCGGGCACAAGGAACAGTGTTGATTGATCTGTGACCATTGGTTGATACAACCTCCATGAAAGTCATGTTCGCAAGGCAACTTCACGACGACTGATCCTTCAACGTAACCCTCCATGCAAGTCACACATCCCGTTGAACCATTAAAGTTATATCGGAGCAACTTGATCGCCAGTGGTGGTGGTAAATCATCATCCGCAGGAACAGAGCAATACCTCTCTGTCAACAGTTTCTCTGATTCTGTATCGATGTCATAAACTTTAGTAGTGATCTTCCAGATCTTGACTTCAGTAACTCCTCTGCCTTTTGACAATACAGACGCAAGAGCTATGTCGATCTCTCGAGTGATAGTGGAGCAGTCATTGGCTACGCCGAAGCGGCTCATGATATGGGAGACGCCGTTGCAGTTTAGGGAGAAAGTCAAGGGGTTGGAGATAAAAGTGGTTCCGTTGGGACAACTAGAGTACCAGACGGCGTTGTTTTCAGCGTATAGGGGCGTAAGGCTTGTTGTGTGATGGTCGATGGTTTGATCGGGAAGAGAGAGTGAGGAGGAAGTTGCTGTTTGTAGACGGATACTTCTGCGGATGACTTCGGCGCATGTTAGCTCGGCGGTGAGCGGGTCATAAATTACTTGCATGGAAGAGGTAATTATAGTGTACGCAAACTCACTGGAATCGTTTTATGTTACAATTTGGATGGTAATCTGTAAATAAGGACTTTGGATAAGTATTAATTGATTTTATTTAATCTCAACGAGATGATTACGTTTGGTTTTTTCCAATTTATATATGTAAATGTTTTTATTATTTTCATCTGTTTAATACGAATACGAATGAATTTTAGTTACTTGTTTCCCTTGTTATCAAAACTTGTGTTCACGAATCATAACAGCAGAAAACATAACTACGGTCCATATCCAAACCAAACTAAATATTGTAACTAGTTTTCATAATTTTAAAAACTGAACAACGTTAATCGAACCATAATAGAACTGAAATCCGGATTGAACACCTTTAGTAATTGGCGATCGACACAAGGGACACAGACGATTGCGTTGCAACCACTCGTAGATGCAAACTCCATGAAAGTCATGGTTACATGGCAATTTAGTCACTACTGATCCGTACGAATAACTTTCCATGCAAATCACGCATTCTTGCTTCTCCTCCCTCATCGAATCCAAACCTATAGGTATAGCCGACCTGTACCCCGCGGGTGTATCGTAGCTCTTGACCAACAACCTCTCTGCAGCTCTGTTGAATTTATAAACCTCAGTTCTGATCCTCCAAATCTTGATTTCAACCATTCCTCTGCCTCTCGATGGTGATGATTTAACAGCCATGTCGATATCGCGCAAGATGGTGGAGCAACTGTATTTGGTGAGGCCGAAGCTGCTCATGATATCTGATATTCTGGTGTAGTCTAGTGAGTAGTAATTAGTAGTGCTCTTGCTTGGTCTGGAGATAATGGTGGCTTCGTTGGGACAACGACGAACGATACTGGCGACGACGGTTTGAATGCTTGTGGAGAAAGTGGGTTGGTTCAGTAGTGAAATAAAGCTGGTGTGATGTTCGATGGTTTGATCGGGTAGAGACACTAAAGGTTTTCTTTCGTCCATGAAGAGATGGATTTTTTTTGCGGAGGACTTTAGTGCGGGTTAGCTCAGCGGTAAGCGGCCGAGAGGTTGAGTGCTGGCGTATAGAGACACTGTACTCAACACTGTTCTCAAAATTAGTGCAATCCATGGAGAGAGAATAATTAACGAGAAATTTTTATTTGTTTTGTTTGGTTGGAGAGATTTTGAGACGAGGCATCATCATGTTCATGTTGATGATGGTTTTATAGTGGGAAAAACAATTTATATCCTATTCATGTTCCAACTAGGTTACTAGGAGTCTAGGATTTGAGTATTTAGTTAATTAATAAAATAAAAGGAAATAAGTTATTATTTACTAGTAGATTTTATATGAATTGCACGAAATTGTCGTCCAATAGTATATTCGATTAGGTAAACCGTAAACGTAAAAAAACAAATAGAGATAATAATAAAAAAAATCAAAAAGAAA
Organism: Camelina sativa; assembly: GCF_030686135.1. NCBI lineage: Eukaryota > Viridiplantae > Streptophyta > Magnoliopsida > Brassicales > Brassicaceae > Camelina > Camelina sativa. The sequence continues at coordinate 22,576,278 of NC_141895.1, read as the reverse complement.
TGTCAAGAGTGGGATTTGAACCCACGCCCTTTCGGACCAGTACCTGAAACTGGCGCCTTAGACCAACTCGGCCATCTTGACTTTTTGTTGACTATATTGACTACTAACTATATAATACTTTATATCATATAATATTTATAAGCTCCGTTTTTTGAAAGTTTCCTTCTTTCATTCCCGTTCAACTACAGTATAGAGCTGATGAGCTAATAATGATTTGTGTAGCGATGGAGAGCTTAAAATCCTTAAAGATCTCTCCTTTCTCATCTTCCTTAAGATTATTATCTTCCGTTACCAATTCCCGAAACCAGTTTTCACTTCCCAGCAAAGATTGTACTTCTTTTTTTAACCCTTTTCAATTCTTCAATGATCGATCAAATTCAAGGCTTTGTACCCTCAGAACAACCAAAGTTTTGCAAGCCCATTTGCTTAGACGATGTCTTTTACCTTTTGATGTGTTCCTTACTAAGTCTTTACTCAGTTGGTATTCAAACTCCGGTTCCATGGTCAACGCAGCTAAGTTGTTCGATACAATTCCTCAACCAGATGTTGTTTCTTGTAATATTATGATCTCTGGTTACAAACAGCATCGGTTGTTTGAAGAATCATTGAGATTTTTCTCTAAGATGCATTCTTTTGGTTTTGAGGCTAATGAGATTAGTTATGGTTCTGTGATTTCGGCTTCTAGTGCTCTTCAGGCTCCTCTGTTCAGTGAGCTTGTGTGTTGTCATACTATAAAGATTGGTTATTTCTTGTTTGAAGTTGTTCAATCGGCTTTGATAGATGCATTCTCCAAGAATCTCAGGTTTGAGGATGCTTTTAAGGTGTTCCGTGACACTTCATCTGCTAATGTGTATTGTTGGAACGCCATCATAGCTGGGGCACTGAGAAACCAAAACTATGGTGCTGTATTTGATCTTTTCCACGAAATGTGTGTTGGGTTTCAGAAACCTGATAGTTATACATATTCCAGTGTTTTGGCTGCGTGTGCTTCCCTTGAGAAACTTATGTTTGGAAAAGCTGTTCAAGGTCGGGTGATTAAATGTGGAGCAGAAGATGTATTTGTTTGTACTGCAATTGTTGATTTATATGCCAAATCTGGGCATATGTCTGAAGCTAGGGAAGTGTTCTCCCGTATCCCCAACCCTAGTGTTGTCACTTGGACAGTAATGCTCTCTGGTTACACAAAGAGTAATGATGCTATCTCTGCTCTTGAAATATTCAAGGAAATGAGACAGTCACGTGTTGAGATCAACAGCTGCACTGTAACTAGTGTGGTTTCTGCTTGTGGTAGACCTTCTATGTTCTGTGAAGCAAGCCAGGTCCATGCTTGGGTCTTTCAGAGTGGTTTCTCTCTCGAATCCTCAGTGGCAGCCGCCTTGATTAGTATGTACTCAAAGAGTGGAGATATTGATCTCTCCGAGCGGGTGTTTGAGGATTTGGACGATTTTCAGAGGCAAAATATAGTAAACGTAATGGTCACTTCATTTTCGCAAAATAAGAAGCCTAGTAAAGCAATAAGACTGTTTACTAGAATGCTTCAGGAAGGTTTGAGACCCGATGAGTTTAGTGTATGCAGTTTGTTTAGTGTATTAGATTGTTTGAATATAGGTAAGCAGGTTCACAGTTACACCCTTAAAAGTGGGTTAGTCCTTGATCTCACTGTTGGAAGTTCTCTTTTTACAATGTACTCCAAATGTGGTAGTTTGGAAGAATCATACAAATTATTCCAGGAGATACCTTTCAAAGACAATGCTTGCTGGGCTTCCATGATTTCTGGTTTCAATGAGTACGGTTATCTAAGAGAAGCTGTCGGACTATTCCGCGAGATGTTGGATGATGGAACAAGCCCTGATGAGAGCACTCTAGCTGCTGTTCTAACCGTGTGTTCTTCACTTCCTTCTCTGCCAAGAGGTAAAGAGATACATGGGTACACAGTAAGAGCTGGAATCGACAAGGGAGTTCCTCTCGGTTCTGCACTAGTAAACGCGTATTCAAAATGTGGCTCACTAAAGTTGGCTAGACAGGTGTATGATAGGCTCCCAGAACTGGATCCAGTGTCATGTTCATCTTTAATTTCAGGATATTCACAACACGGGTTAATCCAGGATGGCTTCCTCTTATTTCGTGATATGGTCATGTCTGGTTTTACCATGGATTCCTTTGCAGTTTCATCCATTCTTAAAGCCACTGCTCTCTCAGACGAATCATCTCTGGGAGCTCAAGTTCATGCCTACATCACAAAAGTTGGATTGTACACAGAGCCTTCTGTAGGTAGCTCACTACTGACAATGTATTCGAAATTTGGAAGCATTGAGGACTGCTGTAAAGCATTCAGCCAGATCAATGGCCCAGATTTAATAGCATGGACAGCGCTGATTGCAAGTTTTGCTCAACATGGAAAGGCCTCTGAAGCGTTGCAAGTGTACAATCTTATGAAGGAAAAAGGATTCAAGCCTGATAAAGTTACTTTTGTGGGAGTCTTGTCTGCTTGTAGTCACGGTGGTTTAGTCGAAGAAGGCTATTTCCATCTCAACTCGATGGTAAAAGAGTATGGTATCGAACCTGAGAATCGACATTATGTCTGTATGGTCGATGCTCTAGGGAGGTCAGGAAGACTTAGAGAAGCTGAGAGTTTTATCAACAGTATGCCTATAAAACCGGACGCCTTGGTCTGGGGAACATTGCTTGCTGCTTGCAAACTTTACGGGGATGTTGAACTTGGGAAGCTAGCTGCGAAAATGGCTATAAAATTAGAGCCATCAGACGCTGGAGCGTATATTTCACTCTCGAACATCCTTGCAGAGGTTGGTGAGTGGGACGAAGTGGAAGAAACTCGTAATCTGATGAAAGGAATAGGTGTACAAAAGGAACCAGGTTGGAGTTCTGTCTGATGTTAAAGCTTTGGTGAAAAGCCGTGAGGTTGATTATTGTCCTGTGTTTGGGGATAATTCAAAATGTTCAGACATGGATGCAGCAGTCCTGCCCCAAGTTAATGATGTAGGAAGAAATGAAAATAGTTGGAGATTGCTTAGAAGACAAGTTTTTTCGTATGATTGATTAGAGTAATCTCTTGGACAACAGTCAGTTCTCCAAACCATTTTTTATTATTTTTCGTAATGATATCACTTTAGATCATTCCAGAGAAAATAGTTGGTTGTAATTTGTAAAGTAGTTGCTGATTTCCATTTTCTTGGGCGGCAATACAGTCAAACATAATTCAATAATTTATCTCTTGGCTCTGTTCCTTCATCTTGATCTCTGAAGATAAACAAATCCTAATGTAATATTAATTACAACATTCAACGTTCAAAGTTTTGACTTTGAATGAAAGATAAGATAATGGCATAATGCCCACAATATGCTTGATGAACAAGACAAAAATATCCAAAGTAGACTCTCTGGTCTTAAAACTCTATATAAGAATTTGATAAATGAAGCAGAAATCATAATCCCCAACAAGATTTTAAGAAAAAAAAAAAAAAAAGAGTTTTGAGAGAATGGAGGAGCAGAGGAGCAAAGTGACACTACATGGGATGTGGATAAGCACATACTCAAAGAGGGTAGAAATCGCCCTTAAACTCAAAGGCATACTCTATGAGTATGTCGAAGAAGATCTTCAGAACAAGAGTGAATCGCTGATTCAACTCAACCCAGTGCACAAGAAGATTCCTGTTCTTGTCCATAATGGGAAACCAGTGGCTGAATCACTTGTGATTCTTGAATACATCGATGAGACGTGGAAGAACTCTCCTCGTTTATTTCCAGAGGATACTTATGAAAGGGCTCAGGTCAGGTTCTGGGTCAGCTACATCAACCAACAGGTGTGTTCCCCAAATCTCTTATGCAAAATCAACCCCATACATTGATATGATTAGCAGACTAATGACTATTTCTTGTTGCAGGTGTTTGAGGTCATGGGTCAAGTCGTGTTTCAAGAGGGTGAAGCTCAAGCAAAGTCTGTAGAAGAGGCAAGAAAGAGAGTCCAAGTTCTTGAAGAGGGACTCAAGAAGCATTTCCCGAATAAAAACATAAGAGAGAATGATGATGTAGGGCTTTTGGAAATTACCATCATTGCTACTTTTGGAGCCCACAAAGCCTATCGTGAAGCACTTGGTGTAGAGATAATTGATCCAGTGAACACTCCGACTTTATACAACTGGATAGAACGTCTGCAAGATCTGACTGTGATGAAAGAAGTCGAAGTGCCTCGTGATAAGTTGGTGAACTTTCTCCAAAACTATAGACAAAAGCTTCTCCAGCAGGCTGCAAGTGCGTAATTAGATCAAGATGTTGGTCTAGTGATGAATCATCTAGATTCAATATTGTCTCAGAGGATAACAGATTGAGAGTTAGATTACCGTTTGAAGTAAGAAATAATTCCTTGAGACAGTTATTTATGGACTTGTGTAGCTACTAATGTATGATAATGAACTAAATAAAGCATTTGTGGTATCTCCAATCTTTCTGTAGCCACTTGAAACGCTTTCTTGTTATACTTTAGCGAGAAATAAGTTGGTAACATCAATGATAACATTTCTAATCAAGATGTGACTTGATCGTTGTAAGATCTATTTCACAGATATTGTAACCAACTAACCACACATAAGAAAAATGGTATAGTACTCAGGAAGCTCCACATACCTCGTGCAACTTCTTTAAAGTGGTTAGGTGTTCCTCGTCTACGGCCTTTTTCACACTGGTGCCAGCAAATAATTGATTTGAGTATGACGTTGAGAACGACTTAAAGCATGCTCCTGTACTCCTGTAGTGCTATTCGCCTGTGTTTAATTCTATCTTGAAGCATCACCAAAAAAGGGAAAGAAGAAATGGATTCAAAGCAGAGAACCACTTTCTTCGACTTTTCAGGAGTTGAGAGCGCAACAGGACAAAACACAAGCTGCATCACCAGATAGGATGTTTAAAAGAACAGAGCAGCTGCAACATCTTTGTGTCTTGGATGAAAACTCACGGGGGTATATTTATACCCCAAAATGGCAATTCAATACAGATTTTAGCTGCTCAGACCAACGGTTAAGTTACCATCTTCTCCACGAATGGCTCAACAAAGTCCTGAGATGCACAAACTTGAGCAGTTCTTTAAACAATCAGATATGAGGTAAGCCATTGTATCAGATTCATATGCCTACCACTGTGAAACCCTTTTTCCTGCGTAGCCTTTTATCTCTAAGGCCATCAAAAAGAAGTTCATAAGCATAATAAGTAATACAGCTCTTCTTCAACAGATCCTCCAAGACAAGCTTAGGAGCAGCCACCTCCTTTTTGTCAACATCAAAAATGGTGTTGACAGCCTCAGGGACCAGTCCTTTCTGGACCATCAGATGGATAATACCGGCAGCCTCATAAACTCTATCCTCAACACAAAGACAGTTTATTACACGTCCAAGCGTTGTGAGCGATGGAACAAACCCATTTTCCATCATCTTCAGTAGAAACTTGTACCCCAAATTGACATTTCCCGTTTTGCAAAAACCATCAACCATAAGCCGGTATGTGTATCCATCAGGAACAATACAACGATTAACCATCTCTTGAAATAGTTTTTCCGCCATAGTAACATTTAGCTTCTCAGTGAAAGCATGAATGATGATATTATATGTTGGCGTTGAATTCGAAACCTTATAAACCTCTTCCATCTTCCGAAATAGCGTGTATGCTCCATCCAAGTCTCCATTTTTGCAAAACCCGTCGATCAACGTTCCAAACGTAACCGCATCTGGATTCACGCTCTTGTTTTTCATTTCTGCCAGCAACCCCAAGGCTTCATCTAGTTTTCTGTATCTGCAAAGACTCTCCAGAAGTATATTAAACGTGATTAAGTTGGGGGCACAACCTTTCTCCATCATCGTTTTATATGTTTCCATCACATCTTCATACTTTGAAGTTTTGCAGAGACCATTCAACAAAGAGTTGTAAGTGTACACGTCAGGATCAACGCCACTGTCCACCATAACATCCAAGATCTCAAGTGCGTTTTCCATTTTCAACTGTGTAGAATAACCATGAATCAAAATGTTGAAAGTAAATATATCAGGAAAGTACCCTTTGGAGATCATAACTTTCACAAGACCATCAGCATCAGAAACACATCCCATCTTGCATAATCCATTTACAAGTATGTTAAAAGTCTGTACATCGGGAATCAAACCCTTTTCAGACATTTCACTCGCCAACTGAGCAGCCTCCAGAATTAAACCCTGGTTAGACAATCCTTTGATCAGTGTGTTGTAAAGAATAACTTTAGGCTTTATCCCTTTCCCAAAGGCCTCATTGAATAAAGCTAAAGCACGATTTGTATCACCTTCGTGGCACAATCCGTCAATTAAGGAGCGATATGTAAACTCGTCAGGCACAAACCCATTGAAAACAGCATTACCTAGAATCCTTTCTGCAAATTGCACCATTCCACTTTTGCAATATCCAGCTATTAGTGTGTTATAGGTAAAACTATCAGGCTCAAGCCCTTCATTAACCATTTTGCCTAAGTAAGCCTCTGCCTCCTGAAACTTGGAATTCTTACATAAGCCACATATTAGATTGTTATATGTGACGACATCTGGTTTTGGCCCCTGCTCTATGAGACAACCTACCATACGAACAGCACCATCAAGCTCACCTTTCTGACAAAGCCCTTGGATGAAAAAATTATAAGTAAACAGATTCGGTAAAACACCTCTTTTGATAACTTTATCAAGTAGTTTTTCACACTCCTTAACATCTCCCTTCTTACAAAGAACATGTAGAAGCTTGTTAAACGTACTAACGCAAAGAGAAACACCCGATCCAAGCATCTTCCCAAACAACTCATACGCCTCATCCTTAAAATCCTCCTCATAAAACCCACCAACGACCGTGCAATAAGCAACCACATTCATCTCACAGCCTTGAGAAGACATATTGTTAAGAAGCCTCAAAGCAGCGTGAGGCCGACTCGTCTTGCAAAAAGACTTCATCCTAATCGTAAACGAGTACACATCAGGCGTAATCCCTCTATCACGCATCCTCATATACACCTTGTGAGCTTGATCAAAGTAACCACTATCAACCAATATACTCATAATAGCATTATAAGAGAAAACCGTAGGCTGACAATCATAAAAATCCATCCTTTCAAACACATTCACAGCTTCTTGAACTTTACCTTTCCTACCATAGTTCTTCATTGCGCCAACATAAACACCTTCAAGGATATGGTTAGAAACATTAAGACGCATATCCACAAAAACCTCTTCCATGGCTTCGAATCTCCCATGAAGGCCAAGCTTTTCAATCACGCTGCGGTAAGTAGATAAAGTATGCTTGAAACCATCCTCTTTCTTCATCGAATTGAACATTTCCAAGGCTTTCATTGGATCCCTCTGACATTTTATAACTGCAGTTACATGTCTCGGAAGCAGAGGAGGACCCATTAAGGAGAAGAAGAAAAAAAAATCGTAACCTAATCCCTAAAAATCCAGAAACTTTGGTTTCGTTTCACAGAGACATTTAGCAAAGAAGACAGAAGAACCCTAGAATGAGAAAGATGATAAAATCGGGAAAAGACAGATTCTTTATCACTGAGGAGAGGACCCGGAAAACAATTGCGATGGGATTGTAAAATTCACCGACGAAACTACAACGGCTACTATACGCCGGTACTGGTAGGACTAAATTGGGACTCCGGCGCAGAAGCGAGTGGAAAAGTTTGGTATAAATAATTTATTCACTAATACAAAAACGTTGATATGGCCGAGTTGGTCTAAGGCGCCAGATTAAGGTTCTGGTCCGAAAGGGCGTGGGTTCAAATCCCACTGTCAACATTCCTTTTATTTTTATTTTTTGTTTCCTGTTAGAGCAATAATGTTTTACTTTTAAGTGGTCCAGAAGTAAATCATACGATACAAAAAGGGAAAAACTAAATGACATAATCCGCATTTATTAAATCAACTTATTCTAATAGGATAACTTAAAAAAGCAAGTGAAATGGAAAATATCTAAAGTACCCTAAGGTTGGTTAAGAAATTGACTATTATACCCTTATTGGCCTCAGATGGCGCGATCTGATTGGTACACATAAACCCCTCAAAACCCTAAGTCCCTTTTATGCCCACACTCTCACACTTCTTCAACCCAACAGGAACTAGGGTTTTAGCTGATTCTCTCTTTGCGACGGAAACACAAAAAAAGAGAGGAGAGAAGCAACCAAAGAGGAATCCCTCTCTTTCTTTGGATTAGTGAGAATGGTCGCGGATAAGAGCAAGAAGTCGAAAATTGAAGAGAAGGTCGAAGATGAGAACTTGGAGCTAATTGATAAAGAGCTTGTTCTCTCAATTGAGAAGCTTCAGGAGATTCAAGAAAACCTCGAGAAGGTTTTTTTTATAAATCTCTTCTTTCATTCATATCTTCGTTAATTTTGCTCTTATTCTCCGGATTTGTCTCTTTATTTTTATGCTCTGTATCCTGGTTTAAGTTTGAATGGATTCCAATTCTAATTTTACAGCTTTTACTCGATGTTTCTGTTGCTAACTACGCATAAAGTTAATATCTTTATTTATGGCTTTGTTGAATTTTACATGAAAGATTGGTCTTTTTGTCTTGTTTGCTACAGATGCAAATTGGGAACGTTTTGTGAGATTTATGTAATTATATCATGTGACTGCTCTGTTCAATTAGTAGCTTCTGTAATGCATGTAGAGAAGTTAGTTGAAAGAGTACTATTTGAGAAGTTTAAGCTCAAACAATTCATAAGTACTGTTAGAAGTGTTCCTTTTTCTTCTTTTTTGTTTTCTCTGATGGTTTGTTACTTTGTTGGTCCTAGATTAACGAAAAGGCCAGTGATGAGGTCTTGGAAGTGGATCAGAAATACAACGAGATACGGAAACCTGTCTATGACAAGCGTAACGAAATTATCCAGTCCATTCCAGACTTTTGGTTGACTGCTGTAAGTTATCTATCTTCTAGGTAGTTTCCAATTACTGTGTAAAAGATCTTCTACTCTTATTGACTGTCCACATTTTCGTTGTAGTTTTTGAGTCATCCAGCACTAGGTGACCTCTTGACTGAAGAAGACCAAAAGGTTTGAGCTATCTTTCGACATGATTTCAAGATTATAATGTAGATAAAGTATCGTTATATTCTGCAGTTAACACCCCTTTTATTACTCTTCATTTGATTTCCCTGTTTTTACAGATTTTTAAGTACTTGAGCTCTCTGGAAGTGGAGGATGCCAAAGATGTGAAATCTGGATACTCTATAACTTTTGTATGTTTCTCTTTATCCATCTCAATTTACTATTCGTTTTTATTGTCTTTTCCTATTGATCTAAGAAGTTACTTGGTATTGTTAAATTGGGCATCAATCACAGAACTTCAGTTCCAACCCTTTCTTTGAGGATGCCAAACTTATGAAGACGTTTACCTTCTTTGAAGAAGGAACAACAAAAATCACAGCAACTCCTATCAAGTGGAAAGAGGGCAAGGTGAATATATATATTTCTGCTTGTGCAATATAAGAAGTTTTTTCCTTTATCTGTCTCTCTTCGGCATTACTCTTAATGATGTTTCTCAACTATGTAGGGCTTGCCAAATGGAGTGAACCATGATGATAAGAAAGGAAACAAACGTTCATTGCCAGAGGAGAGGTATTGTTCTAGAGCCTATTAAATGATCATAGTCGTGAAATTCTTGTGGTCATGGATTGATGCTGCACATGATACAAAGTTTAACTCTTTCTTATTGGTAATTGCATAGGATTTAACAGTTTTCCTTTCAACTTTCTCTTCAGTTTCTTTACTTGGTTTACTGATGCTCAACATAAGGAAGATGCTGGGGATGAGATTCATGATGAGGTACAGACTCCTCTACTTTCTGTCTTGTTATAATTTATAGACCGTTTTTATTATCTGCTTAGTTTGAAATCTCCTCTTGGAGCAGGTTGCTGATATTATCAAGGAAGATCTGTGGTCCAACCCTCTCACCTACTTCAACAATGTAATCTATTCCTCAGTTAAGTTTCAGTCCTCTTTTCTGTAGATGGAAAAAGTTGCTAAAGATATTTTTGATGTACGTAGGATGCTGATGAAGAGGATTTTGAGGGAGATGATGATGGTGACGAAGAGGTAAAACAATCATTTCATTGTTCCTCAAAATACATTGATTAATTGAGTATTAGTCTGGATTATTATGAGTCACATGGTTTGTTATTCTAGTCCATCTTTTACCCTGATAAATGTTTGAAAACTAAAATTTCTTCAGGGAGACGAAGATGACGATGAGGACGATGAAGAGGAGGAAGATGGTGAGGAATGATGGGAGCCTAAGATAACACATTGCTGGCTTGCTTCTATAACAGATGTGTAAAGTTTGTGTTATGAGGTTCTCGATTTTAGCAATGATGAGACTAAGCTTTCTCTTTTGGAATATTTAGTTTATTTTCTATATTAGCTACATTCTGTTTGTACGAACTCATCTGCCATGTCCTAAATCTTGCCATTGCTACATGTGCTTTATCTCAGTTGAGAATCTCTCTTATCTTAGGTAGATTGATATAATCTGTTTCAGTGAAAAGTTAAAGGTATAGCTCTTGTGGTAGCCTGGACGAAGCTAGAGCCTGCAATGGAGTCTGCAATGGAGTCTTCATGTAACAAACTAATCCAGGCTTCTTAGTCATGTCGATGTGCTCTTGAGGTGTAGAGAATCTCCATGAGAAACAATGCAGAAAATTACCTAGTGCTAAAGTCATCATATTGAGGCTGAGTTGTGCAGCTGGACACATACTCCAGTTTGCTGGATCTCGACCAATGGCCTGCACGTTGACATAAACCGTGGCTCCCTTAGGAACTCTGTACCCACCTATCTGAACTGATTCGCTGGCCTTATGTGGAAGCATCAATGGTGTTGGAGGGTGAAGCCGGAGAGCTTCTTTGAGTACGCATTGCAGATATGGCAGTTTCGGGATATCTGTATCAGACATAAACCGTTCTGATCCAACCACGGCATCAAGCTCATTCTGCAAGTCTTGCACGGCCGGGCATCTGATCATCTCTGCCATTGCCCATTTAATCGTAATGGCAGTTGTGTCAGCACCTGCGGTTAACATGTTCCAGACCAGTCCCATCACAGTTTCTTCGGTCAGCTCATTCTTCTCTTTCAACGCTAGAAGACTCTGAACAAAACACTTCTTGACTCTTCCTCCGAATTCATCATCCATTACAGCTCGTCTAAACCATTTTTTTCTTCGAGCCATGTGCTTCATGAACGCCTTGTCGCTAGTGAACCATGACGAAAGCCAAGTTGCGTAATCAAGCATCTTGGTTGCACCAGGCAAGCGAGTCTCCCTATCAACAATCGATTTAAACTCTCTTGCTTCTTTTGGTCCGAACGTTTTTCCGATCACTAATCTTGAAACAATGTTCAAAGCAACCGAACCTAGATAGGTCCTCAGCACCACCGGCTTCTGATCATCGCTCATCAAGTCCTTGTAAATAGACTTAACCACGGATCTTACTTCCATCTCTCTCATTGACCTGAAACACTCGATGCTTTTCAGAGAAAAAAGCTCGAGTGTACATAGTTTCCTCATTTTCACATAATGTGCTCCGTAATCAGACCAAATAAGATCGCTACCGTTCTGAGTCATTCGTGCTGTTCTGTATCCGTTACACAGTTGGTAGTCTTTGTCTCTCAACACTTGTTTAGCTAAGTCAGAGCTAGAGACCACGACAGCTAGCTGTGACCCTAACCACACCGATATGATGGGGCCATAAGTCTGTGACCACTCGGAGAAAGACTGTGTCCATAGTGGTTTCAGTTGATTGAGGTTTCCCACTAGAAATTGCGGTGGTGGTCCCGGCGGTATGTTGGATCTACGACGTCGTAGATTTTGTATGACGGCTGCGATTATGATAGTGATTAGTGTAATCAATAATAAATCCATTTTGCTTTGACAAAGTGAAAAAAGAAAAAAAAAGATTGTAATACAAGTTTGATGCATCCTCACAGCGAAGTGGTTTTTTATGAATAATTTAGAGAGGATCATGGTTATGGAATAAGCTATTTAGAGACGGCAACGTAATTTTGCATGAAATTGTCATGAATTTGCTTTCCCACACTAGTTGCATTTTCTGTTCGATTGAAAACAGAACTTTCTTTGTTGTAAGAAAGACATTATCATGCATCCGAATCTCAAAATTTGACATTTGTAAAGAAGTTAATATGGTAAATGGATATTTACTATGAACGCTACTAATTCATAGCAGTATCAGTAAAAGAAGTTCATATCAGTAAATTGGCTTTTGACTTCAAAAAATACTATGAACGCTACTACAATTAAGTACCCACATGACCATGTTTGGTTTAACCCGGTTTGGAAGTTGTGGACTTGTGGTGACGCACATCATCTAAATTAAACTTGATCCGTTATTAATTAATGAACCAAGCTCGGTTAACAAGTACTAATTACAGTACATCTTCCTTTGTTGCAGATGACGATGACGTTGGTAGATCAATCGCCGAGAGAGAAGAGAGAGAGAGTTAGGGCTGTAAACTATCTTTCCGGTGGACTACGTATGGGGAAGGTATATAGGCATACTCATATTGACTATGTTGAACTTGTAAAATCATTTCTGTGTGTTTTCTAATGTTGCACAAGAGAGCATGTGATCTTAATGCATATATCCACTCCTATCAAGCCTATTAATAGAAAAGGTTGGAGATTCTCACTAACTCAAATACGCTCTAGAAACCAAAATTTTCTTATAGTCCGACAAGTTTTTTTTATGTATAGGCTTCATCCAAAGAGAGATTCATTTTTTATTTTATCATGGGAACGCACTCCATTGTGGAGCTACACGTGTGGCAGGAAAAGGGTTTAAAGGAAAGTAACATGGATGGGAGCTTCTATCATATATTTAGATGTGTAATGTAATTGTGTTTTGAGGTTTGAGTTTTGGCAATGCTTATCATGAGATTTTGAGCTTTCTCCATGTGAATATATACTCTTTTATTATCCATATATAATAATAGCTACATGTCTCTTAGGTTTGACTTTGACAACATGTTTGTTCCATTCATCATGGTCTACGGAGTTTCGTTATCTTATCTTGGTGTCTATGGTTATTAATTATCTGATTTAATCTGAAGGTAAAGGTATAACTCTTGCTGCAGCTCTCGGCAAAGCTAGGGCCTGCAATGGAGTCCTCATGTTACAAAGCAATCCTGGATTCTCGCTCATGTCAATCCTCTCTCTAGGAATAGGAGAACTCCACGAGAAGCAATGCAACAAATTTCCCATCACCAATGTCATCAAGTTCATGCTGAGCTGTGCTGCTGGACACATCCGTCTTCCTGATCCAAACGGAAGAACCCTAAAGTCTCGACCTTTAACATCGGTTTCCTCCTGAAGAAACCTCTCTGGTCTAAATTCATAAGGGTCTCTCCAGTTTGCGGGGTCCCGCCCAATCGCCTGCACGTTGACATAAACCGTAGCTCCCTTAGGGACCTTATAGCCACCTACCCAAACCGTTTCGCTTGCTTTGTGCGGAAGCATTAACGGTGTTGACGGGTGAAGCCGGAGTGCTTCTTTAACCACGCATTGCAGATATGGCAGTTTCGGAATATCTGATTCAGACATTAACCGCTCGGATCCAACCACGGAATCAAGCTCCTGTTGCGCCTTTTCTTGCACGGTAGGGCACTTGATCATCTCTGCCATAGCCCATTCGATAACAACCGCAGTTGTGTCAGCACCCGCAGTTAACATGTTCCAGACTAGTCCCCCAACCGTCTCTTCGCTCAGCTCTTTCTGCTCTTTCAACACTAACAATTTCCGGACAAAGCCCTTGTGGTCCTCTATCGCTACATCTTCTTCCACCATTATAGCACCTCTAAACCACTTGGTTCTCCGATCCTTGTGTGCTAAGAATTCCTTATCGCTAATGAACCAAGACGAAACCCATTTGAGCCACCAGACGTGATCAAGAAGCGTCCCTGAGCCACTGAGAAGATGTTCTTTCTCAACGATCGATTTAAACTCTTTTCCTTCCTCAGACCCAAACTCTTTCCCGATCATTAGTCTTGAGATGGTGTTCAAAACAACCGCAGCTAGGTACTTCCTCACGACCAACGGTTTTCTTGCCTGGCCATCGGCTGAGTTGCTCATTAAGTCCTTTAGAATCGACACAACCATCGATCTTGCTTCCATCTCTCTCAACGACCTGAAATTCTCGATGCTTTTCAGAGAGAAGAGCTCGAGTGTACAGAGTTTCCTCAGTTTTACATAATGTGGACTGTAATCAGACCAAACAAGATCGGTACCGGTCTGAGTCATCCTCGCGATCCTGTGTCGGTTAGACAATTGATTATCTTTGTCTCTCAATACTTGTTTGGCTAAATCAGAGCTCGAGACCACAACCGTGAGCTGTGAACCTATCCACACTGATATGATAGGACCATAAGTCTCTGACCACTCCGAGAAAGAATGAGTCCAAAGTGGTTTCATTTGGTGGAGGTTCCCGATCAGAAACTTTGGTTTTGGTCCTGGTGGTATGTTGGATCTCCACCATCGTTGATAAAGCAAAATGGTGGCTACGAGGATAGGGAGTAACGAAATTAGATATAGAACCATTTTTTGGCTTCCACAATGTGATTATATGATATACATTTATTGTAACATCTTATGCTTCAGTTTTATACACAAACTGTAAAACGTAGAAGAAAGCTTTTGAGATTTTACTTACGTAAGTTAAGAGAAACACAACTTTGGTATGCACAAGTAAAAGCCTTGATTTGGTCCCTTCATACACTCTTCACACTTTTTGCATTTTCTATTTACTTACAAAAATGGTTTTTAAAAAAAAAAAAAATTATCTATTGATATTTTGGGAATTTATGGATATAAATCTATTAATTAGTAAATTGTAAAATAAATAATTGAGTAGAGAAAAAAAAATGGAAAATAACAAAAAAAAAAAAATTTAACGCCGAACAGAGAGAGCTTGACGTAAATGGGGAGAGTCTGATGGAGAAAGAGTAATGGAGTTATCCAAAGAAACGAAACAAAAGAAGAAATGGCGACAGCGACGACGTCTGCGATTAGGACACCGAATTGGAGAATCGCTGTGTTATTATGGACAGTCTCTCTCACTATCTTCTACTCTCTTTTCCAAATGGGTCTTCGAAATTCGCCATCTTCTTCGTCATCATCATCAGGTAAGAAATCATTTTTATCATCTTTGAAGTTCTTAAAAAGGTCGTTGATTTTATCAATCACTCGAAATTTAGTACCTTTTTTTGTATATTCTGAGATTACGATGATGTGTTAATTTTACTATCCCGATCCGATTTGATTAATTAGCTAAATTGTGTTTCTTTTAATGAATATGGGGTTCGTAATTGGATCATCGATGTTGACTTGCTAACAGAAGGATTCATCAGCACTGAGTGTAGTTTGTGTTGCTGTTGCGTAAATAACTAATTTTTTATGTCTATGTATGTTTTTTTTTCCGAAGATATGTCTCTGTTTTTGTACTCAAGGTTTTTAGTTTGCAATGGATCTTGAACCGAACTTTGTGTTTGTTTAATGGGTACTTAAATCTGCATTCATGTTTTGTTTATCCTGAGCTTAAAGAAACACTCAACATGTTTATTATTGATGAAAGCAAAATTTGATCTGCTACTTAGCCAACATCTTTAGTGGTTCATATGAAGAACATAGTGGAATGAATATCTGATGCAAAGAGCAATGGTTGATTTGGGGATCTAGTACCTTTGTTAAGTGTTTTCTTTATCTGTGTCATTGTATCTGAAGTAAATGGTTACTCATAGCAATTATATGTCTGGTATGTTTCAGATTCTTTTGTCACCTATGTAGAGCTAAGCACAAGGTTGTATGATAAGATGGAACGGGATTTACAAGAGAATGGACCCGTATTCCTTAAACAAGGTGAAACGTCTCAGTCATTGTCACTTTCAGATCTCTTCACACTGAAAGATGGAGAAATATCACCTGTCCTGAAGGTAGTAGAATGTTACATCGTTACTTTTACTATTGTTAGAATAGAGTAGTGGCTGGGTTTAGTGAAGTTTGTAATTGGCTTTTTGTGATAGCTAAGTATCATGTATGATTGTATAAAATATTTAGTTTTCTCATATATAGGTTGCGAATCCCCCTGTGCGAGCTAATGTATTACATCTCAGCACAGAATACTCTGTCCTAGTCTCGTGAGTGTGTAACTTGCCCCATTCCCAATCTTAATGCAAGTTTATCCTGTTTTAAAAATGTTCTACTGCTACAAAGGTGTTCTTTTATGTTTTATTGCAGGAAAGCAGTAAAAGATGTGTTCAGTCCTTACTTTGAAAATAGTAAGCCTGCCCCTATTATATATGTTGCGGGTAATTGTAATTTCTTCTCTCTTACTATGGGTTGGTTTTTAGCAATCTGGTTTCAGGACTGTAAGATGTACCACTTCAGCATGTTTCATGCATCGAATCACATTTTCTCTGTTCCAGCTACTGAAGTTGAGGTCTGTTGTTTTTACTTTATCATTTATCTTATCACCAGTCCACTAGAATTCTTCTCTTGTGAAGATTCTAGTCTCTGAACCTCTTCTTCATTATCAGGTTGAAGGAGAAGCAGCTGCTGTTAAAGCAGTTGCAAATAAGCTTTGCCCTTTGGAAATTATCTTGGATAGAGTTCTATTAACCTCGACTGGTGTTCTTCTTGGATGTTGGAAGGTAATTTTGCTACTTTCACTTTGCCTCAACAAATGTGAGTCAGATCTCCATTTCATCCTCCATGACAAAAAACTATGCTAACAAGTTCTTTAGAAATGGTTTAATCAAATATCTGGGACTTATGCCCTGTTTCATGTTTCACCAGGTTAAGTCTGGAGATGATCCCATAACAATCCGCTCGAAACTGAGATCTGTTCTTCCACGTGCACCAGAGAAGCAACTTGTAATATCTATTTTTAAAACTATATATATATATATATATCTATATATATATATATCTCAATGAACGCAAACCACTTGTCTGATCCTTGTGTTTGTTTCAGTATGATGCTGCAATTCTTCATACATCATTGGCAAGGCTGCTTGGTCCTCCAATATCTCCAACTAAGGCAAGTATCACTTATGGTCGACAAACTAAAGAATCCAATGTTGCAAAGAATCCCCATGACTTAATTGGATGTTTCTTTATTGTAGCAGGCTGGTTCTGACGACCATCTCCAGATTCTCCATGAGTTAGTCACAAGACTAAACAACCAAATCCGAGGATTCAAGGTAAACTCACAACAAAACTGAAGTTTTTTCTTGACCAAGAACTGAGTAAATCTCTCTCTTGAAACAGGCAATAGTATCAGAGCTGTGGTATGTAGAAGAGTTTGATCTGCTGGCGCTCGCATTAGGAGGAAGAATGAAGGTTCGATCATTCCCACTCGGCTGTGCTACAAAGAGCTAATATATAAACCGAATTGTAGTAATTAAGAAGCTTATTTCATCACTAAGTTGAAAACCATTATGTCATGTTCAATGTAAAATTTTCTTCCAATTTATAGTGAACAAAATATGTTACTCTAATCGAGAGTTCTTTTCATGTAAAAATATGTTATTCTTACATGTATCAAAACGATATTTTCTTGGAAGTTATTCACATAAAAAAAATAAAAATAAATACAATGTAAATTAATTTTCGATAGCCGACATATTTTTTATTTTCTTGTATTATTTTCTGATGTCGGATAGAAAAACTTACAGAATCAAAGATAGGTAAATTAAATTTACATTGTATTATATGTGGTAGTTTATGTGGATACCTAAATACTTACAGACAGTAGTATTATGTTACCTTTCTCGCCAAAATTTCCAAATCATATATATAAAAATAAAATTTCACTCTCTCCTTATTGGTCCACTTGACAATGCAATTTTAACAAAAAAAAAAATTATATTAAAACACAAATTTAAAAACAATTAATCTTCACATTTAACTCACATTTAACTCACATGATATAAAACTGAAATCATATAAATTCTCCCTATAAATTATGCATTAACTTTATTTCTCCACTAAGTTGTATTAGTCAATTGTATTAAAACAAAACAATAAATTAGAACTCTCATTTTTCTAAATGTAAATTTTCATCATTTCTCTTCCTATAAATATACATTATCTTACTCTCTTAGTCTATCACTCTTTCATTCTCTCATCTTCTTCCACTACTCTCAAATCTCTCTTTTTTTTGTTTTGTTTTGTTTTGTGTTTTTTTTGTTATTGTTGTTGTATGGCTTATAAAAAATCAAATCAAATATCATTGTAAAAGCTTAGCTTTGAGTTTGTATGATATGTATTTCTTATATATATTTTTTAATCTTTTAAAAGGTTTATCTCCATTGTCTATTTTATATTAACATCTTATAAGTCATTATTTTCATACTTTCTTACAATATTCACCACACAATAAGATCATGAAGTTGAAATGATCCATATTTAATTATCTATTATATCTCCAGTTATCTCACATATTCATGTATCATTTTTAATAATTTATAAAGATCAATATAATATTTAAAGATCTATATAATATTTAAAAATCAATATAATTATCCATTTATAAAGTCTATTTTTTTTTGTAAAGTCTATCAACTCTATTTATAAAGTCTATTTTGTTTTGTGATCCAATTGATAAATCTGCAAAGATCAATATAATATATATATATATATATATTTTATATGATTTGAGGTTTTTGAAAACAAAAAGAACATAACTAAAAAATTGGTTTTTGTGTGTTTAATCAAAATAAAAATGATCCAAAAAAGAAATCATATTCAACTGGAACTGAAATATAAAAATAAAACATAATTTTAAATATACCATTTAACTAAATTCTCTAAAGATGAAACCATTATTATGAAAAAATCTAGCACTGTAAATTAAATTGATGAGTGAAAAAAAAACCAAAAATAGATAAGTTATCCTTGGGGTTTTAAAAATTATTGAGATTGAAGTTCATATAATTTTATAAGAAAACTAATTTAGTTTGTCACTTCAAAAGTAATATTTTTTTATTTTGAAATATTATGTGTAAGTGTTGAGTTTATATCAACAAACAACCAAATCATGTGAATTTTGATTCGGCCACTTAGTATTCCTTTTATTTTAGGTTAAAAATTAAATTATTTATTTATAATTAAAGGCATGTAACTCTATTTAACTCAAATGTAACTCCTATCCAATAATTGTACATTAATTCATTCCTCTTACTAACTTATTTATCTTTCAAGAGAAATTGTTTTTGGTTAAATTTAATATTTTTTAATTATTTTGGTTGGCTAAACTTATATTCATATTTTGGTTGGCTAAATTAATATATCTCTCATGTAAAATTATTGTTTATAATGTATTTCTCATTTCAAAGTTTAAAGCAATATATCATATATATAAAAGTAAGGTTTTGGTGGTGCAAAAAAAAAGTAAGGTTTTGGTCTCTCCTTATTGGTTGATTTTCATTTAATGTTTTCTAATTTTTGTTATTTTTTATTTCCTTTATAATTGCTTTAAACAATATTTAAGACCCAATAAACACAATACATTTAACTCACACATTAAAATAAAATTATAACTGAAAATAAAATAAATTATGCATTAATCATATTCACCATTCAATTTTATTCAAACACAATAAATTACTATTGTAACTCCATAATTCTAAATGTAACTTCCATCATTTCTTATCATATAAATAAGCATTCTCTCAATCTCTCATTCTCTCATATTGTCATTCTTTTACTATCTCATTTTCACATTCTCCCATTCTCTTCTATAATATCTCAAATCATTTTTCGGTTTTTTTTTATTTCTTATTTTTGTTGTATGGGTTGTAAAAAACAAATGAAATATCATTGTAATTTTTTAATGCTAAATTTTAATTTTAGAGACTACATAATATATTTACATTGTTCTTATTTTAAAAGATTCATCTCCATTATCTAATTTGGATTATTATCTTATAAGTAATTATTCTCTCCTCCTCTCCCACCAATATCAAATATTGTTATATCTCATATGTGTTGTAAGAGTTTGATTCTATATTTTAATTTAGAAAATATTATATATTTATTTTACATTATTCTATTTTTTAAAGATTCATCTCCATTATCTAATTTGGATTATCATCTTATAGTAATCATTTTCTCCTCCTCTCCCACCAATATCAAATGTTGTTATATCTCATATGTGGTGTAACTTATAAGAGTTTGATTCTATATTTTAATTTAGAAAGTATTATATATATTTAACATTGTTTTCAATTTTTAGTTTATTTATATAAAAATTAAATATTTCTTTTATATTCTTGCCTTTCTAATCTATTCATATTTATTTTTTAAATTTGCATAGTTAAAATTAAATTCACATATGTTGGTTTTAACATTTCTCCAAATTTTATAATTCAATCAATGTGAATGTACTTATTACTTTGAAAAACCTTTACATTGAAGTTCATAAAATCATATAAGAAAACTAAAATACTATGTCACTTCAAATTTAGAAGGAAACACTTGGTATTCCTTTTTAAAAAAGTGAAGACACATATAAAATTTTATTAATATTTAACTCACTTTAAAGACATAAAAGTTCATTTAACTCAAAAATAACTTCTATCCAATATTCCATACATTCCTCCCACAAAATATATATATATATATATGTTCAAGATTATATTTAAATATTACAGAATTTTTTAGTTAGCTAAACTTATAGTCACATATATATAATATATATACATACGAATTTATATTACTTATTAACACCATAATTCGACCCACTATTTGATTAACTCAAAATTGGTTTCAAAGCCAACTAAAGAAAAAAATAAATGTTCGGATTGATATTAGACCAAAACATGGACATACAAACATAATCACTTACACGGAAGATAATTATTTTAAAAAAATAACTTATAATTGCAACATCAACGTATGAAGGGTTTCAATAAGCAGTTAATTAGAAAATCTAAAATACAATAAATGTATTAGGAACAATATTAGTCAATGATAAAATTGGATCCTGAAAAGCAAAAAACAACATCCTCATAATTCATAAAAAATAAATGCCACAATTGTAAATATCT
The DNA here is from genome assembly GCF_030686135.1 of Camelina sativa. Lineage (NCBI taxonomy): Eukaryota > Viridiplantae > Streptophyta > Magnoliopsida > Brassicales > Brassicaceae > Camelina > Camelina sativa. Next base: position 22,555,150 of record NC_141895.1, on the reverse strand, counting down.
AAACGAAATGGTATAAACATATAGTGTATAAATACATGTGACTGCAAAGCCTGTATATGCCTAACTAAAACGAAATAATACAAAAAAGAAAACGAAAAAGATAAAAAAAAAATAAGAAAGTGTCAACTACACCATATAACCGTTGGGAAGCACCTAGTACATAATTAAAGAATAGCTAATTTCCATATGACCCAAAGAAAAAGATTACTACTTTTTATCTTTCGTGTCAACGTTTTAACTTTAAGCTAATTTCCATTTCTTTTTTTTGTCTTGTTGGTAACAATTTTCCTAAAAGCTTTGGATTATTCCAAAAATAAATTAATGGTTAGCTGCTTTTTTTCCAATTCATATCGTTTTCACACTTTTTGTTTTGACACCAATTATAAAGTTAAAAGCTTTCAACAGGTCTACCACACAAATCATATTCGCTCTCTCTTTCTCTTTCTCAATCTAATCTCTCCAGTGACTGAGTTCTGTTTTTTAGTGGAGGAAGAATCAGATTCAAAGCCCCAAATAGATCAAAGCTTGGGTGATGGGATCTGGAGCTGGAAATTTCGTCAAGGTTCTTCTCAGGAACTTCGATGTTCTTGCTGGGTAATGCTAACTTTCTTCAATTTTGTCTGTATTCAAGTTTCTCTTCTCTCTTTCTGTTTTTGCCTCTACTTCACCATTAATGAAGTCACCTAAATCTCTTTAAAGTTCCTTCCTTTTTCCGAATAGCTTCTCATATCAATTCATCACAGCCTAGGGTCTAATTTCTACTTTTTTGGACATAACCCTAGTTTAAGTTACGAAATTGACTGGTTGATTTCTATCAAGTTTTAATCTTTTGGAATATTAGGAGTGAAATTTAATCATAATCTCTGGTTTTGAATTTTGTTTTGCAGGCCTGTGGTTAGTCTCGTTTATCCTCTGTAAGTTGAATTCAATATTTCCTCTGTTTTAGTTACATTGTTTTATATATGTACTGCAGAAGCTTTGATCTAATGGTCTTCCTTGTTTTTTGAATGTTTCAATGGTTTAGATATGCCTCAGTTCAAGCGATTGAAACTCAGTCTCACGCTGATGACAAACAATGGCTAACATATTGGGTTCTTTATTCTCTACTTACACTCATCGAGCTCACATTTGCCAAACTCATCGAGTGGTAAGAATTAGATGATGATTCATTCAGAGCCATTTAGTCATAACCAGAAACAAGTCAATCCTTTTGTCTGACAATGTTATTGTTGTGTAATCAGGTTACCGATATGGTCATACATGAAGCTGATCTTGACTTGTTGGCTTGTTATTCCTTACTTCAGCGGTGCTGCTTATGTCTATGAACATTTTGTGAGACCTGTCTTTGTTAACCCACGGAGCATTAATATTTGGTATGTGCCTAAGAAGATGGATTTCTTCAGAAAACCAGACGACGTGTTAACAGCTGCTGAGAAGTACATTGCAGAGAATGGACCTGATGCTTTTGAGAAGATCTTAAGCCGGGTATGTGGTTTTGTTCCACTAGATCTCTTCTTCTCATTTATACAATTGTGATTCTTTTTTTTTTTTTACTTATATTTCTCTTTTCTCGCAGGCTGATAAATCAAGAAGATATAAGCATGAACATGAAAGTTATGAAACAATGTATGGTGAGGGTTATCAGTACTAAGGGACCTTGGAAAATCTTTTAAAATTTTAGAATGTGTGAAGCAAGTTTCATGTCTTTGATGTTGTTTGTCTTGCCTTAGTTTTGTTGATCTCTGTCGTGTAAAAAAAGCTGATCTTTATTCTCAAATTTGAGTCTTAGAATCGAAATTTTCATATTCCTATGTTTTCTTTTTATATATTATCTATGCATGTTTCAAGCTTTCAACTAGCAACAATGTACTTAATTATGTTTTGCTATAATGAAGAATGAAGATATAAGCAATTTTTTAGTTTCAAAACTAACATCATTAAATCAGAAAGAATCAAAACTGCTTTGCCAAACTAAGTAAATGTTAACACTAGAAATCTATGTCTTTCAGAAGAAAAGAACCAAAGGAATGAGAAGATTGTTTCTGTACTCTATAAATCTTTCAAAATTTATTAAAAAAAGAAGTTACAATGGATCCAAATTACAAAATAAGATGTTGCGAGACAAGCCAAACATGGTGCTTGTTCAAATTTATTGGAAACTTTTTCAGTTCCAGTTTTATGCTTGAACAACAACAATAATCCCACAAAGACAAAGAAGGAAACAAGAGAGACTCTCTTTGACCCCAATCATGAAAAGAAGAAGAAAAATCACCAAACTGTTTGAAAACAAAACAAGAAAGAAAAAATAAAAACCTCTAATGAAGAAGTCAAATAGCTTTGAATTGCCTCTCTCAAGTCTTCTTCTTACATCAACATCCCATCACCGCACAGTTATACACAAAGTTTTCCGACGGCTTAGAAGCAAGAACTCTCCAATGCAGTTCTGCTCCTTCACCTGGGACACAAGCATTGATCTCTATGAACCCTCCTCCTATTGCCCTAGGCCCTCCAACCACCACTAACTGATCCCCACATGCTCTAAACGCCATTCCCCAACCGTTCATCGAAGATGCCCTCTCTGGCAAACTCCCCACTTTATTCCATACATTAAGCTTTTTATCATATCTCCTCACCTCTTGCAGCGCGTAATTCGCAGCATAGAGCTCGTCTTTTACAACTGCTAGAAGCGGTGGCGCCGCTGAAGCAGCCGTTGCAGCGGCAGTCTCTTTCGCTTGATCTCCTCCACCTCCATTGCTTCTGTCAGGTAACATGTCAGGTATCAGTGTCCATGTCCTCTTCTTCAGATCATAGACTTCACCGCACATCAGCATCTTCGAGTTCCCTTCTCCGATACCTCCGAGACAATAAAAATTCCCGTCCATGAACACGCTCGAGCACATTTTCCTCGCCTTATTCATGCTTGGAAGTACTGTCCATTCCCCTGTTTCCGAGTTATAAAGCTCAGCTGAGCTCAATATCTGCCCACGAGGATCACATCCTCCAGCTACAACCGCGATCTCGCCTAGACTAGCTGATCCAAACAAGCACCTCGGGACATTCATTTGCATACCTGATGTCCATGCATTGGTCAAGATACTATACCTGTAAATCACATGAGACATGATCTCTTTACCGAAAACAAGAAGCTCGGTGCCAACCGCAAGAGACTCTTTATCAGAACACATGAAACACTCGTTGAATGTCATTTTCGGTACACGTAACCAGCGGTCTCCATTTGGATCATAAGCTTCCCATTCCAAAAGCCTACAAGAAAAGTAAATCCAATGCTCCACAATACCCTTAGCCCGTCTCAGCCTATACAACTCGCTATCCTTAATAAGCGAGCGGAAGGTTTTATTGGTCGAAGCAATGGACCCGAAATCAGACAAGGAGCAGTGAGCCAAACAGTTGAGAAGTGCGTTATGATCAAGCCGAGTTATCGGTGAACCGCTTTGCTGACTCTGGTTAGACCTCTGGTAGGTTTTAGCAAGCTGGAGAATATCAGTAATCTTGTCAGATTCATCAACCCGTAACATTTTCTTAACAGAGCTTCCTCCACTTTCGTCGATATCATCATCCAAGAACCGTTTCTTGAAAGAGAGCTGAAGCACACAGTGTGCGTTATAAATCCACTTGCTCTCTTCCTCACATGAAGATGGTAAATCTCTTGACACCAGATAACTCGGAGCCTCCAACATGATGATGGATGGATGCTAAAGACAAAGAAACAAACCAATTCCATCTCAGAAACAATAAAGATTAAATCAAACCACACGGCATTATGACATTTTTTTTCCACAGTGAGTGTGATCTTTGTCAAAAACATATCAATGAATGGATCCATCATCAATCAAAATCATCGCCGCCGCCACGCCAGAGTAAGATAAAAAAAAAAGTACAATTCTTGAGATTAAGATTTTTTTCTAATTAAGCAAAAAAAAAAAGCCAATAATCATTAGACTCCTCTGTCCACAAAAACAGATTTTGGTTGGTCGAAATCGCAATTACGATCAGGATCAAAAAAAAAAAAAAAATACAAACTTTCACAATCAGGAAACATGCAAAAGCTACCAATTGGATCAACGGACAAAGCTGAGATCCAAACACCCAATAAATATATAAAAATCACATATCATCGGATCTCAAATTCGATTTAAAAGCCAAAAGAAACAAAGAGTTAAGTAATTTCACTAAAATCAATCTCACCGGAGTTAATTATCGAAGAAGAAGAATAAATCCCAGATTCCTCGATAAATTCGTCAAGCAGAGTCGATTTAAAGATCTGAAATTTATAAGAAATCCAGACAAAAAAAAAAAACCCAAACTTTAGATACCAATGATTTCAACAAATCAGATACACAAAAATTTCAGACAAGACTTAAAAAAAAAAAAAAAAAAAAACTCAAACAGAGTATGTAAAAGCTCTCAACCTATGGATGATGATGATATTGCATCTTCGCATTCCGGCTTCACATTTTTTGCTGAATTGGTAGCATATTTGAGCTGTGATTTTGCATTTTTTATTTTTATTTATTTTTTTTTATTTTTTATTTGGATTAAAGAAAGATGCACGAATGAACCAGTGGTGGATTTATATACATATAAAAATTGAAGAATGAATGAATAAAGCTGATGAATTAATTTATTTATATTCTTTATACTAATTTTTTTTATAAGTATATTTACTCGGATCGTCTTCATGACGAGGAGAGAAGAGTGGAAGGGTAGTTTCGGTATTGTAGGTTAAGAGTCCTCGACGACGCCGTTTGCCACTTAACGGCTTATTCTTAGCTCTTTTTTGCACGTGTTTCTGCTTCGGACAACTAAAGGTTCTTTTCTTTCTTTGCTTCTTCACGTTAATGTCTTTTGTTTTTTTGGATTTTAACCTAATCCAAAAAAAAATTTAAATACTACTTTATTTTCTTAACATAAACAAACATCTTTATTGTCGACAAAAAAAAAAAAACAAACATCTTTATCTTCTTTATATATTATAAAAAATGATATAAACCAGAAGTATGATATGGTTAATGGTTTATATATGCGTCTTGTGAGTTGTGATTGCAGTTAAAGAACATATGTACACCAGAGTTGAAGTAACTTGTCGAATCGGCTTGTCTGAATGAAAAAAAAAAAAAAACAATATATGTTCCTAGTTGATTATGTTGAATTTTTCAAAAAGAAGTAGTTTTGCATTTGAGTCGATACTACGATTCATCACTTTCATAACTTTTAGATTGAAAATTGTCGACTAATAATTTATAGTAGTAACATTTTTTTACGAGTTAGCTGCGGAATTGGGAAAGAAATATATACTTAAAGAGTGTCCCTCCGATAGTATGGGAACAAAAAGATATAAAAATTTTAGTAACAGAAAAGTAGTCCACAGAATTTTGAAGAAGTGATAGGAAAAACATGTTGGATCATCAACATGCATTTTATAAAAGACATAAGGCATATAAATGTTTATAAGTTGCATTTCTGAAATTACAGAAATTTGAAATATCATTTTTTGAAAACCAAACGATCAAAGTTATTATGAAAATAAAAACTGAAGACGAGTAAAACAGAGAACGTAATTCAAAAGAAAAAGATTCATATTTAGTCGAATTTCAGTATTTGGGCGTAACCAATCAGGAGTTTTTTTATCTTTTTTTTTTTTGCTAAAAGGCTTAACCAATCAGGAGTTTGGGATCAAAAGTTAAAAGGTCTTCAGGCCCATTTAGTTTGTAAATCCCAACCTGCTAACTTCCTATAGTAATGGGCCAGAATTGCTGTAACTGTGGTTGTTGCAAAAAAAAAAAAAAAGTATGAGTTATTAATAATTTGATATAAACTCCTTTATTCTCTCTTTTTAAAAACAAAAATGTTCATCTTGTTTCTCCTGTACGTAAGCTAAAGTATTCTATAACTGTAGGTTGCAGTAGAGCCATATATTGTATGCGATTAACTGAGAATATTCTGTTACGTATAGCATCTTCATGATCTACTCTATGTTTATCATATATTATTATCAAAAAGGATTATTATGCTATATTATTTGATGACCCACCACTTGTAATTTTAATTATGACTTAAATAAGCTTAGGATATAGGAATAGTACAACACTTTTTCTGTTAAAGGATTATATCAATGCGCGACAAAACCTTCTCCTTTTTTTCTCCTTACTAGCTAGAACGAGAGATTATGGATACGCGAGAAGGGAGTGATGAATATATATTTTACCCCCACACGAGTTAGTCTGTGTACATGGAACCTCCTCATGCAACTACTTTTCTTTCGTATCATGGGACCACATAATAAAGTTTCTGACGCTAATTACAATCATTAAACATAATCGTGGAGATTAATTATTGAATTAAGGTAATCACTTTTAAATTGCAAATTGTGAACGGAAAAGAACCTTAGACGATGGTGGACGTTGTCTTCGTCTTATTATTAAAGTGCTGACAAACTTAGGTTTTAAGTACCAAGTTGTAACATAGAAACGAATCTGCATGACGTAGAGCGACCAAGTTTTGATTTGTGTTGTTTAGATCAGACACGTTAAAACCAGCAACTTACTGTCTTGGTTTTTGGTTGTTTAATAAGAAAAAAAAACATATGGTGACCGATTAGAATGTGCAAGAGGTATATCCTTTTAGGGAAAGTTTTATATTTCGAATCACAACGCATGATTCCATAAAGTTATATCGTCAATATTTATAACATACTGCGTTTATATCTATATATATATATATTTTGTACAGTGTAAACTCACCATCCTAGCTAAGTTTAGGTAGCGGTTTCACCTCGATTGTTTATTTTTATTTGTGTAAATTGATTTGTTAGTTCTAATTTCTAAACGTAAATTCCATGCAAAAAAGTAAAAGATATATTTTTGTATAGCATTTAATTTGCTGCATATAAAAAAACTATATGTCTGTATAGCATTGGCGCCTGCATATAAAACTATATTCAAATAAAAGTGGTTTTTAGGCTTTTTATACATACAAACTAGCGAAGATTATGAATATTGTGTGTGCAGCTAAAAACCTAAAAATTTATCAAAACTTTCTGTATAGCACATTAGTTATGGCTGCATTAGCCAAATGAGATCAACTATACATCTAACCCACATTCTCAAACCTATATATGATATCGAATGACAATCCACAACAACACATCTCCTCAAAATATCTAGGATTGGATAATATATACAGTAATACAAGTTCCACTAATACTCAAAAAAAAAACATTCAAAATGTTAAATACAAGACGTAAATAATGCTGAAACTCCTTCTCAATAGAATGAATTAACAGTGAAATCACCTTGTTTGTTCTATCTTCTTCATCGTCAACGCATTGGAAGGAGAGAAGATGCTTTTGTGGGTTTGATTAATTTTCACGTGCAAAACCAAAATTTATAGGCTTTTGGGACTCATCCTAAGTCATAAAACTTATGATCGCATTCTATAAATGGATCGGAGTGTGCCCTTTCAACCTTCATATTAAGTTCAAACTATTCGCCACATTACAGTTTAAATTATTGATTGATAAATACTATAAAGAGCTAAACAAATTAGTACATGAGCCTCAAAAATTATGCTGTTATAGGTGATTATTATTTTGTTTTAAAATAATTTGATTTTAATAATATGGTACAAGTACGAGTAAACATATATATATAGCTGGATCACGTTTTTCTAGCAATACTATACGATTGAGCTTGTTTGGTCGGTGTAGTTGTGGAGAGAGAGACCACCTGAGCTAAACTAAGGACTAAATGTAGATCGTAGTTCATTTAAGCATCTTTGAATAATTTATATGTGATTCTAAATTTATAATCTCATCTATTAATATAGAGGTCTAGATAGAACAATTAAATCACCATAATTACATATTATTAACGATTTTTCGTAAAAATTGTCAAATAATATACGCTAATCACCATTTTTGATGTGTTTAATGTTTGTAATGAAATAAGCAAATACGTTTTTTTGAACTTTGTAAATAGATCAAGTGTCATTAATAGTTCAATTGACAAAGTATCTCATGTAAATTATAGAGATCGTTAATTCGAGTGGTATTTTAAAAAAAAAACTATATAAAATATTTAATTTTTGTTCCAATAAAATGTATGGAACTAAACTTTAAATCTCTTTTTACCTTAAATCTTTTAGTTATTAAAAAATAGACAATTGGCCAAAAAAATGTATAAATGATGCAGTAGAAAAATTATTCATCACTCATCAAATTTATATCATATAATTAAATTTCCTTTTACTAAAATTTTGTAATATACTTAATTCAACATCGATGCTTTATTGTATAGTAGAACAAAAAAAGCACTAATTAAAAACAGAGGAGAGAACAAGACAAACTTAGAAGCAGCAAAACGAATAAAACAAACGGGTTTGAAGTTCTTAAAAACTAAAAAACAAAGAGGACTGTAATAAGAATAGAATGCTCGTGAAATAAAGCTTCATCTTCGCTGTCGATTGATTAGCGATCATGTGCCGCGAGAGACACGCTGACCACAATTTAACACATCTGAGCTCTTTGTTTATTTGTTTCTTAAGATATTAAAACTCAAAGCAAATCTTATTTTCTATATTAAAGAAAACATACAATTAGATCTTATCTCTCTAATGTAATCACTTCTAAACATATCTATTGATTGCTTTGGTTGACCTTGTATATCTATTTTAAGCTCACCCGCTATTATAATTCCAAGTCTCCTATTCAAACTTTTTATCTCTAGATATTCTCAGTTCTCTCGTCATGTTCATGTTCAATCCTATCCACGAGATATATCATATTTGTTGGATGATTTGATATAGAATTATCGAGAAGACTCTAACTTTTTTTTTCATTATCTTTCTAATTAATTTCTGTGAAATAATTTAAATTATCTTTGGAAAACGTTTTAAAACTATGCCTGATATGCATTATCATAAACTAAACTATGCTTGATCTTAATTGGCTCTCCTAGATGTAGAAGAACAAACTTGGTGAGAAGACCATTCATGCAAAGAATGGAAAACACGAAGAAGATAATAAATTCGTTTCGATGATCTTATTAATTGCTTACCACTAGACTACCAAAAACATTTGATGATCTTAGAAACGTTTTGATATAATTGATTATCGCTAATACTAGTATACACCGTTTCAAAACTGATGGTGGTGGTAGGAGTATATTTTCTTTTAGTCGCTAAATCTCTACTTCTTTTTTCACCATATCATCTTATCGCCAGTTTTTTTTTTTTTTTTTTTTTTTCTTTTTACCGTTTGAATGAGTGATAATGGAGTTGAGTTTGTACTATACAGCAGTACAACGAAGCTCTTCTAGAAGATTTTACTGAAAAGGGCCGCTTCTTTTCAACATACAAGGAATTTGCATTTAATGAATCAAAAGTATATTGCATTGACATATATTTCTCCAATGTATTAAAATCTGAGATTTTGAGTTTCGTCGTCCTCCACAGCTCACTCTTCGAGTTTACATTTTTTCTTGTCGTGGTCTACTTCATCTTTATGAAACATAATTCCTTATTTTCTTGGCTTATTTTAACTACAAAAAATGTAGTTTTAGTATACAAGAATTAGTATTTTTCAGGTTCAGAACTAGAAGGATCTTAGAATTATCATAAACAACGCGTAAAAGTACAAAGTTGGTGACCTTTTTTCCCTGCAAACTTTTTGTTCTACCATGGTATAAAAGTTACAAAGAAAACAACAAAACAAAAAAAAAATGTGGTAGATATATATGGATGGATGTGAAACCAAAAATATACTTCTTCCATTGCATAATATATGATGTTTTAGAGAAGATTTTTTGTTTTATAATATAAAATATTTTTAAGTTTTCATGCTACTTTTAGATTAGTTTAATATTTTCTATTATGCAACTTTATTTATAAATGATTGATTTTTTTAAATATTCATTTTTTAATCTTCGTGCTTTCACTCAAAAACATTTTATATTTTCAAACGGAGGAAGTATAAACGATTTCTGTGTATTGATACGTGCACGTTGATAAAAATACATTTTCCTAATATGTAAAACTTTGTTAAAATTACTTTTAGCATAGTGATTAAATGCTTTTAGTGAAGAGTTCAATATATACTTTAAATCTGTTTCCTTTTTCTATTCTTGTTCATCATAATTATTTTCTGTTTTCTGTCTGTTAATGAAACAATAATTTCAAAATTTAATTAAATAATATATTTATCTTAATTTAGGCCAATGAGTTTCTAAATAGGGGCCCTGGGATACGTTTTTTTGTGGTGCAGCAGATTAGTGCACAACTAAATATAAACAATGAGCCGCTGATGAAGTGTTCAACGTCGGTCGGTGTAAGGGTACGTGCCTCCCGAAATGCCACGTGTGTGTTGTTGATCAAAGAACATGGGCGTGTGTGTGATCCCTTGACCAGTCAAATAACTCTTACTTTGGCACTTTTCTTTATACACACATTTGTATACGTAGACACATCATCATTTGTTCTACGTATAAGCTATGCAATTTTGGCATTCCTAATAATTCTGTGGGTATATGTTTTGAAACTTCGTAACTTATTGATGAGCTTTTTGTGTGTGTGTGTGTTTGGTTGATGAGCGCTTCTCTTTTAAACAAGTGATTAGACATGTACTTAATATTCGAAATTTGATATGAATATATCTAATTTATCCATATTTACAAAAAGGAAAAAAAAAATTGTGAGTTAAAATGTTTTAGTAAGGTAGAACATTTTTTTTCTTAATTTGTATGAATATATCAACACAAGAGTCTTATGCAAAAAAACTAAAGCAGAGAAAATTTGTTAATCTCTTTCCAGAAATACTTCTTTGATTTTCCTTTGTATAAAATGGCGTTTTAAATAGCAATGCCATATAACTTAAAAACTATAAACCTAAAAAAAGGTTACATGTGTGGACACGGTAGAGCGAAATCCCAAACATTGATAATGTGAAATTTATATATTAATTGAAGTTGTGTTTCGAGGAATGGATATGCTTATTTTAGTTATAAAGTATGCTACTTTCTTCCTTGATAAACGCACAAAAATCCAGTTGAAATATACATTTTTTTTGTTTGTTAAAGAGTTCTTCATCTTCTTTAGTTCTTTTAATAAAACTAACTGTTTGACGAAAACAACAAAATAACATAACTCACCATAGAAGTAACAAAACTCAAAAAAAAAAAGGAAAAAAAAGAAAAAAAAACACTCTATATATGTACAACAAAAATGAAAAATACAATGTTTGTTTCTGTTACATGACGTCCATGTCTGTCCTATAAAATAATGGATATAACTACGTTTAAGATATTACTATAGCTTATTTTAGGTAGTAAGAATTTGTTGCTCAAAAAAAAAAAGGTAGCAAGAATTTTAAACATACCTTTAGCAATCTGACATCGGAAGTATGAACCGTCGTTAGGCGACTGTCAAACTCAAATTAAGCTTAAAAACATATCAACAAAAGTTACGTTATAAGGTAAAATTTTAACAAGATTTGGCTAGATTCAACGATAATATTATACCCTAGCTAGCTATCAAACTTAGATCTATAATAAAAATATGAGATTCTCTGAAGTCGTTCTATTATAACAAAAGTTGTCAGGAGGGGGCATATAATTCAATATTTGAAAAATAAGATTCGATATATATTATTTTCAATTTAAAAAATAAATAGGTAATTTTATTATAATTTTCATAAACAAATAATAAAAATGCCTACATAAATACAACCGTTACTTCACTTGTTTCCTTCATACTATCAACCCCTCTCTCTCTCTCTCTCCCTTTTCCTTTTCCGGCATAACTTGTGTGTGACCCCTAAACTCCATAACTTGTTTCTTCGATAAAGTTTCCTTTGCTTTAATTAATCTCTATTAGTCTTACTTCTTCCCTAATCAAGAGTCACAAAAAGAGAATGTCGGGACGAAGATCACGTTCGAGACAATCATCAGGAACTTCAAGGATCTCCGAAGATCAAATCAACGATCTCATTCTCAAGTTGCAGCAGCTACTTCCTGAGCTCAGGGATAGTCGTCGCTCCGACAAGGTACGCTAACTAACCCAACTAGTTATATTTAGAATATGGTGTATATATATATGGCATGAAAATGATGATATATAATATATTAACAGGTTTCAGCAGCAAGGGTGTTACAAGATACGTGCAACTACATAAGGAATCTGCATAGAGAGGTCGATGATCTAAGTGAGAGGCTATCTGAGTTACTTGCAAACACAGACACTGCTCAAGCTGCGTTAATCAGAAGCTTACTTACCCAATAATTCCTATCTGATCTTCTTCTTCTTCTTCTTTTTTTTTTTTTCTTTCTGTTTTCTATAATAATAATAATAATAGTTTGCGGATTTTTTTTCTATAGATGATGATGACCTTATAAACGTTTAATGATACGAGTTCGTCACTTCTCCTTCGGTCATAAATATTCGCGTGTTTCCTATATCAAACCTTCGCCCTTTTTTCGGTTATTTTGTTTGTTTCTTTTTTTCTTCCAAATATCTATTCCGTTAGGGTTTTGTCACCACAAATACTTGGCTATTTTCATTCTCTAAGCTTTATTGGTTTTGTGTCTTTTAGTAATTTAAAACATGTCAGACCAAGATATATGATACATAAAGAACGACGTACTTGTAAGTTGTAATTAAAATATGCCATTTAAGAATTTCATATTGTATCGATCTTGTCATAACTGATAAGAAGAAGCTTACAAATCCTAAGAAAATGGTAATTATTGACACATTAAAAAAAAAGGAGCAATTAGGAGTCATTCTTCTGAAATTTAAAAAACAAAATGCCGAACAAATGATTTTTATTTATTCCCCAAATCTTCCAAGAACATATTCAAAATATAGTCCACTAGTTAGTTTGGTGTTCATGACCACATATATTGTCGAAGAAAAAAGGAAGGAACCATTATGAATTTTATGGGCTTTCAAAATGGCGAAAAAAGAATTAAGAATACAAAGTTTTTTTATATTATCAAATGGGTGTATTAGTTATTACTTATTAGGAGACAGAGCCATCGATGAAAATGAGACTGTCATTTTCCGCATATTATAACTTTGAAGGAATAGGAAGATTATGTTTATGGGCAATAAAGTATGGGGTGAACTTGACGCTATGCACTCAAAAGAAGCACAAAAGGCTGCAAATTTCAAGCCATGACCTAAGTTTTGTTTTTGTCACTTTTTATTTATGTTTTTTCAAAATGTTATTTTCTTCCCATCAAAGAGATTTTTTATTTTATTTTGTAATAGATTATTTGAGAGAATTTTGCTTTCTTATAACCACGAGATCTCGTGCCGTAAATTAAAAACCCAAGACTAATGTTTTTACTAACGGTTGTGGTAAGTTGAAAAATTATTGTCATTAAATGATCGAAGATGATTAAAATATCCCTAAAGGCCTAAACAATTACGATTTTTATATGGTGAATCTTAAATAACTGAAAACTATAAATGATTTTCTTATTTAGATGATATATCATCAATTTCAATCGATAAAGCTAAGTAACACAACAACTACAATAACAATGGATATATTGGATTGGTTTGTCATATTAGAGAAATGAGAAAATAATCACATATGAGAGAATGTAACCAGTCATTTTCTCGAATTTAAGGAAAGTCACACGTACATTATTTCAACTATATATAATTGTATTAAATGATAGATAGATCGATCGCTCTCTAGTTATTAATTTTCATAGCTATATAAACCTACTAGATAAGGGTCTGCATGTGTAAGTTTAAAATTGTTGAAGAAAATAAATCTTAAATCTTAAACAATTTAAATATATAAAGAAATTTTATTTAGTAAATATATAAATAATTTAAGTTAGAGAATATTTGTATTTACCTTCATACATTTATTTATATTTATATACTTTTAATATATTATAACAATTATTACAATAATCTAAAACTAAATTATATCCCACTAAAAATTTTGCTAAATACTCATCATTACAAATATTATTATTGACAAATTTTAAAAACATTTCACAACTTATTTACAAAATATTTTACATGCAAAAAATTCATCAAAGCAACATTTAATAAGTAACCACATATAATTTTACTCCTTGTTTTAGCATTAAAAATATGTTCTTAAACCCAAAATTATTATATTGTTAAAGTATGCTCTTTATCACCACCTATAAAATATCTTCTAAACAAATTAAACAAATTTTATGTTGATTTACTTTCATTTTGGCATAATTATAGTACTTATAATTACTAAAATTGTTTTATAACATAATTTCTTTAACCATGAAATTTTTTTTACTCCAAAGATATTTTGGATGAACAATATTGAAAATTATCTACTCGATTACAATGATTTTATGACTAACCCAATAAAAGTTGAGAAATTGAAAAAAGTTAATATAATATAATAAAAATAAAAATTTGAAAATTATAATCAGGATGATATATATAAGTCTTAGATAATTCAGATATACAAAATAGAAAGTTTATATATAATTTAAAACATGACATATGTCATAATCACGTTAAGGATCAACGACCTATTTACTCTTCAGAAATATCCAATTGTACTTAAACAACTTAAAGCTATGACCACTTCTCAAATATTCACGAATCATAAATTCTCAACTCATTTTTACCCGAATAAAAAATTCTCATATATTTTTCTATATACCTGGTTTAAACGGGTTTGCGAACTTAATTCGATAGAAAACCACATAAATCCGGTTTGAAAGCAATTTTAAAATGGTATACAATTCCAACTTCCTAAATTTGAAACCGCTTCTTAATTACTCGATCAAGCAGTTCTTGTTTCAATACCGGAATCATCAACATTATTCAGAAAAGACAACTATAAATTTTGACCAAAAACATCAAACACCGACTTATCTTCCAAACTTATAATGCTACTAACTATAGAATCACTTTTGGAACCTCCATCAGTGTTTCCATCCTCGATTAAATTAGTGGGCTTATATACTTCGATTTCATTTATTGCATCTCATAGCTTCCATTGAAAAACTCGCACGAATCAATGACCCACGCAATAGATCGACAAAATTATATCAGAAAAAAAATCAAAGATCAAAGCTTTTGATAGAAACATGTAATGTTATGTAATATTACTGTTATTTTCTTAATTAGTTGTCCTATTATGTTTCAAAAATAATAATTCTTTTGACATAACTTATGTTATTCTTTTTAAATATGTTATTCACTATTTGTTTATTAATAAGCTAATAATATACATCCTTAGTGAATTACTTTTTTGTTTAGACATGTCAAATCTTATTGAGAAAACACATATAATATAAGTAATGTACAATGAAAAATAGATTAGTTTTGTTAATTTTCTATTTTGATTTAGAATTTTTTTAAGATATGAACATGTAAACTGAACATATAAACTTTATTTAGATTTGATATTATTTTCTTAATTATCTGTTTTGAAAAATAATATATTTTTGACACGTGTCAATATCTCATCAGTGTATTTGACACGTGTCATGGTCATGTTAAGGATTAATTTGAAAATCCTATTTTATATAGTAAAATAACAGTTATTCTAACCGATAAAATGATCACTGAAGATCGAGATTATTAAAAAATCAATAAGTGGTGACAAAATGAATGAATCATATAATTCTTTAAAAGTCCGAAAAGAAAAAAAGTAATAAAAAGGTATTGTTAAAAAAAGAAAGAAAAAAATAAATTAACAAGTTACTAAAAACGAAAAAATAAAAAGGATTTAAATTAATTTAAAACGAAAATTCATTGAAAGAGTGTGGGGGACACGAGAGTTGCACGTGATGTAAATAAGTCAATAGGGTAATTAATACAATAGGGGTGGTGACTCTGACAGGGAAGTTAATACAACACGGAAACTCGTTTCCTTTCTCTCTAATTTTAGTTTTTAGGTTTTTTTTATTTATTTTTCTTGTAACAATTTTAGGTTTACAATATTCAACCTTTCTCTGATCTCTCAAATTCCAAAAACCTTCGAAATCCAAACACATTTTTTGAACCTCACCACTCTCTCGTTTACATCGTTCTTCCTTTTTTTTATCCCCGGAGGAAGAATGTCGATGACAGATGCAGTGATAAAGATCCATCCATAAATGCTATAGATTAGTTAGTGTTTGTTTCCCATTGCAATTGGTCTCTCTAGGGTTTTGGAGGATTTAGACCTCTATAATGGGGAACTGCTTTGGATCTTCCTCAAAGAATGAGGATGTTAACGTTGACGATTCCTCAGTGAACTCGAAACCCTTTTCACGTAAGCCCCTTTCTCATTCTTCTTTTCATCTATCTCTCTGTTTGATATAATTGTTGTTCCAATACGGACAGAGCTACATTGTCCTGGATTCTCGTAATCTAAGCTAGTTATTAATGCATGATAGATGAATGTGAATTGAAGACGAAATATTTGGGTTTTTGAGATGTTCTAGCTGACTTAAGAATCTCTATGTACTGCTAATTAATGAAGTCTTACTCGACTTAGCAGAGGAATGTCAGAAGCAGATAGAAATAGGTTTTCCTTTTTTTTTTGTAGTTACTTGATTCATCTCTAGTGGTACGTACGGAAGCAGAGAGGGCTTTAATTCCCCTGTTCTTAAATTATTAATTGTGCTGTTGATAAATTTTCCCAACGTTTCTGTTTTTTCATTCCCACCTTTGACGTTAGAATGTGGTATTGTTCTGGTCTAGGAGCTAATAGTGATACTGGAAGAAGCTCGAATCTTTCATATCCATGGATTTTAAAGCCTCTGATTACAAGAAAATGTGAAGCTAACAGCACTCTACCTGCACCGCGTGAAGAAGGAGACATCATGCATTCTCAATATCTGAAGTCATTTACCTTAGATGAGCTAAAGAATGCTACAGGAAACTTCTGTCCAGAGAGTCTAATTGGAGAAGGAGGGTTTGGTTTTGTTCACAAGGGCTGTGTTAATGGTGGACCTGCTGGAATCGAAGTCGCTGTTGCTGTAAAGAAGCTTAAAACTGAAGGGTTTCAGGGACACAAGGAGTGGGTGGTAAGCTTCTTTTCTAATTACTTTATTATGATTTCCTCTGAGGCTATATATACTATACCCTTTTAGAATCTTTACATGTGTATGCTTTCTTCTAAAGAGGGAAGTGTATTATCTTGGAAGATTGCATCATCCAAATCTGGTGAAATTGATTGGGTACTCCTTGGAAGATGAACAACGTCTTTTGGTTTACGAATATATGCCTAATGGTAGTCTTGAAAATCATTTGTTTGAAAGTAAGTAAGAATTAAAATCCAACACTTATGTTTATTTTACTCTGCATTGTTCATGACCTGACGAATCATGTTTGTTCTAGGGGGTTCTAATGTGCTTTCTTGGTCACTGCGTATGAAAGTGGCGATTGGTGCTGCTCGTGGGCTTTGTTTTTTGCACGAAGCTAAGGACCAAGTCATTTACAGAGACTTCAAAGCAGCAAATATCCTTCTTGATTCAGGATTTAACCCAAAACTCTCGGACTTTGGATTGGCCAAAGAAGGTCCAAAAGACAACCGTTCACATGTGACAACCCAAGTCATCGGTACAGAAGGTTACGCAGCTCCAGAATATCTAGCAACAGGTTCATCTTTGTTTGATGGTTGATGGTTTCTCTTTGATAACAACGACATAACATGAAAATTTCTAGAACACATTGATTGGTCTCTGCTTTTGGTCTCTGTCAGGTCATCTAACAACGAAATGTGACGTCTACAGCTTTGGTGTAGTCTTGCTAGAGATTCTATCTGGACGTAGAGCAATAGACAAAACCAAAGCTCGAGAAGAAGAATACCTAGTGGAATGGGCGACACCTTACTTGCGAGACAAGCGAAAAGTGTTTAGGATAATGGACACGAAGCTTGTGGGTCAATACCCTCAGAAAGCAGCGTTTATGATGTCTTTCTTGGCTTTACAATGTATTGGAGAGGTTAAAGTTAGACCATCGATGCCTGAGGTCTTGTCTCTTCTTGAGAAAGTTCCAATTCCAAGACATCGAAAGAGTAGAAGCAGAGGTTTTGCTACTAACTCTTCTTCCAAACGGTTTCTCAGACACCCTAATTAAGGACCCAAAAACTCTTTGGCTTTTTGATCGTTTCTTTTGTGGAAATGGAATATAAAAACGTTTTTTTGTTACTTCATTGATAATAATAACTTATGATAAATTGTGAAATATAGAAAGATAAAAAAAGAAGCTTGGCCATGATCTATACTTAATTTAACCATACGTTACTTCTTGTAATCTTAACTGAGCAAACCTCATTCAGTTAGTGGCTATTAATTATACACAATCATCATGATCATTGTTATGTGTAATGTTATACTATAAGAACATGTACATAGTGTACATATGTGATATGTGTATTGTATGTACTAGTATTTACTCGAAATGATTGCATGTCATATGTGCATGGAGAGACGAAAAGAGAAATCTAATCCAAACCAAAACGGCCCTATCAATTTAACCACCACTAATTAACATTAATCATATTCATATCTCTCGTAACTCCAAATTTAACAGGGCTATCAATTAGCCGTCAATAACCCACCTCTCCTAATAGTTTCATCATCACTAATTTCACTTTTATTCTCTCTCCATATCTTACTAATGTGCTACTCTCTCATCTGAATGTGTATACATATAAATCTTTTCTCCCTCATCGATTTTTACAACACAACTTCTCTCTCTCTCTCCCTCTCTACAATGGCTGATCACAAAAACAAAGAAGATAAGCCATTCTCGTTCCTAACTCATTCACCATCCTTTGATCACAGGTCAATTTCAGAAGCTTTTGTTTTGTTTAATTTAATAATAGTGTTTTTGTTTTCTTATGATTTAATTTCTCTGTTTTGTTTTTTTTTGGTAAACGCATGCAGCTCCTTAAGTTATCCTCTATTTGACTGGGAAGAAGATCTTCTTGCTCTCCACGAAAGCTCTGCCTCTCAATCTTTTCCTTTGACTACAACTTCTCTGCCATTACCTGATCTTGAACCTTTGTCTGAAGGTATAATATATAGTTAATATAGTTGTCATAATATACATAATTACATATATATGTATGTATTTAGAGGTGTCATGGGTCTTGTTTTGTTCTGTAGATGTACTCAATTCATACAGCTCTGGATCATGGAACGAAACAGAGCATAACAGAGGATATGGTGCTTCATCGGAAAAGAAGACTAAACATGGAGCAGTGCAAGAGACGACAAAGAAGAGGAAACTTAACGAGAGACGCAGAGAAAATAGCGTCAGAATCATCAGCGACATTACTACTACCTACACGACTTGTCCAGCTTCAAAGGCATTGTCAATGGAAACTGTCTCTCGCTACTTCTATATGCCTATAACTCAGGCTGCTATAGAGCTCAACGTTGGTTTAACTCTTCTGAAAAGAAGATGTCGTGAATTGGGTATTCGAAGATGGCCTCATCGCAAACTCATGAGCCTAAAAACTTTAATAAGTAACGTCAAGGTATGTAGAACAAGACATTAAACACAGTGTTAATTATTTTTTGGATTAGTGAATTGAATATGTTTTTAATTCTCTGTGATTAGGAGCTGCAGAAGATGGAAGGCGAAGAGAATGCAGGGAAACTGCAGAACGCGTTGGAAATGCTCGAGAAGGAGAAAAGGACGATTGAGGAGTTACCAGATTTGGAGTTTGAGGACAAGACGAAAAGGCTGAGACAAGCTTGTTTCAAGGCTAATCACAAGAGGAAGAAGAAGAGAAGTCACAAGTCCGATCAGGCTCATATAGCTTCGTGTTCAAGCAGCGGATCTGTCGCTAGTGATGAGTCGGTTAATGATGCAGTAATGGAGGAGAGTGATGAAGAGGTCAAGTATCTCTTGTGTGGTTTCTCAAATGAGTTTAGTAGTGGTTTGTGATTCTGTTTTTTTTTTGGTGATTGTAAAGCCAAATGCTTTTTGACTAATTCAATAAACAAAAAAAAAACATAAAATATGATACTGAATAATACCACCATTGAAGAGCAACAACATTAGTGTACTGTAGATGCTACTAACAAAGAAACAAAAAGAGAGAGATAGGAAGAAAAGGGATAGACCTCATCTTTTTGTTCTTAAACATTAAGCTTCTCAATCTCTCTCCTTAGAGCATTAGCCCTGACCAAACTCCCAATGGTGTTCACAGCCAACTTGATGTCTTCCAGAGGACTACCTGGGGCAACCCTCTTGTACAGATAACTATCAAATGTCATCTTCTGAACATACTCATCAGCACACATCTCAACAAAAGCTTCTCTAGCTGGATTCGATCTGTAAAACACTTTCTGCAACACATCAAGCACCCTGTACGTAGGCAAGTATGTCTTATCCCATTTCTCCAAGTATTTCCTCAAGTCCCCTTCATCAATCATCTTCTTACCTGTTGCCAAAACACACATATAAGACTTTAGCATTATTCACTAAAAACTTAAAACTCAAGAACCTGAAAAAGGCGGTTTTGTTTTAACTTACCATTCTGTGAACCTTCAACAATGGCTTCAGCACACATTCTTCCACTCTTAGCAGCAAAGTAGATCCCTTCACCAGAGCATTTAGTCACATACCCTGCAGCATCACCAACAAGAGCCACTCTTTTCGAGAGCCTACGTGGTCTCGGGTGTTCAGGAATCGGATGAGCCTCAACACGGATGATCTTGCCTCCCAAAATCTTGTCTTTGGCTCTGTTACGAGTAGCGAGCTGAAACTTCTTGATGTCACCTTTGTGAGTCACAGTACCTGTTCCAACAGCTACATGGTCGCACTTAGGGAACACCCAACCATAGAAATCTGGAGACACATCATCTCCAACATACATCTCAGCTAAATCCTCATAGTAAGTCATTTTGTCATCAGGAATCCTAATTCTCTCCTGAAAGATTCCAACTAAAACTCCATAAAAACATGATCTTTCAAAAATCCTTAACAGCTCTACTGATCAACCAACAACCATATGAAACTCAAAGAAGTTAAGGGATTTGACCTGAAACGCAATAGCGTAGTCGTAATCACCAGCATCAATAGATTTAGCAACCCTAGAGTTAGCTCCATCAGCTCCAATGACAGCATCAACCTCCATTGTCTTCTTTGTCCCCGTAGATCCAGTTTTACCATCGTACTCAGTGTAATGCAGAGTGTAGGGAGAGTCCCAGTTCTCAGGATGATCCATCTTAAGGAAGAGACCATTAATAACAGTAGCACCATTCTTCTCAGCACGTTCCCTCAGGTACTGGTCAAGCACTTCTCTTCTCACCATACCAATATACTCATGCTCCTTAAGCGTACGGCCAATGTCAACAGCGATGTTCGAAGGCGATATCATCTTCATCTTCGTCACTCTCCTGTCAATGATGTCCAACGGCAAATTGAACTCTCCGACCATACAGAGAGGGATGGCGCCACCGCAGGGCTTACAGTTGTCCATCTTACGCTCGATGAGAACCGTCTCGATACCTCCTTGAGCTAGAGTCTCCGCAGCAGCTCCGCCAGCTGGACCACCACCGATGACGGCGACGCGGAGTTTACGGTTGGAGAGTTTGGGAGTGGATCTGGCTGCGGTAACACGGAGAGAGCTGCTACGTCGTTGAGGGAGAGAAAGTGATGAAGGTACATGATGAGAGACGAAGTTGGTTTGCTCCGTTGATGATTGGCGTAGTCCGGTGAAGGATTTGAGTGTAACCGTCGCCATTGTTGTCTTGAAAAGAAAAAAGCTTGAGGAGTTCTGTGAACACACACACGCACTTGACTATGGAGTCTCTCTCTCTCTCCCTCTCTCCCTCTCTCCCTCTCTCGGCCTCTCGCTGCTTCAGTTTTTGTTTTGGTTAAATGTGTTTTTGTTTGAGTGGATTAGAGATATTGTTGGAGATTTCCGAGGAGTATGTACCGTTGGATTAAGAAATGGACGGTGATGATGAGATGAGGATAAAGTTACGGGTTTGTTTTTTTTTCTTTTGTGGGTAGATGTGGTACCCATTCTGTGGACCAAGCGGCTGAGTTTTGTCCACGTAGGATAAGTTATGTAACTAGTATGTCGTGTGTCTTTTGATCACTTATTTTTATGGGCACAAAATAGTGGTGTCAACGGAACTCCATGCCAGCAGACCTAGTCTAAATAGTACCTCAGCATAGCAGATATTAAATATTACGTCAGTTAGAAAACGAGCCTAGTTGAAATGGATTGCTAGTTTTAGCGGGTTATACTCGCAGGTTGACAAATTGACCCGCGGTCTTTAAATATTAAATAAAAATAAATATTTAATATAGATACATAACTATTTTTATATAATTTTAAATATATATCTTTTAAAAGTATGTAGTAATACAAATAATTTAATGTAAAAAAATTAAAACATCTATAAAAATTAATATAAACATTGATTTTACTTAAAATTGTTTTTTAAAATTATTATTTATTATTTTTACTTTATTTTAATATATTTTTTATTAATTTTATTTTAATTTTTAATATATTATTTAGGTCTGCGGGCGGACTTGGACATAACTTTTATGTCTGCGGGCTTAGCGGGGCAGCGTGTTGTGGTTCAAAAGTATAGAAATTGTCTCCGGGCGGGAAAAACATGGACCGGCCCGTTTGACACCTGTAGGCACAAGAGATCCGTAGAATCTTTAGGCATAAGAGATCCGTAGAATCTTTTGTTCACACAATTATGGTTCAATGGATATTTCAGTGTTTTCTCATTATTTTTTTTTCTTTTTCTTTTAATGACCAAAGGATTGTTAATCAAAATTGATTTGTATGTCCTGGTTTAAAAACACTGGCTTTTTAAAGGTACAATCAGACCAAATTAATATCCCCCCCTCAAGTATTAACTCGCTCTGTTTTATACAAGTACATACTCTGTTTCAGACAGAAATAGCCTTCTACCATACACACTCTTCATTGTCCAACGGTCTCGAACGGTCATCTTTTGGTTATTTTACCAGAATACCCATTCAATCACCTTAATTTTATCCAGCAGCCCAACACACAATTAGTCCATTGGGCTTGAAACTGGCCCATGATTAAACATATTCCAATCTTAGCCCACGAGAAGAAAAAAAGAAGAAGAAATATTAGACAAACATTTTCCTTTCTTTGGCATGAATAGTGATTTTCATTAACAAATGATTCTGTTCATATATATATAGTAAGAGTAGCTAGCTAGAGTCACGAAAAAGCAAGTGAAGAATACATGCATGAGGAAAATCAGTTTATAGAGGTTTTAGTTTGGTTAACACTACAAGGAAATATTCCGCATTAAGGTAAAACTGATTTCTGGTGTTACTCGATAAATGAGTTCTGAAACCCCAAAATTGAAACTATTTACTGCAAGATTTGATAATTCCCTAAAATGACAAGATTTCAAGTTTACGGACAAGAAACGGTTACAACTTACGACACCAACACGAGGAAAGAGTAGTAGAAGTAGGTTTGAATCAAACATAAAAACAAAAATAATTATTAAAGAAGAAAGAAAAACAAAATCAGTTGGTTCATCAACTCAAAATCTACCTTCACCTCTTTAGTCTCACATTACTCCACCTTTCTTACTAATTAGTCCTATTTTTTCACCTCCAAAACCCTTTAAAAACCCACCAAATTAACAAATCTTTTTCAATCAACAAACTTTCAAAACTGGCGACATGAAGTTTTGCGCAATATTCTTGTTGTTCATCGTTCTTGGAATCAACGGCTACGATTGCAAGATAGTCCAGTTTATATTCGGAGATTCATTGTCTGATGTAGGCAACAATAAGAATCTACCAAGAAGTTTAGCGACAGCGAATCTGCCCTATTACGGGATTGATTTTGGCAATGGTTTGCCTAATGGAAGGTTCACCAATGGCCGCACTGTTTCAGACATTATAGGTAAGTCATGTGTATGAACTTATAAATTAATCAATAATCATGGTATAGCATGTGAGAATTACATTTTAGTACAACCTTATAATTTTTTTGGTTAAAAAATTTTAGGTGATAAAATTGGGTTGCCAAGACCAGTAGCCTTCTTGGATCCATCAATGAATGAAGACGTAATACTAGAAAATGGAGTGAACTATGCTTCAGGAGGTGGTGGAATCTTGAATGAGACTGGTGGTTATTTCGTAAGTCTCGTGAATATATGATGTTATAATTTTAAAATATATTTGATAAGATCATTCATCAAAGAAATGATGTTTTTATTTTATTTTTTCATGGGGGTTGTATTTGTGAAGATCCAAAGACTTTCTCTGTGGAAGCAAATAGAATTATTCCAAGGGACACAAGATGTAGTTGTGGCAAAGATAGGAAAAAAAGAGGCAGACAAGTTCTTCCAAGATGCTCGATACGTCGTCGCTCTAGGCAGCAATGACTTCATTAACAACTATTTGATGCCTGTCTATAGCGACTCTTGGAAGTACAATGATGTAACCTTCGTAGACTACTTAATGGAAACACTTGAATCTCAACTCAAGGTTAATTAGTCTAAACAAATTTAACACTTTCACTTCAATTTTTGTTATCTTTTATATATGAATCGACTGATACATAATTGGTGATATATATGTAATGTTATAGGTCTTGCATAGTTTAGGAGCGAGGAAGTTAATGGTGTTTGGGCTAGGACCAATGGGTTGTATCCCACTACAAAGAGCTCTAAGCCTCGATGGCAATTGTCAAAACAAAGCGAGTAATCTTGCTAAGAGATTCAACAAAGCTGCCTCCACAATGCTTCTCAATCTCGAGTCCAAGCTCCCTAATTCAAGCTACAAATTTGGTGAAGCCTATGACCTCGTCAACGACGTCATCACTAACCCCCAAAAATACGGTACATACAAACTTTGATATAGTCAAAAGAAGCATTTATTTACGACATTTTTCACACAAATTTTTACATAAAGGTCATAAAAATACCAAAAAAGAACTCATCGGATTAACTTATTAATATGTTTGTGTGCAAAATATTATAGGGTTTGATAACTCGGATTCGCCGTGTTGCTCGTTCTACAAAATCAGGCCGGCGCTGACATGTATCCCGGCGTCAACATTGTGTAAAGACAGAAGTAAGTACGTGTTTTGGGACGAGTATCACCCCACCGATAAGGCCAACGAGCTCGTTGCTAATATACTCATCAAAAGGTTTGACTTCATGCGTGCCGATGACGGTACCTCCCAGGCTCCTTCTCCAGCGCCAGATATTGCTCCTTCTTCCGACACTAACTGATCCAATTGATGTCTAAGTTATATGTATATTGTTTGATCATGTTGTGGAGAGCTTCGTTTTCCTATTCCATTTTAATCATGTGAAACAATAATGTTTTATTATATGTATCTTGTTATTCATTCTGTTGTATCCGTTAATTTCCAGAATTTGTCTTATAATAGTTAAGATATTATCATGTTTGAGGTGGTTGTGTGTCCTCCACTGTCTTCAGTGTCTCTCCACCAAATAAAACGAAAACAACGATTAAATAATCATGTGGAAAAAGATTACGTAAAAGATAATAAAAATGTTAACAAAAATGGCATATTTAAAACAGTGCAAGGGGAAAAGCAGAGCAAAACCTTTTTGTGTATCAGTGGATGACCTAACCTGAGCTAAGTTAATGGTGGGACTTTTCTTTTAAAATGTCATAAAAATTGAGTCTTAACCTTTTTACACATGGGTTTAAATGTTTAATAAAGTTTGAGTGTTATCAAATATTTGATATCTTCACATAGCCTTTTAGATTAAGATTCCATTGTATTAAGATAAGACTCCTCCATGCTCTTAAATCTTGATACATATCATATAAAAAGATTATTGCATTATATTTAGAAGCTAGAATTAACAAGAAATTTGGAATTAGCATTCAGAACAGTGAGGAGTGTGGCGGTTGTTAGCACCTGATCCTGGATAATCGTTAATCTCCTCCACGTCCATCATCATCCTCCTTGTCCTTGGTCTTCTCTTAGGATCAGTTTCAGTGCGTCTCTATAAAAACATGAAGCATCCAGACAAGAAAAATCAAGAACAAGAATCAAAATACAAAACAGACTTGATCCTTGCTCACATTGTTTGTGTGTCAGTGTGTGTGGAGTAAATTCTTACCAGTTGGCTAATCTGATTAAACTCATGTCCTTTGGTTTCAAATTCTGTTAACTTCTCAGTTCCTACATTAAACAAGAAATTAAAACAAGAAACTTGAGGACTTGAGCAAATAGAAAGAGAGAGATATTACACACTTGCAGTGATCAGAACAGGCTTCCATGAGATCATGAGGTAAAGAAGAGCTAAAACCAACAACATTTGAAAACGAAAGACTTGTCTTCTCGCCATCTACACCTTCCCTTAAAAGACACAAGATATGTTCTGTTTCTTGATCTGTTCTTTAAGTTAAAAGCTTTGTCGAATTTATACAAAATAATCCCTGTGTGCTCTTCTTCTGGATCTGTAGGATTATCGTGGAAGAAGATATCGATATTAAAGAAAAGAAGATTGTGCAAATTTTCTCATTTTCTTTACATCTCTACCGTTGATTGTGGAAATAAACCTTTTGAGTTCACATGATGCTCATCAAATTAAAACTCTTCTTTTTAAGTTCTAGTGTTGTATTATTTAATACACTGACACACACATAGATATACACAAATCTGCTGAATATCATGTACGTGTACACACATACGCAGTAGTATACATGTACACAAAAAAACTTATATGTACATTGCTACAGTAACTCAAAACTAATCTTTGATCACAAGACAGATATTACTCACGACCTCTTCCGAGTCAATCTGGTTGCTGCAAGAGAAAGAAACCTAAGCTTATTTTCTGGAATTTAATTGTGTGTAAAGCAATTTATCTGTGCACTAACCTGATTGTTATCAGAGTGGTCAAACACTGGGTTACTAAAAGTTCGATGATGATCAGTAGCAGCAAACACCAGTTGATCAGGAAATTGGAAGCTGTGGCTAACCGGATACATAGAGAGATCTTGTTGGAAGTTAAACTCAAAACCTGATTCTAACTTCTTCTCTTTTTGCATACCAAATTGTGTAAGATATGAATACTCCTCGCCGAGTTACAAACTCGAGCAGCTGTTTCCGTTTAGCTCGTTTAGCACATTGCCTTCTTCTCTTAAGCGGTCAAGTTGTTGTTCAAGGTTGCAATTCTGATCTTCTTGAATTCTATACTCGAAGAAGCTTGAGTAAACCGGAAGTGATGCAGTTGCAGTATTTTCCATCTCACTGTTGATCATAAATCTTTGAATTGAGCAGAACATACAACTTCAAAGCATACCTTAATTGAATTGACAGTTCACTCACCGATGAGGAAGAAAACTTGAGTCAGCGGGTATGAACATTTGTTGGTAACTGTTATCAGGAAGCCATGAGATTAAATGATTTTCTTGAATACCATTTATTACCAAAGGTGATGATATCCCGCTATGAAACTGCATTAGAAGGTTTCGTCCGGTTCAGGAATGCGAGAGAGAAGAGAGGGGGGACAAGTGTCATAACTTATACTAACCTGTGTTGTTGTACATACTAGTAATAAGAGTTGATTCTTTCTGAAATGTTCCTGCAAGGCAAAAGCTGCTTCCATTACTAACTCTTAACATTTTCATATATGTTTGTCAGCAAGTCATCATATACTACCATACATACCTTGTGAATCTAAACTCTTTCAATAGATTTTCTCAATGATTCCCCCAAATGCTCCAGATGCTCGATGTTTTCAGTTCTAACAATATCTGTCCAACGGCTGAAAACACACACGACAGAAGAAGATTCAAAATGAATCTATCACAAGCATATTAAGTTAAGAGGGTTGGAAAAACAAATAGAAAGTATAAAAAACGGTATTTAAAACAGAAAAGCTCCAAAGTTCCACCTCAGTCTCCTGTGACACTCCATAACCTGAGCTTGAAAAAACGCTACTTGGTTATTCAGACCCTGTTCATGAAATGTTCAAGTACAGTCTTTTAGCAGTCAAAAGTCACGAGCATATCCAGGAGAAAAATTAGTTGATCCATCACCTTTACCTCAATAGTTTGATTCCTGCAGGATAAACAAAGGACCACCGTTCAAGTGTTTTACCAAGGGATAATCATAATAGTGACAAATAGTTTACCGAACTTAAGATTACATAGAACTTATCAATAAAGTACCTTGCACCATCATGATCCAGTTTCATGAAAGACTTCTTGAGGGCCTATACAATAGGTAGATGTTTCAGCTCAATATGTTTCCCATACCAATAACCCATTATGAAAAGGAAGTGAGATCCAATGAAGTCTGTACCTCAAGGCTCTCCATTTTTCTGTTAAAAGAAAAGTTATCAGTTTTACAACACAACTATCAAGATCAAGGTCTAAATGTACTTGCGAGTTGAGCTAGAAATAATGGAGAAACATATACCGTTTTGACCTTTCTTGAGGAGTCAACTGCGCAAACTTGGAAATGACATCTCCAATACATCTGCATAAACAAGAAACAAATGAATGAACTTGTCAAGATTCAGGTGAATTTCCCTCAGGCAAGATCAAAGAACAATGCCATGATCCACTTCAGAGTACCCATTAGATACCTATGACGTCCATGCAATGCGGCAGGCCTTCCGGTAGGAGAGAACATAAGAAGAACAATATCAATATCACACAATACAGACAACTCTCTAGCCGCTTTATCATCAGCTTAACCCTTCCCATTCTGCAAACCCAAAATTCATCACATCTAACAAAGTATCACAGAAGAATGAATAAACAAAAAGGATGAGCATTTCATCGAGTACACAGAAGACAAGAATCCCCAAATCCGAAATTGGCTTAACCCATCAAAGAAAACTCACTCCTTGAAGACGATATCAAAGGGATCATTCATATATATATATAGGAAAGACAAAGTCTTTAAGACAAATAGAAACAGAGGATTAAGGATTTGTTCTCTTGGAAATAACAAACGAATTTAATAGAACATGAACAAGCAGACTAAAACCATTGTAGGTAAAAAAAAACAGATTCCAGCAGAGAGAGAAATGGTGAAAACAAAGAGCTTACAGAAGCAGACTAAGGGACAACCTTCGATTTCGCAGGGAAAACTTTAAGACGTCGACCAACGGAACAGTGTGCTCTGCTTGAAGAGAAGGTAGACTGTGTAAATCAATTAGGCTGTTTTGATTATTCGGAAGGTTAACTTCTTTACTTTTACAATTTTATTGGGCCATTAGTTTGTATTATGGGCCAATTCATATTTTCACACAAGCCCAGTCAATATCTTTTGAGTTCCTTCTTTTTGCCCTAATTTTCGCCGCCTCTGCTTACCTATTTAAAGCCATCGTGATTTCCCTTGGAGACATATTAGAGCCACTTCTCTTGGAAACCCTAATCTTGTATCTCTGTATTTTCTCTTATCAACCTCGGGGGCTTATTAAAAGATTCAATATTTTTGTTGTGTTGATGTTGTTTCTGTTTTATTGTTGTTATTTAGTCTGATGCCTTGATTGATGTTGCCTGTGATGGTGTTAAATATACTTTGAGGGCTATGTCTCTAGGAAAACAAACCAACTCTGAGGCTATTTCAATCTTTTTTTTTGGTTCTCTCTAATAGTGAATTGAATTCGTTTGTGTTACTTTAGGTTTACAATAGTTTATGTAGGTGTTATTCTTGTTTGTTCTGTTAAGAGGTTAAGTGTGAGTGCAGATGATGATAAAAAGACAGGGACATCAGATTCTCCATTTGGAGAAATAGAATGATGAGTATGTCTAGATGGGAATCTCTTTGATGCACTTCACCCAAACCTAACCTATTTTTTTAAAAAAGTGTTTTTGAATCTTTGGTTATGCCGGTGATGTATATATGTGTTTTCATCAGATTTTTCAGTGATGAATTACATCACAGTTGTCACTACCTCTGAGGCATTATTTTCAAGGTTTTTTTATTGTTTTTGTTTACCTACATTTGATCTTAATTAGTTATTTAGAGAAGCCTGATGATTGCATCTAAGAACGGAGATATGAATGGTTGTTTTGTTGTAGCCTAGTGTTTGTATTGGGCTCCAAAACCTTACCCAATGTAATCATCTTGCTTAACTGTATATGAAGGCCACCTCATCTGGATTCTGTTTCACATTTTGTAGCTTTTTGTGGGTTTCTTTTTCTCTTTTCTGCAGGAGGACGTATCCAGCTGAGGAGTTTAACAAGATTTATAAATTATTAAGTATGACCTTTTTCAGAATATTAAAGCATGTACAGTTTGTATATATTATCTTTAGTTCACAATCCTTTGTGATTGTGTTTTTACTTGTATAATAAATGTTCGAAGAATTTTTACTATTCTATCTTCTCTTCAGTTTATAACCGAAAGAGGCAACATATTATGCAATAAAAAGCGAACTTCTTAATTGGATTATATTTTCCGATCCTTTTGAAGTGGAACCAAAATACATATAAATTAACAATCTTTGGCAAGAAAATTTTACATGGCAAAAGATTGTAAAAATGAAGTTTCTCTATGAAACATTCAGACAATCATCAATTCCACAATTGATAAACATACTTGAATTTGTCCAGATTTTATACTTGTGCCAAAACCCCTTTCCATAAATTTTTCACTAAAACATCATTCAGAACCGTGATGCTTTCCGACAGAATCAAGACCTTCTGTTCTGCTCCTTACAATCCGATGAAACACTTCCCTCACTTTCTTTTCAAACGGATCCAAACCATTCTTCAAAGCTTCTTGAAGCTTCCCCAATTCCTCAACCCTCTCTCTCACTTCCATCTCTTTCTCATCAGACAAAGGAAACTGAACAGAATCAACCAAAGCATTCATCAACCTTGAGCTCCTCTCAAACTGATGTATCTCTTTCAACAACCCACAAGTGTTCTTCCTCTCTCTCTTCTTCGATTCCTCAATGATCCTATCGTGCAACGACATCAAAGACCCTCCCCACGGGTAGTTCCTTGGAACATTGAAATGCACTTGCAAGCCTCTGTCTTGACAAGGAATCGCCGCCACAAGCGCCCACATCACAAACAGCAATATCGAAGTCATTGTATAAACAGGAACAACGAGACCATTAGTTGCGGTAATGTCACTAGCTCGAGGAGTAGCTAGATTGTTCCCAATAGCTTGCAATTGCTTTGAAGCTGACCATGATCTCGAAACACTCCAAGAAAGCGATCTGAAATGCCCGATTGTTTTGTGGTGAAGATGTTCCTTGTTCCTCCCAAACGAACGGTTACGATGCTGAGACGACACAGAGCTCGAAGAAGAATCTTTCTCATCAAGCATACCGATAGCTAACTCAATCAAAGTCTTCCTCGCACGACGAAACTGACCTTCACCGAGAGGTCTCTGGCTGGTTCCACTTCCACCACCGGTGTTGTTAAAAGCGCAGATTACGATCTCGATCAGCTTCTGCCATTGGCGGATCTGTTCAACACCGTCACGGATCGCGTTACATACATCGAGAGCCTTCACGCTTCTCTCGAAGTAATCAGCGATCAATCGATCCATGGGTGGTTTAGTGATCAAAGAGCGGTGGTTGATGAGGATGACACGAAACTCTTCTTGACAAGAGAGAAACGAATCAAGAAGCTTGCCAACCCATTCGAGAGACAAGAGATCTTCACAACCAGAGGCATTGAGATTGATAAACCTCTCAGCGACTTTTCTCTGGAAAGAATCCAACTCCGTCTCCATCCCAGTCAACTCGCCTGTTACTTTACTTGACGCCGCCGAGTCAACAGAGCTCACAGCCGAGTCTCGCCGTAGATTCAGTAATGACCTCCCGAATGATCTTTGGTATTCCGTCGCTGGCATCCTCAAAAAAAAAAACCAAAACCCAGATGAGATGATGATGAAAAATGTGAGATTGATGATAATCAAATCAGAGAGAAAATTCTCATTCCCCTAAAAAAAATAAAAATCGCTCCTTTTTTTTTGTGATTTTAGGACAGAGAGAGAGAGAGAGAGTGATGATAAAAATTAATAAAACCCTAATAAAGATCTAGGCTTTATATCGAGAGACAATTTTGACCGTGTCTTGTTTTTCCTTTTTTAATTTTCGATAAATATGGAAAATGGGATTTATTTTTAAAAGTTATAACATTCCCAACGATAAAGATATTTTTTTGTCTATTTTTGTTTATTTTTAAAATTTGGTTCTAATTATATATATTCACTCGTCCGAAACACGCAGCTAACACGTCAAGCTTATATAAACCCAAGTAGGAAACATACTATTATAAAGAAAAATCCCAGCCTATCTCTCTATACCTATTTATACTTTATACTCACGCCTTAGTTGCTCAAATTAGGAACGCAAAAAGAGAGGGAAAGATTCAGGGTTTACGTATTTCAAACGCAAGCCCACGTGTCTCCCACTTACTTTTTGCAGACGACAGTTTATTCTTCTGCAGAGCCGATCCTCAGCAATGCAAGGAAATTATCGATATAATCCGCTTTTATGGTGAGGCGTCTGGACAAGAAATTAACTTCTCCAAATCTTCTATCATGTTTGGAACTGAGGTCCCGTCCCATATACGTCAAGAGATCAAATCTATTGTTGGGATAGCACAAGAAGGAGGCATGGGCACATACTTGGGTCTCCCTGAGAAGATTCATGGGTCAAAGGCACAAATCTTTGCATTCGTGAGGGATAGACACCATAAGAAGGTAAACTTATGGACTTCGAAATTTCTATCCAAGGGAGGAAAGGAAGTCCTGATCAAATCAGTGGCGCAAGCAATTCCGACATATGTAATGTCGTGTTTTCTCTTACCAAAAGCTATATGCTCAAAACTAACTAGCGCGATAACCAATTTCTGGTGGAGCAATAAAGCAGACAGTAAAGGACTACACTGGATATCATGGAAGCAATTGTGTACTCAACTTTCGGAAGGTGGGATAGGCTTTAGAACACTAGAAGAATTTAATCTTGCCCTTTTGGCAAAGCAACTATGGAGATTGCTTAGATATCCAGATTCCCTTCTTAGCCGAGTTCTAAAAGGGAGATACTTTCGATATTGTAGTCCATTAGAGATACAAGTATCAAATCAACCTTCGTATGGCTGGAGGAGCATGTTGGCAGCAAAGCAGGTTCTTTCGTACGGAATTCGTAAGACCATAAGCTCGGGTTTTAATACGTGCATTTGGACTGAACCATGGATCCCAGATACGCCAGCACGGCCACCCCAAAGTTTAACTAGTGAGAGAAATCCTTTGATTTGTGTTAACACCTTGATAGATTTCAACACAAAAAAAGTGGAAATTGAACGTCTTTGGGAACTCTTCCCCCCGAAAGAAATTACCCTTATTTTGGGGATTAAACCGAGCTTGAATGCCTCAAGGGACGGCTATTCTTGGACTCTGACAAAGTCTGGAAATTATACCGTTAAATCTGGATACGAAGCCGCGAGAGCTATCTCTCGCCCTGCTTGCGACCTCCCTTCTCAGGGACCTAGTGTTACGACACTTAAGGCGCAAGCATGGAAGTTAAAAACATCACGGAAGCTTAAGCATTTCGTTTGGCAATGTGTGACTGGGTGCTTGGCAACATGTCAACGCCTGCATTATCGCCATATTGGTAGAGATAAAGATTGTCCTAGATGTGGAGCGGAGGAGGAAACTATAAACCATATGCTATTTGAATGCCCCCCAGCACGTCAAGTATGGGCTTCATCGACAATCCCTTCCCATCCTATGGTGTTCCCTTCATCTTCCCTATATAGCAACCTCGATTTTCTATATGGGCGTGGCAGAGACTCTGGTGCAACTGATCAAAACTTGAGAATGTTCCCGTGGATGATGTGGTACTGGAGAAATAAGAAAGTGTTTGAAAATATCTCTGAATCTCCGCAAGATATACTGGAGAAAGCTATCCAAGAAGAAGAAATTTGGAGAAGAGCAAATAACAGAGACTTAGCACCAGCGGTAGTAGAAGCATGCATACCTTCGATCCCAATTCCTCAAGAATCCCTTGTATGCTTTATAGATGGATCTTGGCATACAGAGGTGGATAGGAGTGGGCATGGCTGGATTGCGTCTATCGGTGATAGAATCCTGCACATGGGGCTAAAAGGATCGCGCAGAAGCTTATCCCCATTACATGCAGAGTTAGATACCCTTATTTGGGCTATGGAGTGTTTATTAGCGTTGGACTTGGATAAAGCCCTTTTTGCTACGGATTGTTCAGATCTCCTAAGGATGACGTCTAATATCGAGGATTGGCCGACCTTTTCATCAGAATTGAAGGATTTTATTCATTTTAGAGATAGATTTGCTAATTTTAGTATTAGATATATTTCCCGAGAGGATAATATCCGTGCCGATAAACTTGCGAAATGTGCAAGAGCACGAGGTTTCTGTTTTTCCCATGTAAACTCGTCGGTACCTAATTGACTCTCTTTTGAAGAAAGTCATCTCTGATAATTTAATATATGGGGTTTGATCGTAAAAAAAAAAAAAAAAATCCCAGCCCTAGGATGAAGAAGTGGAAGACATAAAACATATGGCTGTGAGAGACGAGGGACATGATAGCACGTGAAGGATGTAAGAAACGGTGGCCACGTGGCGAGACGTGAGTTGGGGAAGTGTGACGGAGAAGGCGTCAATGTAACAGCTCAATCTTAGTTGGCGCGTCATAGAGACTTGGTCCCGTTTTTATTCGTCTTTTTTCTTTTTCTTTTGCAAACCTTTTTTCTAGAAACCTTAAAGCCCAAGGGCAATTTGCTGACGTGTTTTTTATCTTATTTTAAAGATTAATTTCGCTAATGACGAAAAACAAACATCAAGGAGCAAGTCAATTTAATTAGCACTATTTCTTGGTTGATAATTTTGTATATTCATAACTATATAAAAGCTTATTTGTTGTTAGTAGACTATTAGTACTAAATTACAAATTGATATATTCATAATTTAATATGATGTGTTTCAAAGTTGAGAATCATGTTTGAACCGATCTTTTTTGAACCATAGGATTTTATATCTTTGTTTTAATTAATTAATACAAGACGTAAGATGCACACTACACTAGTTAGACTCTAATACTATCATTCTAAAATTGAGCAAATTATGTAATAATATAGGATATTCCGCTGTGTATTCTGTAAATCCCCAATATCAGGAAATCGTACCTAATATGAATTATTAAATCATACTACTATGAACATTTTTTTTAATAAAAAGAGAGTGAATAATGATTATAAAAGAAAGTATAACACGTGTGAATTACTAGTTTCAAGAGACATAGAACGATGGAAGTCGTCATTAAGGAAAATTATAAAACAAATAATATGACAGACAAACTCTCCTTTGGGTTTTGACTATTTCTTGAAATTTGGAAGTTGTTTAAATACATTTAAAGTACGCATCTAATTTGGAAGTTGAACTAAGAAAGCATGCACCTTAATTTCTTAATATATACATGTATATTAATGTACGTCGTCGTGACCACCAAACACACAATATAAACAGTTAAACAAATACGTATCCATACTTTGAAAATATGACATTCCAACCTGATGGATGGGTCGGTAAATCGTATATTTTGGTCACAAAAAAAAGATTGGTTTTTAGATGAAATATATTAAAAGACTAATCTTAGACCGAGATTAAAGGTAGAATGGTAACACATGCATGATAATTGATAATTCTGTGTTTTGGAAGAGTTTTATTTACCACGTGATGAAATGTCATATCTTATTCGTTTTACTATTTACCACGTGAAATATCAACCGCATTACCGCAGTGCTGCTGCTTATTTTACTTGGTCAAGGTCAACGATCACCTCCATAAAACGTATGTTAGTTAGGAATAGTATAGGCGCATGGTAGCATACTCTGATGTGACGCACCTGCTAAAATAAACGCCAGTAATCGCAAAAGCCAAAAGTCTTCTCTTTTCGTCTTCTTCCGATCCTGCAAGAAAGTCTCACACGCAAGTGTTGAGAGAGAATAATATCATCAAAGAACACTAAAAATCATGAGCAAACGAATCGGATTGCTCGATCTTGAGAAGCATTTCGCCTTCTACGGAGCTTACCACAGCAATTCAATCAACATCATAATCCATACTCTGTTCGTATGGCCAAACGTCTTCGCCACTCTCCTTTTCCTCTACTCCTCCACGCCACCGGTTCTAGATCACTCTCAATTAGGGTTCCTCAAATCGTTGACCTTTGACGGTGTCTTGCGCTTGGACACAGGGTTTACTCTCACTGTGATTTACTCTGTTGCTTACATCTGTCTGGATAGGAAATCTGGTGTTTTAGCAGCTCTGTTATGTTTCTCTTGTTGGATTGGATCCAGCTTCCTTGCAGCTCGACTTGGACATTCCTTAACCTTAAAGGTTAGCTCTTTTATCTTCAGTTATCAGAAAAGGACCAAAAGGTTTCACCTTTGTTTACTTTTTACTCTGTCAGCACTATCTTAGGGTGTTCTTTTGCTCATAGTGATTTATGATTGTGATGTTTCTGTCGAGTTCTTGTTTTCTCTGTTTGGTGTTCGTTCAATGTATATGATGATGATGATGTAACGTCAGTGTCTCGCTTCCAAAACATTAATGATCATTTGTCTGGATATATAATGTGGTCCTTTCAAGATTCTCATTATTAGAAAACCTCTAAATTCAACATGTCTGCATCATCACTTGTGTTCAAAACAAAGTTGCGTTTTTTTTCTTTCTTATTTTGTATTATTAGACAGGTTATATCTTTCGTAACCTGACTTGCTTTCTCAGGTTGGTATAGCTTCTCAGCTTTTGTGCTGGATTGGTCAGTTCCTTGGTCACGGCTTGTTTGAGGTAATAAACTTACTTTATTTGTTTAGAAAAAAAAAAAAAAGCATTTGTTATGAATTTATGATTCTCCTTTGCAGAAGAAACTTAACTAACTAACAGAACTTAATTCTACTCGAAGAAACGAGCTCCTGCACTTTTAGACAACCTAGTCCAAGCTTTTCTTATGGGTCCTTTCTTCGTGTTGCTCGAGGTATTAACGTCTTCCCTTCTTTTGTTATGTTCTTCTTCCTTCAACGGAAGTGATTAATCACAATGGATTTGAAAAAAAAAAAAAAAACAGGTGTTGCAGTCTGTTTTTGGATACGAGCCATACTCTGGGTTTAAAGCACGCGTCGACTCCAAGATCAAGATTGAAATCAAAGAATGGAGAGAAAAGAAGCAGCAGCAGAATGAGAAGAAGAAGATCACTTAATTGTCATTCTGATTCGGAAACTGTTGCCTTCTCTGTTCATCATCATATGAAAATCTCAAGCACACAAACATAAGAAGCTCCATGGACCAATTAACTTTTGTTATATGAGCCTCAGGCCCAGCCCATTAACTAATGCAAAAGTCATTTCATAGATAAAGAATCTTCCATCTTCCATGTACTTACTGATTGAAATAGTGGCACGAGAGATATTTATTTAAGAAACAGATTGGATAGGAATAATAACAGATATAGATAACACAAGAATCGAGAGACTTGTCTGTCAAAATGGTACGAATAAATATACAAAACAAAAGGTTCCCATTTTGATATTTGTACGACTTTCACTCAACTCTTTTGAACTAAACCACGTTACAATCAATTATTACAATGTAACCCATTTTGACCCCACGGTACCAAGAATCTCTTGCTAGGAAAAGTGATTACAATTTCATTTTTAATAACAGATATATAATATATATAAATTTGGATGTCTATATAAAAATAGAACCAATCTCTTTTTTTTTATAACTTAATTTTCTGAAACTGTTTTAAGATTATATAAGATCTTTTATACTCCTTCTGTTTCATAAAAATTGATATTTTGGAATATATTTTTATCTTATGAAAATTGATGTTTTGTAAACTTTAAAAAGTAATTATTGAAGATATTTAAAATTTTGAATTGTTATTGGTTTGAAATTAAATAATATCTTTTTAATCAAAAATAATATATTTAAATTCAGTAATTATTATTTTTTTAAAATATATAAAAACTTCTAAACATTAATCTTTGTGAAAAAGAGGAAGTATGTATAAACTTTTCATAATGAAAAAGTCCAAAATAAGTATGGACCAGCGACGATAAATTTTTGCACATGCCTTAGAGAAAATTCCGTAAATGGGGCGTGACAAAAACTGTTATTAGTACTTGAAATTATTGTTATAAATCTATTCTAATTGGCACAAACCGTGCAAAAAAAATGCCGCAAATAGGAATCAGAAACATTAATTATGATCAATAACTGAAACACGTGTCTCCTGTATACACCACGTATAATTTGATTTGTGTGCATAGCTGTCAATGGAGTCAAACACTTTTGTTATGATTGCTCATGTGTCAAACAAATCTTGATATCTGGATTATCATTTGGGAATCTATATTGGATCCGTCCTTTAATAAAGTAAGTAACAACAGTCAAAGCTTAATTGACGTTGTTGATACTAATTGACACTAATTAATAGTAACATTGTTGTATACTTGTATCACCACTTTCATGTTCGAACTCGCATATGGATTTTATTTAACTTAACAAAACGAGATTGTCGTATTATAATTTAATTATTAGTGCATCCATATCCATTATGGATTCAAATTTGGTATAGTGTATAAGAATCCAAGTTGCCTGAAATGTATTAGAAACCAATTTATTAGTATAATCTACTAAACGAAAACGAAGCAAAAGGTGTGAATGGCTACATACATCTCTCATTACTTAGTTATTTAAAAGGTTTCTTCTACAGATGTCTGGTTTTTTATGTTCTACTTAGATTGGTTTGATATTTGAAACTTTATATAAAACACAAAATAAATTTCATAACTAAAGGAAACATGCCAGAATCCTTTCACGCACCATTACGTAAGAGAAAACCTATAGGAACAGAGTATTCGATAGGCTCTGTTTCACCAAAATGGCATGAAACCCTCACATATATTTAGGCTCATAGGTGGAAAAAAGTAAAAATAGGCTCATAGGGCATGTGTGAGAGAGAACATGAATCTCAGATTAAAGTAAGTTGCAACAGTCAAAAGCTTTTAAAAAACATTGACAATGCATGTCATTTAAACTACTAAAGGCAGTTGCTTTTTTTTCAGACATCTCACTCTATCTCCACTGTCTTTGTCTCTCTCTCTCATCACAAGGTATTAATCAGACAAAAGATGTGATTCAAAGGAGGAACAGGTCAAGCTGTTGAGTCTCATCATAGAAATCAGACTCGTACAGAGTGTATGGATCAATTGTTGATGAGTAGTCATCAAAAGCCATGAAGCCAGGCGACGACGTCGTAGTAGGAGCAGCAGAGTCATGATCACAAGGCAGTTCATGCATATTCAGCTTTTCATCAATCTCCATGAAACAAGCAATCATTTCATCCTCTCCCATGCTTATCACCATCTTCTCTTCTTCTTCAATCTCGGCTTCTCTTGGTTGTTCAGACAATATCACAGTCTTGATCCTCTCGATTCCGTGTCTTCTCGAGGAGATTCCAGCAGCGAGCTTGTTAAGAAGACGTGCTGAGCCAGTAGTAGAGGACGAAGAGAAGGAAAAAGAAGAAGAACAAGGGCTCGGTATAGGAGACGACGTCGTTGAGGAGGAGGTGACATCGACCGTGGGGCTTTTTGGCTGATGGGTCACTGGATCGATTCCACTTTTAGCAAGTCTTTTCTTAAGACATGAGTTCCAATGGTTCTTTATGTCATTGTCTGTTCTGTTCGGCATCTGCTTAGCTATCGCTGCCCATCTTGTAATTAAAAAATAAGAAAATTAAATAATACTAACACGACAATATTGATTAAGGGTGGGTTGGTAGCATTTAATCACAATAATAATTTTTACCTGTTACCAAGAAGAGCATGGTGTTTCATGATTTCTTCTTCCTCCTGAGGAGTAAACTTGCCTCTTTTAATCCCTGGCCTCAAATAATTCAGCCATCTTAACCTACAACTCTTTCCACATCTTTGCAGACCTATTTTTTTTTTTTATAATGCATTTAAAATAAAAAAAATTATCAGAAATTATTAGATCTAACATGGTAGCAAACACAGAAGTTACAAAGAAAAAAAAAAGATTGAACCTTCTTTTCCATCAAAAAAGAAAAAAGAAAAGAGAGGAGTAAACACAATGGAATAAATTATCTGATACTGGCTCAAAAAGGATCATAATTTAAGAGATTTCTAGAGCTTTACACACTTGTAAAAGATAATATATAAATAATCAGAAGAAATAGGAACAAGGGAAAACACTTGGCTTTCATGGGTTTCACAGATTGCGTTTAGATATAATATTATCATTTCCATTTTCCAATCTGTCGAATCTGATCTATAGAAGGTTCTACAAATTTATGAAATATAATTAATAATCGGACAAAATTAATCTAGGACATTATTTTGTAATGCATACACAAATTTAACAACCTAAGGCTCGTAATTAAGAAGATTATGATTGCAAAACTATTTTCTGTAAATTTCATGTACTCTTTAATTTACTCCCCAAAAATAATACATAAATATATATATAATATAAATATTCACAAACGATACAATATGGATTTCTGTAATTAAATCTCTTCAGAAAATAAATTATTGTGCATAATAATTAAACAAAAAAAAAAAGAGAGATTATTGTGCATAAATCGAGAAAATTAGAACCAACGAACCAAACAGATAAAACAAAATCTACGGTCCAAGTCCGACAGAAACTGGGAATCTTATAAAGATCATCCTAACTATTTCAAATCCCCTAACTTCCAAAGAGAAACAAACACTGACCGTACATAATGTATATAAGTAGCATAGTATATATAGAGACGACCGCACATAATGTATATGTAGCATGGTGTAAGTATAGATGCATACCGGCTCTCTTAGGCATTGAACCCCACTCGCCGAGACCATGTTCGTTGATGTAAGCCACGAGCTTCCGGTCTTCCTCCCCCGTCCACTCTCCTTTCCTCATCCCGTCAACGTCTAACCACGTCGTCCTCCCCATTGTTTTTGTTTGTTTTCTCTCTCTCGTGAACCACACGTATCACTTCTCCGGTCGATTTGAGTCTTCTTCTTCCTTTTACTCGATCAGATTTGATGGGTCTAAAGATAAGTGAATTGTTGTTAGTAATGATTTGTACATATTCTTCAGATTAGGAGACTTTTATTTATGTGAGGCTATCTCTCACTCTCTCTCACTTATTTAGAAGTAGAATGGTCTTTCCAAGAGTGTGGAATTATGGGTGTATATATATAGTCCCTTCCATATTTTTATTTTTATTATTGATAAATTATTTCAACCGTTGGATTCTTATGTATGTGGACATCTTGATGGTGATATTTCCTTTTTATTTCTTGATTCTTCTTTTGTACGTTTTTTTTTTGTTATTCTGAATATGCAATATGCCTATTCCAAGAGGTTAAGTCACACATATATAGCGTATTCACATCACATGATACTAATGACCATTCCCTTTTTTTAGCACCGTATTCGAACAATAATTAATCATATTAACAAATTTTCATGTTAATTTGTTGTGTAAACTTCAGAGCAATAATTGTTTATAATTTATATAGTATTGTTATGATTATTATCGACTTCAAGTATTGACTGAATACAGTACTTTTATTTATTTGAATGAAGCTGTGTTTAATTTGTGTCCTTCTCGTCCTACAACTATATATATATATATATTTTTTTTTTTTTTTTTGGTTTAATGTTAAATTCGTCCTACAACTTTCTCACTGTTTTAGGAATTATAAGCTAATATCTTCTTTGAAGCTTTTGATTGACGACGAAGAGTCAAAGACTAATACATATATATTGTTTACCTAGCTAAAATTGTTACTTACGCTTGGATAATCCATCTTACAGCACGTCTAATTTAGTTTACACAAAACGTTTAGCACCATATATACTTTAAATTAATTAAACGAATCATTTAAAACCTATAACAACCTCAAGAAGCTAAAACAACCTAAGTATTACAAATGATTTGGTCAAATAATTAATAACCGCATACCAAATTTTATAGTCCGGTGTAGATCAACCCTGTTCTCGTCATGATCCTTATCATGACCCAAGAACGTGTGTGTTTAGTTTTTATAATAAACACCACATGTGTCAACTGTGGTTGATCTAAGATACTACTACTTGTTTGTTAGTTGTGATGAGAAATATACACCTCAATAGACAGACCAGTTCATATTGATGTCCTGAGAAACAACAGCCCTAAACAACTTTACTACATTTCGCTTTCTCTTTTTGTATGGTATTTTAATTGCTTAAGCACACGATTTGGAGGTAACGACTGTTGAAAAGGTGAACTTTTTATGATACACGTTGGTGAATAACGAAGAAGTACGTACTTTGGTAAGTGTGAAATCTGCAATTATCTGCAAATATAAGTAGGACCCTAAATAGTAAAAATAATAAATGATTGAAAAACAGCATAATATTAACCGTTCTTTGTGGGGTTACGCGGAACTATATATTAAAGTTTATTAATATCTTGATTTTTTTCCTAGGAAAAAAAAAATTATTACATTCACATTTACGATTTACCTGAAAAATGGTTCCTGTTTTGATGCATAAAACAGAAAAAGAAACTATTTGAAAAGGGAAAATGGTCCATTCACTGTCAAATGACACTGTCCTCGTGTCGAGTCTTTATTTGTGAACATCTTCTCGATTTTGTTTTGGTATATATATTGACGTGGTTCGTGCTCTCGTAGTTTTCATAATTTTCCAATATACACGTTGAGATTTACATTATCAATGATTTTATTTCTGATTTATTGTGTTGATTTTCAAATGGTTCCTCTCTTTCCTTTAGACAAAAACCAATAATGTTACTGAAAGTGGTGACTTGCTCTTTTACGAAAGCTACAAAACATATTAAGGTTGTGTGGTACCGTATCAGTTTTCCCATCTCATCTCATAACCCACCCACCCAATCCACGGTTTTTGGATATTTCGATTTATTGTCATGCATGACTCTATATACGAATATATAGACAGTGAGACATCCTCCCATAAATGAATCTTCAGAATTGTTATCTGCAAATTTGATGGGCTCCAAATTTTATTTGTTATACATCCACCTCGCTACATTATCAGTGAGACAATTACTATAACAATTTAAGCAGAAAGTTTATTTATTTATTTATATCAGCATCATTTCATTACGCCTAATACGCCGTATCTTTTTGACTAATAATGTGAACATGTCTTTCTCAAAAGTTTTTTTTTTTTTTTTGTAATCACACTTTGAAAGAAATGGTTACAAACAAAAAAAAGTTCGATGTATTATGAGTTTGTTTAGAACCCAAGAACATAAGTTCGAGAACTGAATCATCCATGTTATTTATTGTAGCCACTCATAGTATATACTACATACTATGTGTATATTCGTATGACATTCCATATAGAGTGGAGTAAATGTTGATTGGACATTTGGACTCCATATCAATTAAGTTGTTTAAACAAAATTTTAAAAATTGGAATATCTTCATAACTTATTTATTTATGTTTTCCTATATTATAATCTATAATATGACTTTGACTTTAGACTACAATAAAATTAAATTAATACATTTTCCAAAGAACTTTGTATAAAAAAAACCTTCCAACTATTTTTTTTGTAGGAAAACCCTCCGTATCTATAAAATGCAAGTTAATACCATCAACTCGAAAGTCACCCGCAATACACTCCTCCCCCGTATTAATGACGTGGCATCCGTCTGTATCGTTTAAAAACGTAACAGAAGATAAAACGACACCATTTTGTTATTCTTAAAAACGACACAAAGTCTTACATCTTCGTTGTTTTAAAGTCTCAAAGAACGAGATTGTTAAGCATAAAATTCGATTTCGGGATTAGGGTTCATCTTTGGGTTACATTTGGGGAAAAGAGAGATTTAGGTTATAGGTTTCGATTAGGGTTGAAGATTCTATTATATTTAGGAGTTCAAAGTTCAGTCTTTTGTTTCTCCCTTGATTTTTTCCCGTTCACAATGTCTGATTCATACTCTTCACCCAACACGAGTCAAGTTGAATATGACGAACCTGAGTATAGGATTCCAACTATTTGTTACTGTGGTGGAAGGCCAAAGCTTGAACCTTCTTTTACAAAGACAAACCCATGAAAGCTCTTC
Organism: Camelina sativa; assembly: GCF_030686135.1. Lineage (NCBI taxonomy): Eukaryota > Viridiplantae > Streptophyta > Magnoliopsida > Brassicales > Brassicaceae > Camelina > Camelina sativa. The sequence goes on along the minus strand of NC_141895.1, from coordinate 22,511,020 downwards.
TACACATGTAAAAATAGAGATGTCAGTTTTTCTATTTGGTTATATTTTGTGAATATGGTTGAATTCTGGTAAAATGCTTCAGGTCCAAAGAGACGAGATTGCTCACCTCTATGATCTCCAATCGGAAAATCAGATAGTGTTAGATAGCCTTAAGGTGTTGATTGCAGATAAAAGTGATGGAACAACTATGGAGTTGAAGAATGTGTTTGTTGGGACTTTTGTTTTGCTTGCAATGATAATCTATTTATTTTAGACTTTTAGTAGAATAATAAGTAATTGCGGATGGAGATCCTTCAATTTTTGATTGTTTTTGAAAGGCTCTTCAACTAGTTTAAGTGTATGGTTTTGTATTTTGATTGTTAGTGTAGAAGAATGTGTTCGTTTGTGAAATTTGGTGTTGACATATATTTTGGTAGTTGACAATGACAAACACACTGTATTTTTGTGACAATTTGAACAACAAACATAATGCATTAATAAGAAATGAAGTCAAGTTTAGAACACACAATGCTTAAAACACACAAAACTAAGGTTTGTCAAACACAAGTCAACAGAAAAGATTCAAAACACACGATGCTTAAAAACACACAAAAAACACACACATGATGCTTTAACTCATTTCTTCTTTCCACGTGAAACCTCCATTTTCTTGCGTTCTCTAGCTTGATACAGACTGCTTGGTAATATAGGGTTGTCTCGTGCATCAGTCACAGACCTGCCTACCTGAATATAGTCGTCACCAGTTACAGGACTGGTGAATAAACCATAACCTTCCTGCACAATCACAACACAACATCAGTTTTTCCAAAGAAAATTAACCAACATAAATAAGAATCAGCAAACAAAAAGGCTTGGAAGGTCTCACTATTGGTAGATACATGGGCCTTGTGTCATACATAGGAAGTCTCTTAGGAGTTGGCTGTGAAGATGATGCATCATCATGCTGACTTTTCCGAGGTCTTCCTGGACGTCTTTTTGGGAGAGCAGATGAAAGGCTTGGAAGAACTTCTTGGGCTGGCCTTTCTATGCCAAATTCAGTAGTTGAGGTCGATTCAAATGGTGTGTCAGCAGTTGGTTGTGAAGATGATGTACCATAAGGATGACTTTTCCAAGATCTTCCTCGACGTTTTTTTGAGTGAGCAGATGAAAGACTTGGTTGGTCTGGCCTTTCTAAATCAAGTTCAGAAGTATAGGTTGATGCAAATGGTGTTTTTGCAGTAGCTGTCTTTTTTGGTCTACCTGGTGGTTTCTTTGGCGGCTTAGGCATTGGTCCATTCTTTCATTTCAGCTTGTTGTGGCCTTCTTGTCCACACAAGCTACAATGTTGCGCATAAAATAAGAACGATAATGTGAGAAATCAGAAATGCAAATACAAAAAAAAAGAACCTAAGATATTAAGAGAGTCTTACAATTTTGGTTCCTCTTTTAGAAAGCTTGGTTCCTTCCCTTGGTTCACCCTTCTCCCTCTTTCTCTTCTTCCATGGAGGTCTTCCACCAGGCCTCTTGTAAGGAGGTGGCAAGACCCTGACTGTTGTAGTCACATCCCATAGATTCATTCCATTCAAACCACAAAGTCCATCAGCATAACAAGTCTTCAACTTCTGAGCGGTGAACCATGGAAAAATCATCTTCTAAAGATCTTGGTCAGTATTCCTCTCATGTCTAAGACAAGAAACAATGTGGCTACATGGGATCCCACTGACCATATACATTCTACAACTACATTTGATCTCACCTCGCATCTGCACCACAAAACCTTCAATTCGCATATTAGTTTTGTAGTTAAAGTAGCCAACCTCATAATTCCCTAATCCGCAGCTCAAAGATCTACAATTCTTTGCCAAATCAATCTGCTGGTCTAGTAAAGCTATTGCTTTAGGAGAGTACTCTCCTTTTGTTTTCTCAGCCTCGGCTCTTTTCTTTTCATTGCTCACCATAACCCTTTTTCTTATTTCTTCCAGCATCTCAACAACCGGTTTAGTTCTTGCTATCCGAATTGCTGCATTGAATGACTCTCCAAGATTGTTTTCTACAGCAGCGCACTTTGAGAACTTTGTAAAATAAGCCCTACAAGAGATACACCAAGTTAGCAATCAAATAAAACAAAGTCATATCCGAAAAAATAAAATAGAACAAGTAAGAGAGATTACCTTGACCATGGACAAAAAAGCGAAATCTTCAAGTCATTAAAAGAACCAGGATCATACTCTTTCAGCTCTTGCATCTTTCTATCAAATTGTTGTGGATAGTAAGAGTCTGCAGCAGCCTAGAACATATCCTCATATTCTCCTCCAGCATACTTCTTTTTCCAGTTGGCATAAACATGCCTTGCACACATCCTATGTTCAGCATAAGGCAATACTACCTTCACTGCTGCAATCAATCTTTTCTGCTGATCACTACCTACTTTTATTCCATTTCCTAACTCTAACCCAAGTCATCAACCAAATGTTCAATGAACCCAACCAGTTTGGCGTATTCTCACAATCCACAATCGCCCAAGATACAAGAAACATCTGATCATTGTGATCTCTTCCACATGAAACTAATAACATACCTGTCATTCTCCACTTCAAAAATGTTCCATCTAGATGGAGGATCTTTCGTCATGCTCTCTTCCACCCATTGTTTAAAGCAGCAAAGCACACATAAAACCTATGGAACCTACTTTCCCTTACCTCACATTCAACTGTGGATCCAATATTGCTTCTCTTCAGCTCAACAACATAATCGAATAACCTAGCAAAAGACTCTTCTTGATCTTCATCAAATGTCTTAAGACATTTCAGTCGTTTCCTCTCACAAATTGTCCAAGGCACATTGATGTTGCGTCTTAGAAACTTCTGTTGTAATTGATTTGCTGATAACTCTGGATTTAGTCTGAATTCTTCTATGTAAAGATCAACAATCCGAGAGATAATCAGCAAGGTCACGACCCCTTGCCAAGTGCAATTATGCTCCTCATTTAACGATCTGATTACTACTCTATTAGAACTATTGTTGATGGTTGCTGAAAGCCTCCACGGGCATTTCTTTCCAGAGCAAATAACAACTACACGTTTGCCATCTGACTTCTCATATTTGATGTCTCTCTTCTTCTTCACAGCATATCTCATAACAACTCTTTTCAAGGAATCAGTTGTATTGTACTTATCACCAATACAAAACTTTTGATACTTGCTCTCATCTACCTCAACATGTGGACTGTCATCATTACTATCGCTGTAAACAATGTCTTCAAACTGAACTTCATCAACTTCATCATCTGACTCAGAGCCACTACCACCACTAACTTCACCATCTACCAATGTTTCATCGTCTGACAAATACCTCAACACATTAGTATCAATGTGTCTACCTATATAAGGATCATCTTCCCGAACAATAAATAAGGTTAATTCACCAGCTCCGACTGCATAATGAACCACTTTCTTCAACGCTTCATCGTTATCAATATCTTTTTTCTTACCAGGCGTTTCAAGTGGAAACCAAGACACTTTCTTCATGTTGTCTTCATACCCGAGGAGTTCCGAAAGAAGCACCAGAATCGAATGTAAGCTGAATGATTCAGCTGATACCAAACCCACTGTATGTCTCTCTCCTCCAAGATATTGGTCCTCAGCTGACCAGTATCCTCCAACATGCATAAACAAATCAAAACTGAACCAAAAAAAAATAAAAATATTAGAAATCTGAAAATTTGCACATATCAAATCTAATAACAATTGATACTCTCAAAATCTTCAATTCTCACCTCATCGTTGCCCTCCTTTGATTCCCCAACACTCGAATCTTATCGCTGAATCGTTACCCTTCAACTCAAACCCAACCACATTAATTGCCCTTTACCTCTTCGCTCTAACAGATCCCTAATCGCAATAAAACAAAACCCTAATCGAACCCAACCCCAACGATGAACCGTAATCAAATCGAAACAGATCCCTAATCGAGCCCAACAATGAACCCTAATCGAACATATCTCAAATTCTACAAGAGATCTCGTGAAACCTAATTCTCTATCTCTTTTCCCCTAATCAAACCCAAGGATGAATCTTAATCTCCAAATTGAACTTTTGTTCACGATATCGAGTTTTGTTTAAAAGGTGATAGAACCCGAGTTGCTCTTATGTATCGTTTTTGAGACTTTAAAACGACAAGGATGTAGACTTTGTGTGGTTTTCAAAAGTAATAAAACGGTGTCGTTTTGATTTATGTTACGTTTTTAGACGGTACAAACGGATGCCACATCATCAATACGAGAGAGGGGTGTATTGCGGGTTACTTTTGAATTAGTAATATTGATTTGCATTTTATATACATGGAGGGTTTTCGTGCAAAAAAAATTAATTGGAGGGTTTTTTTTTGCACAAAACCCTTTTCCAAAAGACATGTTAAATATTATAATTTTACGGAATAACTAAATCTATATAATTCATGGGGTGTTACAATATAATTATTGTATATTTGATATCTCATGATGGGCCCTGCAACGGTTTCACTTCATGGGGACCTCTTTGGATGGTGTGGTCAGTGGTCACACACACAGACAATCACACTATAGTCTCTCTGCTACTGTGCATAGCTCTTGAATCCGCGTTCAAGAAAACGCGCATTTCTATTTGCCAAGAAATTTCACGTTTAAGAGGTTTTTAGATAATGTAATTGTAATCATTCTAGCTCAATCGTGTCCTTGTCGTCGTTTTTTTTTAGTTGTTTCTTTTGAAAAAAAATTTCTTATCTTCATATCTTGTGATTTTTTAAACTTGTAATATTTGTTGTTGTTGTTGTTGTTGTTGTTGTTGTTGTTGTTGTTGTTGTTGTTGTTGTTGTTGTATATATGCAACTTATATTTGCGAGTGACTCAACTATATGTGTTATATATACAACTTTTACATTAGCATCTACAACAACTTTAATTGCTACTATATATACTTATAGTTGATGATACTTATGGAGATAGGGAGAAGATTTATTTACCCCTGCTCTTTTCCAAATAGACCAAAGCCGAGGTCCAGAATGTTGTTGGTTGATAAGAAAACCTCTCTAGCCTAATAATGATATTTGATGATAATATGAACTTGTGAAGCGCTACAATTCCACTATGTAGGTGATAGTCTAGGCATTATTTCCGACCCGAAGTCGTTGAACCGAACCCCACATATATTATGTGAAATTTGGTTTGATTTTAGTTTCTCATTGCAAAATTAATCGGTAGGGATTTGGATTTGATTCGGTAACTAGTTTTGTTCGGTTACCTCCAAACCGGTTGGTTTCAATATGTCCTTATTGTACATAATCGAACTTTTGTTTGTTTAAATTTTGATTTTATTCCGAATGGAGAACATCATGCATGCTAAAAAGGCCAAAATTTAACACTTACGAACCAAATCAATTTTATACTCAAAAATTCAAACTGAATAGATCGATTAACCAAATTTCCGAATGTCATCTATATCTACTAGCTATAACATAATCACGTACCTAAATTTGAATTCGACATAATTGAAACAACATTTAAATCGTTAGAAATATCTTCTTTTGGTTAAAAATATATAAATTCATTTTCGTATTTCCATTCAACGCCGCGTGATCGGTATATATCGTAGCCTTAATCAGATGAAAAGTACTAAAACAATTATATGTCAGGTTTGTAAATCCATCCATGTTTTCCCCTATTTCCACGTGCTTATATATATGTATATATAATTTGAGTTCGTTTTCTTAAGTTTTGAAATGATGTTAAAGTATGTTGAAATTTCTCACACAGTACCATAACATTTACAACGATATATTGTTTCCTGATATTTTCATTTGACATACCTAAAAAAAAAAAAAGGGAATTTAATTGCAAGCAGAAGCAGGAAGGATCATGTCCAAACGCATACATAAGGTGGAAACAGCGATAACTTATTACGCTTCAGTATTATTAATGCATGAGAGTTTTAGGTTTTTCTTCCTCTGTCGTCAGTGATATATTAATTGAGATTGTAATAGCCACTCGACTGTTAGGATATTTTGAACTAGAAATGGAGATATAACGACTCAATATTTATACATAAAAATGACATAAGTCGATTGATTTTTAGATAAAAATCCACAATCGTTCCTTCAGTCACACTATTTTTTTTTTGTGTGTTTTAGGTGATATTGTGATTTATAAAACTACTATCTTCACTAATTAACATAAAATTGATATCGAAAAACTATGTTAATAATGAATTCAGATCACATCAATTAAGAAAAATCACAGTCTTAATTAATAGCCCATTTCCCAATCACTTCTCGACTAGTATATGTAACAAGTGAGTTTTTTTTTTTTTTTTTTTTTGTAACTTAAGTGAGTTTTTTCTTATTTAGAAAACAATATATTGGTAATTGTTATTTGAGTATAAAATCCTTGCGTCTCCCCCATATAAGTCAAGTAAACCACACAACATGTAACACATGGAACAAAAAATTGGATTTCTGTCAAAAGATTAAATGAACAAAAAAAAGATTAATTAGTGAACATGACACTCTTTAAATAAGTGGATTTCTGTATAAATTGAAACGAATAATTAGACAAAGTTAAAAGATGATAACGATAAGTTTGCAGGCTATGGTGACTCTTGTGTGAGATCTTTCATGGATTGTTCTAAAGCTTTGTTACATGTGGAGCAGCATGCACGATGGACCAATAGTCATTATATAATGAGAGGTACGTACATCTATCTATACCTTCACGGAGGCCTTCACTCTCTAGTAACAAAGTATCTTTGCTTTTTATTTTTCATACAAAAATGTCCAAGCAAATAGATATGACAGCAAATATGTGCGGCAAGTGTGTGTGACAATCTTCATTAAAAGTACACATTAGTTAAATTCTCTCATTTGTACTCTGCATTGATTAATACCCTTACAAGTGTTTCTGATTAACTAAACTACTAAAGTAGTATATAGGAACAAATGTAGGGTTTTGATTTTAAAAAATCTGCATGACACATATATGAATCAAGAAGAAAATTCTACAATATCAACACTAACTATGAAACGGATTATGTAAAAATTAAAAAGAACAAAAAATAGCACAAAGTTAAACGGTAAAAATGTTTCGACCAAAAAAAAGGTGTCGTTGTCTGAGTCTGAGCCACGTACTCACTCTCTGTTTCTCTCAAACAACATCACATGATGACTTCATCTCCCTACACTGTCTTCTTCACTCACCAAACTCTCTTTCTTCAACACCCGAGAGGTCTCCTTATAGGATCCGACCCGGTCTTCTCAATCCCAACTTATGATGAAGCGGAGCAAGAAGAACCCGGATGTGGGTGACCCGTTATTCAACTCGGATACTCGAACCGGGTCTAGCGAATTGAATGCGACGAAACCAAGTTGAGCTCGATGAAATCGATGGGTCTACTTCTGGCAGTTCTTATGGTTGCTTCGGTTATGTTTTCTCTGTCGGTGGTACTCAGAGACCCACCTTCAGATGGTGTTGCGGAGGCTGACGCAGCTTCTAGGTTTCTTCAGATCAGATTGCACCCTCCTGGTAAAAGTTTTGAGTTTCTCCTCTCTTTATATTTAAAGTGGATCAGCTCAAAAGTCCCCATCAAATAAGTTACTATTTTTTTCGTGTGAATCTTTTCTCCAAAATCAAAATGGTTAGTTTTGTCAAATTAGGAGTCTTTTTTTATGCTTCAATAAAGTTCAAACGATTTATAGACATTTCCATGAAAAATGTATAAAGCAAAATTGGTGGTACGTGTAGTTTAAGAACCATATAAATTAGATGCATGTGTGTTTCCTTTTGCTATGTTTTAGCTACAATGTTAGTTGTTGTCTTCAAAAGATCATTCTACATTTTTTCCATGTAATGTTGCATTAGTTACACTCATTGGTGGTTTTCTGATTTTCAGGCATCGATTCAGATGATGGATTAAGCGAAAAGAAGGAACAGCTCGGCGACATTAATCTTGTTGCGTCTAGTTTTGATAAAGAATCATGCTTGAGCAGGTATGAAGCGAGTTTATATATAAAGGAATCGCCTTTTAAGCAATCCTCTTACCTGGATTATAGATTGCAAAGATACGAAGATCTTCATAGACAGTGTGGACCGTTCACTAGATCCTATAACTTAACACTGGACAAACTCAAGCCGGGAGACCAGTCTGATGGTGGAGTCTCTGGTTGTCGATATGTCATATGGTTGAACTCTAATGGTGAACTTGGGAATAGGATGCTGAGTCTAGCTTCAGCTTTTCTTTATGCTCTCTTAACAAATCGGGTTTTACTTGTCGAACCAGGAGTTGACATGGCTGATCTTTTCTGCGAGCCATTTCCAAACACTTCTTGGTTTCTTCCCTTAGAGTTTCCACTCAAGAGCCGGTTCAATGAACAGTCTCTACTTCGCGAATCTGGCAACTCGATGCTTGCATATCGCCATGTTAATTTCAGTGACCAACAAAAGCTTTTCTTTTGCGAGGAAAGTCAAGTTTTGTTGGAGGAAACCCCATGGCTGATCATGAAAGCAGATAGTTTCTTTCTCCCATCTCTCTTCTCAATCTCGTCATTCAAGCAGGAACTTGAAAGGCTCTTCCCGGAAAAAGAAACGGCATTTTACTTCTTGGGTCAGTATCTCTTTCACCCAACTAATGCTGTCTGGGGTCTCATTACACGATACTATCGCACATATCTTGCTAGAGCTGATCAAAGAATAGGAATCTATATTGAGGTCTCTGAGTCTGGAAATGGTCAGTTCCAGTATTTGGTAGATCAGATTCTAGCTTGTGGAACTAGATATAAGCTGCTTCCTGAAGTTGACAGACAGAGACACCTCCCTTCAAGCCAAGTTCTAAACCTAAAATCAAAGGCAGTTTTTGTCTCATCTTCTTCTCCAGGGTATTTTGAGAGTATCAGGGACATCTATTGGGAAAACCCAACAGTGATAGGAGAGATAATCAGTGTTCACAAGCTGAGTCACAAGGACTACCAAAAAACCCCGAGGAACATGGAGTATAAGAGAGCATGGGCTGAGATATACCTTCTGAGTTGTACTGATGTGCTGGTGTCCACAAGCTCATGGTCCTCACTCATGGACGTGGCTCATGGCCTTGGAGGGTTGACACCATGGGTATTGAACAAGGCTGAGAACGGGACTTCCCATGAACCTTACTGTGTGAGAGCACGGTCAATAGAGCCCCGTTCCCAAGTGACACTGTTCCAAAGCTGTAAAGATTAAAAGATGAAATAGAGTCTCTAGGGCTCTTCTTGTGCCTTAACTAGATCTTCAGGTCAAGATTTTCAGAGTTTCTCAACAGACATGTAAGGAATATTAGAATTAACTTGATATATTATTTCATGACTTGACGAGTTCTATATTCTTTCCAATACACTCTGTAGGTGTTCTTACTCACGTCTACAATAATATACATTCAAAAGTAGAGAAACCTATGGATGAACCTCTAAATGAAATGGGAAAAAGTATTGAAGGATTTTAAGACTTACAACAACATATAAGGATAATGTGTTTTTGCTATGTACACAGCTCGGAGACAATGGTGTTTTAACCTTTAACGGCCTGTCTGCAAATGGGGCACGAGCCGTGTCTGATGAGCCATTTATCAACACACACCAGATGAAATGTATGATCACATCTCGGTAAGTTTCGTGTGATTTCCCCTGTTTTGATGTCCTGTAAATGCACGCGTGTGAGATGGACATATGGCCATGCTAAGAAGTGCAACAATTCATGTAAAAGCTGTAGAAGCAGACGAAACCTGCAGACAAATTGTGCAGTGAGTGACCTGCATCCTGACCATTTCGCTTGACATGATATAGCATGGTAGTTTCCTTAAAGAGTCACCCGATAATCCTCTAGCTTCCAGTTCACCATTAACATCATCCCGCTCTTCATAACTTACATCGGAAATTCTTAACTATAGAACGTAGACAAAAACTCCTTACATCAGTCTATCTCAATCGATTCAAACTAAAGGAGATTGCCTAACATCGAGTGAAACAGGAAGAAGTAGCATTTACAGAACTTGTATATGTAAGGAATCTAGCTATTCTTATATAGACTCAAGACACTAAAAGAGGTATGGGCCGACGTTGGATAATAAGAGACATCCTTCAAATACTTAAAAGACTTTGAGCAGCCATGTTCATATAGTAGCTATCAGTAGTGCTTTTTAGAGTTCTCTCGATAGTAGAGTTTCAGAGAACAGTTTTAACTATACACAAGAAGATGAGCTAAAAAAGAACCTGCCAGTGGTGTGAATTTATCATTGTTGACATCAGTTGTTCATCAACTAGTCTCCCACGAAAGAGTTGCTCTACAAAATCTGCCTGGATCCAAAACAAAAGACCAAAGGCTCAGCTTACTCATATTTAACAGTCAAAACTACCGAATTTGGCAGAAGGTGGAAAAAAAGACAGGTCTGCGCAGCATTGCGAAATGCAATTGATTCAAGTCCTTCCCACAGAAAAATATAATAAAAAAGACTCAGACTAAGTCCCCCGGACTTCAAGGTCGAGCTAAAAATCCTTTGTTAAATTGCCTCATGGCATCATTAGCAACACAAATCCTTCCTATTATCTTGGTATATAATTCTTGAAACAAACAATTAAAAAGGTACTAAACCAAGCCATCCTGTCATCCCATAATTCTGATGGCCCACAAGTAACATGTCAAAACTATGTCATTATTTATTTCACCAAACATCTTTTCTCTCATAACCCTTTCTCCATCTCGATCATAAAGTCAGTCGAAAAACTCCAAAAAAACTCTCCAATTTGACAAACGTGCAAGATATTTCAGAAGTTAGAATTAAAGACTAACCATAGATGATGGACCCCTTGATCCTGTTAGCTCTAAATACCAGTACGCACGAGAAGCCTCCAACACTTCAACAGAGAGAATAGCTCCTGCAACAGCGCCAAGTGCAGCCCCACGGAGTACTCCATACTGGGCAGCTCTGCCTGCTACCGCACCAGTTACTGCTCCGGTGAAAGCTCCAGCTACAAGAGATAATTAAAGAACAAGAATGGTTTTAAGTTTTAACTAAACAATAAAAAGAAGAACAAATTATTAATAACAAAGGGCTATAGCCTATAGGGATCATATAAAGATGAAACTTTGTGTTCCAAACGCAGAGGAAACATCAATTTCCTAGCCCCAAACCCAGGATTGGTCTACAAACTGAGAATCAAGTTCAGATCATTAGCGCTATTAAACACGTATGAGTATGATCATCAATGCCCAGAGTTTTGTCTAAATGATCTCAACAAGACTGAGTCTCCTTGTTTGTTCATAAAAGTAACATTAGATTATAATCCGATGAATTTGGAGGACAGAACTAAGGAAAAACAAGTCTTTAGATTCAACGACTCTATGCACACATGCTCATTCTGTAATCTGTTCATCGATATTTCAACCAAATTCCTCAGCAGGACAGAAAAAAAATGAAACCTTTTCACAAAAAATTAGCAAGAGTTGACCAAAATATAGAAACGAAGAAGTTAGAATTTATAAGTAACAATCATCATTCCTCTTAGTCAAACTAAAATCTATGATCAGTCAAAATCAAATGCACAAACCCAAAAAAAAAAAGGATAAAAATGGAAACTTTAAATTACCCACGGCGAAAACTCCAGTAAGAGCGCCGGAGAAAGCGCCGGCGATCAAGCGAGAAACTGTGTCGATCGTTGAGTCGGCGGCTCGTTCAGCCTCAACGGCTGGTGAAAGGATCGCATCCATAGAGATGAAGAAGAAGAAGAAGAAGAAGAAGAAGAAGAAGAAGAAGAAGAAGAATTGGAGAGAGAAAAAACCTTAGGGTTTGATGAAATTATCAGAAAGAGGAGATACTTTGTGGTTGGTTGGGAAAATTTAAGATGTCAGCCATGGAAGTTGAGAGAAGGCACCGCTCGTAAAAGCAACGTAGACGGAACCCATTCTTTGAAAAATAAATTATTATTCCTTAATTTGGTTTTTTTTTGGGGGCCTCTTTGATAAAAGTGAAAACTTATACCAATTTTAAAAGTTATCAATTTGGTCTCCCACTTTTTTTATTGGCTGTTTAATTTAATGTGTCAATGTGTTTCTTGTTTTGAAATTTTGTTTGTGAGTTGAAAAAAACAGTAATTAAATTACAAATTTGATCATTATTTCAATAATTGGAGTTAAAAATTCTCAACAACACAATCTAAACTTGTCATACAAGCAACTAAACACCTCAAAACCTCACTAATCTCTCCCATCATCAGCTGCTTCTTATCATTGTCATCATGTCCTGAAACAAACTCGGTGATAATGCTTCCAAGCTCAATCCAGCTTTTACCAGGCACTCTTCTCTTCCTCACACGATCCCTCATCTTCCATTTCTCATCCCACATTCCTTTCGATGCATATATATTCGACAGCGCAACATAATCTCCGACATGATCATGTTCTAACTCAAAGATCCGTCTTTGAACTTCTTCTCCAAGCTCAACATTTCCGTGAAGACAGCAAGCGCTAAGAAGCGTTCTCCATATCACAGCGTTTGGCTTTATCGGCATCTGATTTATGAACTCGTGAGCATCTTTCAAATGACCTGAACGACAAAACAAATGGACAATACACCCGAAATGAGCTTCTCTAGGTTTGAGATTGTAATCCTCAATCATGCTCCTGAAATGTCGTTTTCCTTCTTCCACTAATCCACCGTGACTACAAGCCATCAAGACGCCAATGAAAGTCACATCATTTGGAGTAATAACTATGTCCTGGCTCTGACCAATGGTCTTCATTTTCTTGAAAAGTTCTAAGGATTCTTGAGCTTGACCGTTTAAAGCGTACCCGAAGATCATAGATGTGTACGTAGTCACATCTTTTCTCATGGTTTCATCAAAGAGTTTCCTCGCTTTCTCAACTTCCCCAGATTTCACGTACATGTTAAGAAGTGAGTTTCTCAGAGTTAAATCCATACCCATTCTTCGTTTTCTCTCGACCCCGCACGAATAAATCCATTCTCCCATCTGCACCGCACCTAGATCAGCACAAGCCGATAAAGCCACAGTCACAATCACTTCATCAAGTTCAATCTTTTTCGCCTCCATTCGTTGAAACAGCTCAATAGCTTCCACAGACGTGTGATTCTCATTGTAAGCTGAGATCATCGCTGCCCACAAGACAATGCTCTGTTTCTCAAGCGTTTCGTCGAACATTTGGCGTGCATCATCGACATCACCCGCCGCAGAGTAAAAACTAACCAGGGATGTTTGAATTTGAATCACGGTATTGAACCCTAGCTTCCTGACAATAGTATGGATCTGTCTACCGTCAAATGAAGAACCTTTCTGAGCTGACGAAGCTTTGATAGCAAACAACACAGAGAAACTGTCGATAAAGCTAGGACTTTTTCTGAATCGGTGCCGGAAATTTAAAAGAGCTTTGATTGGTTCCCCTGATTCAAGATAATGCTTCAAAGTGTGATTTGATTTAAGCGATTTCGTATGGTAACGTAGAAGAAAGGAATCAAATTTGTTGATCACTCCAATTGAATTCAGATGACGCAAGATAAACCTCATTGTGTACATTTGCGTCTCTCAAGTTTTTAGATTTTTTTACCGTCGCTATAAAACCCAACAATTACATTATCTCATTGAGTCAAAGTTCTCAAAACAATGGCTTCGACTCTGGATGGCGATGAGAGAAGCGAGATAGTTTTTTTCGATCTTGAGACGGCGGTTCCGACCAAACCGGGGATACCTTTTGCGATTTTGGAGTTTGGGGCTATCTTGGTTTGTCCTATGAAGCTAGTGGAGCTTCATAGTTACTCCACTTTGGTTCGACCCACCGATCTTTCTCTCATAGCCACGCTCACGAAGCGAAGAAGCGGTATTACGCGTGACGGAGTTCTCTCTGCACCTACCTTCTCTGAAATCGCTGATGAAGTCTACGACATTCTCCACGGTAAGTGTTTCTCTCTTTCTTTTTTTTTTTGTTTTTTTTTTCTCTCTCTCTTATTATCTCTCTCCCTTACATGAAGCTACAAAGTATTGGTTTTGGTGTTTCTGTAGGACGAGTTTGGGCGGGACATAACATAAAGAGATTTGATTGTGTAAGAATAAGAAACGCATTTGCAGAAATTGGTCTCTCCCCCGGAGCCGAAAGCAACAATTGATTCGCTTTCGTTGTTGTCTCAGAAGTTTGGGAAGAGAGCTGGTGACATGAAGGTCTCTTTTTTTTTTTTTTGATTAATATCAAAGCCTATATATAGCTTCCACTGTAACTTCAAAGATTCATCACTCATCAGAGTTTAACTCTTTTTGAATAATGTAGATGGCATCGCTTGCTACATACTTCGGGCTAGGAGATCAAACTCACAGGTAAGAAGAGTAAACGATACCTTGAGCCTTTTAACGATTCACCAATTGTTTCAGTATGTGACTAAAACATGGATATGATTCACCAGGAGCTTAGATGATGTCCGGATGAATCTTGAAGTTGTCAAGTACTGTGCAACCGTCTTGTTTCTGGTATTGCTGTCTTCTCATTTATTTTCTTGAATAATGATTAACTCTAACTTAAAAGGATTAGATTAGAGAGGGTGAGACTTATCTGACTTCTGTCTACAGTTTGCAAATGTTTTGTCATCTTCCTTTTAAGACCACAACTTTGCAAGCCGTGAACATGGTCTGCAAGGATTTGTCATATCAATGAGTTTAAGTACTTGGTGTTTGCAGGAGTCCAGTGTTCCTGACATTCTTACAGACATGAGCTGGTTTTCTCCAAGAAAAAGTCCGAGAAAACGAAGTAAAGAGAAGTCACTGCCTAATGGAGTCAGAGAAAACCAGACTTCATCCTCTTCGAGTCCTAAAACTGATCCGAGTTCCTCTTCCGTAGATGCCACAACCGTCAAAAACCATCCCATCATTTCTCTTCTGACGGAATGCTCAGAAAGTGATACATCTGGTTGTGAAATAGATCCATCTGATATAACCACTCTAATAAGCAAACTACATATTGGAACTCTTCAGACAGATGCTGCGGACGAAGCAAAAACTGTAAGACAGCAGGATGAATCAACCGATCCCAATGCCAAAGATGAATCATTTTTGGGCGTTAACGAAGTATCTATTTCTAGCATCATAGCAATCCCGTTTTATCGTGGGAGTCTGAGAATGAAGCTGTTTCACAACGACAGCCCTCTACATCTCTGTTGGTATAGCTTGAAGATTCGGTTTGGAATCAGCCGGAAGTTTGTGGATCATGCAGGTCATCCAAAGATGAATATCGTTGTCGACATACCTCCTGACTTATGCAAGATCTTGGACGCATCCGATGCTGCTGCACATAACTTACTGATTGACTCAAGCACAAGCTCAGATTGGAGGCCTACCGTTATGAGGAAAGAAGGTTTTACTAACTATCCCACAGCCAGACTGCAGTAAGTATTCAACACTCTCTCTGACCTTTTTACATACGATCATTTATCCACCTGAGAGTCTCTAACCTCTGTCACCATTCTTATCTGGTTGACAGAATAAGGTCAGAATCCAACGCATATGATACCCGGTGTGAAAGTGGAACTAATGTATACCAAAAAGAAGAACCTTTGGGAACCAATCAAAAGCTCGATTTCAGTAGCGATAATTTTGAAAAGCTTGAGTCAGCACTACTTCCAGGTACCCTGGTTGATGCATTCTTCTCACTCGAGTCTTACGATTATCAGAAAATGGCAGGGCTACGTCTACTAGCTAGAAAGTTGATAATCCACCTGAAGAAGTGATCTAGCCAAGGAAAAATCATTTCTTTCTCTTTCTGGTCAGTCGGTGAGCACTTTTGGTCATTCCCATTTTGCATCATGTAATATTAAGGAACATCTTAGTCTCTGCTAACTCGCGAGAGATTAGTTGCTAGGAAGAAGGAAATTAGTATGTTCAGAATCATATCTCTTGTACCGATCAATAGAGACACCACACTCATAATGTAACAGTCATCCTGATTACACAGTCTAATATTATTGATTCTTTAAACATTTCTTCCGAAGTTAGTACTTGCCAACGAGTTGAGGTGTCTGAAACTTGAATATAGCAGTCACGAGCAATAACAAAAGTATGAAATTTCTCCATATATTTGACTGAAGAAAACACAAAAACATCTATGGAAAAAAGAATTTGCAGCTAAAGTATTCTTGCAAACAACAATAGTAAAAAAAAAAAAGCAGAAGAAATAGTAAAGTAGCAAGTACAGGCAAACAAATTTGCTTTGCATTTGTGAGTGTCATATATTTTTACCTATACGTGTCCACGATTTCATGAGAGCTGAGCCTATCCTCTCTTTCTTTTCCTCTAGTTCTGTGGTTTGGTTTCCACTTGTGTTCTGCGAATATCAAACTTGTCTACAAACTCCAAAGGAGTGACTGTCTCATTTCTGATCCTCTTAATCTTGGGGCTCAACAATCCCCTATGACCAAACCCATACAGCTTGAGCACTTGATTGTCTGCAAAATTGAAGGCCCTCTCCATACTCTTCAAGCACCTCTCGACTGCATAATCAGCATAGCTACCACATGGTTTACATCCAACGAAATGGGTCACAAACGGCCATCTCTCATCACCCAATCCCGGGTGATACTTCTCTACCATCTCCTCATATCTATCAACCAAACCTTCCCAAAACCCGTGCAAATAGTATTGATTCTCCACAAACACTTTCTCCATCCATGTATCTTTCTGAGAAAGCAGAAGATAGATCAATGCTGACTGATCGTCTGCCTCAAAAGCTGGTCTGCCTTTCAGATAAGCCGTCAATACCTTCCCAGCCTCATCACGAATTGGCCCTTTAGGTCCCATAGGCGCCCAAGCATCTAACAAATCCAAAGACCACTGACAGTTCCTCAGCAGAAAACTACCAGTGTTCAAAGCAATCCACGACTTCTGATCGAACAGCAAGTCAGGATAACCGTGAATGACCAGATTATGCTTCTCATACCTAGCCAAAGGGATCTGAAAGAGAATGTCAGTGAACAAAGCATCACTATCCATCCACCAGATCCACTCAACTTCTGGATGAGAGAGCATCAGCCTCCTAATCATGGGCAACTTAGCCCAATAGCCAGCAAGTTCCTTATCCAAATGAGCCATGTTGTACACAATCTCAATGCCATGAAGCCTACAATAATCAATCTTGTTCTTGACAGATTTCAAAAGATAATGGTCACCAATGGGGTTATCGCAAGGCTTGGGAGGAGATCCAGTTAAAAGCAAGATCCGAGCTCTGCCATTGACAGTACTAGGAAACTCAGGGTTCTGATTCAACCATACCTTACGTTGACTATCCCAATCAGTGACTTTAGGACCTAGAACATAAGTGGCATTGGGATTCATATCACCTTCCTGAGGCTCATCCAAGTCGGTGGGATCCGAATCAGATCGGATCTCAGCTAGAATCCGGTTAGTCTCCTCAATGATGTTCTGGTTAACCGCATCGGCGCTTGAGCTTCCGAGGTTACCAACACCGATTGTGCCACGTAAGACGAGGATTGTGACGAAACCACAGAGAATCGTGATCTTGATGTTGTTAAACGTCTTCTGCATCTGCCTACCTCGAGGCAACAAACCACCACGACCACCACCACCACCTCTTCCTCCACCGTTCGCTACAGTCGTCGTCGGAAGTCCTCCGCCGCTCCCGGAGGGTCTTTTATGCGCCGGTGACCCATCTTGACCCATTTCTCTCTCTCTCTCTCTCCCTACCTCACAACGTCTCTCTGTAGAATTCACTTACAGGTTTGCTACCATCAAAATCTGGCCTTTTATGTTTTTGCTATGAAAAGACAAGTCTATGTAGGTAGGTTTCTTCTCTCTCTGTACTAAATCACGGATCTGAGACTAAAGTTCAGATCTTTAGCATGGCTCCGATCGGAGAGAGAGAGGGAAAGAGAAAAGATTTGACGATCTGAAGAACCCTAATTTAAAATTAGAATTAAACCCAATAATGCGGAAACATTGTCATTACTTTAAAACAATATATTGTCGGAGAGCAATGCTTCGTTCGTTCGATCCACAAACTAGCACAAGGAAAGAAGAGAAGATCTAACGCGTACAGCTCACTCACACGCACCGACAAAATGTTTTTAATTTTTTTTACTTAAACCGGTTTCACAGTTAAAAATGTCAATGACCGAAGTAAACCGATGGTTCAATTCAATTCAACCTTTGGCGGTATTGAAGATATTGAAACGGTGCGTTTTCGTGGTTAAAAAACGAACAGCTATGGATAAGGTGAGGAGAGAGAGAGATCGGTGGCGGCGGAAACCTCGAAAGGCGTTTCAGTGTCACCAGGTTCACGACGCGTGTCCCTTTTTCAACGAAACGACGCCGCTCCTTTTTTTATTTTCTGCAATTACATATCTTCATCTCTTTAATGATCTGATAAAGTTTGTAACTTGAGACTTTTACCCTCTTCGACATCTCTTAGTGGTATGTTTCCTTCTCTTTTACTTGTTTCTGTAACTCTGTTCATTGCTTTTTTTGTATGTTTCGTCTCTCAAATCTTTGTGGGTTGGATTGTGAATTTCGTGTCTGATTATGTGTAATTTAGGTTCAAAGTGAGTATCTTTGTGGACGCCTTCATTGTATGTGGAAATTAGCTTCAAAATCCATCAAAGAAGGGTTTAAATCACAGGGAGGAGAAGAAGCTGCCACGAAACCGACAAAAGCTCCTTGTGATACCTCTGGAGATGGAAGAAAGAGAACAAAAGAAGAGAGATTGGAGTGTCCCATTTGCTGGGAATCATTTAACGTCGTTGAGAATGTGCCTTATGTCTTATGGTGTGGTCATACTATCTGCAAGTATTGTCTTTTAGGCCTTCAACGTGCCGTTGTCATCAAATCCTCAGCTTTACCTTTCCAGCTTCCTTTCTTTGTTGCTTGCCCTTGGTGCAATATTCTCTCTTTAAGGCTTGTTTGCAATGGAACCATCAGATTCCCTTCCAAGAACTTTTACCTTCTTTGGATGGTCGAAAGCGTCAATGGCTGCAGATCTCAATCGCGTACTGACGACAAGAGGGT
Source organism: Camelina sativa (assembly GCF_030686135.1). Classification (NCBI taxonomy): domain Eukaryota; kingdom Viridiplantae; phylum Streptophyta; class Magnoliopsida; order Brassicales; family Brassicaceae; genus Camelina; species Camelina sativa. Next base: position 22,491,982 of record NC_141895.1, on the reverse strand, counting down.
CGCTTCAGGGCAGAGAGACATGAGAAATAGGTGTGATGGCGTGAGTGATACGGCCTCAGAACGGTTACTGGACAACAGTCGCAGCTGGTGGAATGGTGTGACCAGAGGATATTTTAGAACTGGAAGGCTCCATGACTCGGTATGTAAGTCTATGGCTCTTGTTGCTCATTTGCTAGCTAAGTTTCCTCTGGTAGTCATTTTCCTGCTGATGGCTTTATATGCAATCCCTGTGAGTGCTGCAGTTCTTGGGATCTATTTCTTTGTCACGTTTGCTTTGGCTGTCCCGTCATTTCTTGTCCTCTATTTTGCCTTCCCGAGCTTAAACTGGCTGATCAGAGAGATTGCAGCCTGACTCATTTTACTGTCACTTTGTTCCTGTATGTTTCGCGACTTGTAAGAAACATGAGATAGAGCCAAAGTTGTTTACACTATAGACAAGAAGAAGAGTATTTTCTTATTTCAAAATGTGTCTCTGTACATAGCGAACAAAACTACCTTTCTCTATCTCTCTTTCTGTTTGGCAACAATGAGATTCTGTGTACAAGAAGAATCAGAAACAATGGAAACGAAAAATGGGAAGAAAAGAAAACTCTGCTGCTGTTCTGTATAAATCTGAAAGAAGAAAAGAAACAAAGATTTTTACATTTCTCTGTAATCTGGTGAAGTTAAGCCATTGAAGAGCTCGGCTTTACCGGAGATCTTAACCAACATAGCTAAAACTTCTTTCATGTTTGGTCTTGCCTGAGGATTGTCAGCTGTACACTTCACACCAACCTTTAATAGCTCAGTCAATTGCTCAGCTCCGTTCCCTGGTTTTGTCCCTGACAGGGTAAATGGCGAACCTTTGGCTGTCATGTTACCTGTCATTACCCGTCTTGCCCATTCGACCAAGCACTCTTCACCACCATCAACAGCTCTTCTACCCGTCGCGAGTTCCATGATCAATATTCCGTAGCTGTAAACATCTCCTCTTGTGGTCGCTTGCCAAGTTTGTCCATACTCAGGAGCTACATACCCAATTGTGCCTGCAATCACCGTGCTCACATGGCTATCTCCTGCATTTAAGAGTCTTGCTAGTCCAAAATCTGTCACTCTAGCATTCCCGTGTCTATCCAAAAGAACGTTGCTTGCTTTCACGTCTCTGTGAACGATGGATGGGTAACATTCATGGTGCAAAAATACTAATCCCCGTGCTACATCTGTGGCTATATCAACACGTTTCCTCCATGGAAGTTTTGTTTTGTCTGTGATGAGCTCCTCTAAGCTCCCGCCTCCCATGTATTCATGCACCAAGATTTTCTCTGACCCATCTAGGCACCATCCATACAGCCTCACGAGGTTCGGATGTGCCCAATCACCAAATGCGTTGGCACTTAGAACTTCCATTTCAGCTCTGAACTCTTTCTCTGCTTCTGTGCCTTCTCTCTGCAGCTTCTTGACTGCGACTTCTCTTCCATCAGGTAATACGCCTCTGTAAACAGTTCCATATCCTCCCCTACCTACCACTCTCTCCTCGGAGAAGTTACTGGTTGCTTTCAGAATGTCAGCGTATGTGAATGTTGATTTGTCTAGGCGAATAACCTTGATTTTTCCTGATAGCCATGGCGACGATCCGCCTGAACTGGAAGTCAAGTCATGTCTGGTTTTCGAGCCATCTAAGAGATCAGTCTCCGCATCCCTTGAAGCCTTAGCAACCATGAGAATAATACCTGATACCACTAAACATGCAATAAACGCCAATGCAAGAGCCAAGGAAATCCAAATCAAAAGAAGAGTTCTTGGCCTGTTTCCTACGATTTGGTTGGAAATCTTCCTCGTGTTGTTCCCTGATTGGTTGAAGAAACTAGGAAACTCCAGCAACGGATTCCCAAAAAACGATTCTTTGTCAAAGGTTGCTACTTGTCCCGTTGTTGGTATCGAACCAGAAATGAAAGGGTTATATGAGATGTTGAACTTGCTTAGCTCATTCAAGTCATTCAAACTCATTGGAAATTTTCCTGAGAAATTGTTGTAAGACAGATCAAGATTCTGCATGCACTTCAGATTTCCGATTTCTTGAGGAATCTCGCCTGAAAAATTGTTCCGGGTGAGGTTGAGGAATGAAAGAGGCAATTGTCCTATCTCTGAAGGCAGTTTCCCCTCAAACTCGTTAAAACCCAAATGTAGCGTGCTTAGCTTGCCCATCTGAGAGATACTTGCAGGAATCTCACCTGAAAGCTTATTTCCACTGAGCTGAAGATAGGCTGAAATTTCAAGTGTGCGTACTTTGGAACCAGCAGTGCAGACAGGAAAAAGACCGTACCCTTTAAGAACATGGTCCCATAGGCTTCTGCAACTCTTTTTGGTAAGAATTGCGTATACAAAGTTGAAAGGAGGGAACTCTGCTGGAATCCATCTCCTCATCGCCAAGCATTCACCGGAACCAGCGATTATCTTGTCGTTATCTTGCCTGTTCGCTTCAAACGTTGGAAAAGGATTACTACCCATTTTGGTCAATTCAGGATGGAATCTACCAGAGAGCTGGTTGTTTGCCACGTTTAACCACAAAAGGCTCCTGCAGTTGCCAATCTCTCGAGGGATTTCTCCTGATAGAGAGTTATTTGCAAGCATCAGCCACAAAAGAGAGGTCAAATTTCCAAATGAAGCTGGTATTGAACCGGTCAGCCTGTTAAAGGAGAGATCGAGTGCTTGAAGCCCCGGCATGTTCCCATACTCCTGTGGTATGTTGCCACTGAAGTTATTATAAGCAAAGATCAAGAACTTCAAACTTTGGATTTGGGAAATTTCAGCAGGTAACTCTCCCGAGAAGTTGTTGTAGCCCAAATCTAGCCTTAAAAGATTAGGCAACTTGAGGATGTTGGAAGAACGGATGCCTCCAACATATGAGTTGGCATGCAGGACCATATACTTAACTTGAGTGAATCTCCCAAATATTTCTTGAATGTCTCCTCCAAACTTGTTTCTGCTCAAATCCAGAAATATCAAGTTGGTCAAGTTTAGGAGAGTTTCTGGAATGTCTCGAGAGAATGTATTATTCCCCAAGTACAAACCTCTGAGAGAGGATATGGAACCTATCTCAGCTGGAATGTTCCCTATGAACTTGTTTCCCCACAGATTCAATACACTTAGATTCTGGCACTTGGAAACTTGGCCTGGAAACTCCCCACCAAAAATGTTGCCAGATAAATCCAACACTTGCAAAATACAGTTCCCCCTGAACATGGAAGCTGAGATATTCCCGGAGAGAAAGTTATCAGCAACTGAAAACTGGACCGTCCTCCCAAAACCAGCCCACACTTGGCCATTGAATCCATTGGAACTGAGGTCAACATACTTGAGATTCCTACACCCGTCGAAGATGTCATCGATTCTGCCAGTAAAGTTGTTTGTCGACAGATTTGCAACAACCAAGCTGTTGCAGAACAATGGGAAGCTAGACTGGATATCACCCGCAATCCTATTCACCGAAAGATCAAGAACATCAAGATTTGATAAACCAGGTAAGCTAAGCTTTCCTTCAAGGATATTATGAGAAAGATTAAGATGCTTTAGGTTGTGACAACGGCTCAGGTCATCTGGAATCGACCCTTCGATTGTGTTCCTAGATAAATCGAGATACGTGAGCTGCGTTAAGGCAGAGAAGTTCCCGAACAAAGCACCTGAAATGGTGGAGTCACTTAAATTGACCCCTGTAACTCTACTTCCCGGAGGAGGTGTACATATGATCCCAGGCCAGTTACACACATCTTGCTTCTCCCTTTTCCATTCTGTATAGACTCCTCTGTTCTGTGGGTTCCGTGATTCTAGATACGATCTCAGGTTTAACAAGGCTTCTCTATCACCGTCCAGAGAATCTCCAGCTACTACTAAGGCTGCCATGGATTAAAAAAACGAAAACTTTCACATAACAGTAGATAGATAGGCTAAAACGATTCATCAACGACGTCAAAACAGAGTAAAAAAAAAAAAATGAAACTTGGGATTCCAGAACAGTAGATAGGCTAATAACAGAAATTGAGAAGAAGCAAAAGTCTCACCTGTGATGAAAACGAAGAGTAAGAAACAAACAAAGCGAAAAGACTCAGAATCATCATTCTCAGCCATGACCACACGTGTCACAATAGTCATCGTCGTCTTCCTTCTCCTCCTGCTCCACTTCGTCTTCTTCGTGTGTCTGCGTCTTTATCGTTATTGGCGTCTTCGTCGTCCTCTTTGGTTGTGATGTTATTGAACAAGATGTGGGAATTATCGGGGAAGAAGATGAAGATGAATTTCATGGAAGTTCATGTGAATAGGGATTAGAGAAGAAAAAGGGAAGTTGGAAAAAAACAAACAAACCAGCACGCACGTAGACTAAAAAGCAACTGAAACCAAAATAAAAACTTTGAACATCACACAAAGATTTATTCCTAGTTATTAGACTTTTCTTCAACCCAAAAAAAAAAAAAATTGATTACAGAAAGGTGAAATTGAATCATCATCATCATGTATTATGCTAATTTTGACCCAAAAAAAGATAAAACGTATTTATTACGTTACCACACTAGTCTTTTTAAAAAAAAACTTCTTAAGAAAATACCGCATTTGTTGAACATGTTGTTTGAAACTAAAAATATTTTATATATCCTCAATGAAGTCGTTTAGAACAAAAACAATTTAATCGACTAAATCAGTGTCATATGACTAAGCATACCTCTTTGTTCTCCATATTAGAAAGTTAAAAAAAAAAAAAAAATTACATATATAATTTTTTTTTTTGATTCACCATTAGCTTTTCTTTATAATTTGTACGGTACCACTTGCGCACTCAAGAACATATCCTAGTGGGAACATTTTTACGTAAATATCGAAAATGTGTGTTAAGTTTTAGAAATTTTAATATCGTGATTTGGTTGATTAATATCATAGTTAACTCGAGGGGGAAAAATTAGGTGAGCAGTTGTGACATCTAAGTTGACCGGTTCAGAAGAGTTTGACTTCGTGTCAGAGTTGGTAAAGTTCATATAAAAGCTTTTCCTTAATGTAAATCTTTAATTACGTTTACACATACGTATGGTGAATGCGACTAACCGAGATTTGAAAGTGTGTAAAATAATGTGTAGAATACATATAACAAAAATGTAAGTAAGCAAATTTCGACGATCATTAAAGAGAAACAAATTTCGAAAATTTCAGAATTAAGATATTTTCCTTAAAATAAATGTATATGGTGGGTCATATATGTGATTCATATGGACGGCACTAGTTGACTTACTTAGATGCTTTGACCAATGTTTTATTTTTTAATCATTGTTAATCATCAAATTCCTCATTTTATTCGTTTTTTGTTTTCCCGTTCGTTATTATTATCTCTATTTTTTTTTCTCTCTGTCATAAGTCAAATGCGTGTATTATTATACCTTGATTAGTCTTAAGTATTCAATTAGTTGAATTGTATAAGGTACGGTATATAACACTTCGTGACAGACCATTGAATATTTTTTTGAATTAGAAAATTCAGAGGCTTACTTTTCTCTTCCATAAACAGAACAATATAATCTTTTTTTTTCATTAATTACTAATATTTATTTTATGTGTAAAAGCAGTATTATTAATCAGAAACAAATGAAACTATTCAAGCTGTTGATAGATGATGCAACAAGATTTAAAGATATATAAGCATCTAAGTTTAGTAGTCTATAAGTTTAAAAATCAACAAGTGTAATGGTCATGATTTATATTAGCTTAAAATATACAAGTGTAGCTGCAACTAAATCATACGAGGATATTGTATCATTTCTCTGCTGCCTCATATGTTTCAAAATCATTACTATTACTCTTCCAAATATATATTCATGTTGTGGCTTCTGAGTTCTGACACTTGAACTCGTAATGATCTAAAGTCTGAAATTTTTCAAAGTGGTACCAATTTTAAAGTTTTGAATTCCCCACCAATTAAATTGAAACGGAAAAAAAAAAGAAAAAAGAAAGTAAAATGGTCCAGTCAACACAAGGACGTGTGAATGGTAATGAGCCAACATTATATTTGCTCATGCAAAAACAACTAAGGCGACCAAGATGTTTCTTTTGCTATGGTAAAAAGTCCATGCCTCTTGAAAGCGACGTTGTTTGTGCCGCGCGTTCAGGTTTTTTCTCTCCGTACCCATTTGCTGTTCGATGTTTCCATTGGTCAAATTCAACATTATCACACGACACCAATTGGTAGCATTGGATCCAATTAGAGAAAGTCTGGTAGGTACTAAATATCCCACCCACTCGAGCTAGTCTAATCTTGTCAAATCGTACGTAACATGATCGGACCAAACCCGAGTTATTGAACCTTGAATCCTTTTAAACAGTTAATGGTTTCGAGGGAACCTAGAAGCCTAGGCGCCTAGCTCAATATAATATATACAAGGATTCTAAGCAAAGCATGAAGCATCTTTTATATTTGTTTTTGACTTTTTTTTTTCTTTCTTTTTTAAGCAAAGCATGAGCAAACCTTTATTACACATATATCAGACATTGTCAATCGATAGGAAATTGATAAACAATAGAACAAGTAGAGATTTTGTATTATTAAATACAATTTTGTAGGTTTGAATCTTTTGCTGAAATAAAAAAGAAAGAAGATTAATAAATAGGTAACAAATAGGTACGTCTGATAGACAAAAAAAAAAAAAAAAAACCTCATGTTTGAAAGAGAAGCATTCTGCAATTAAAGGAGTTAAATGTAATTTCGAGAATAAACAATATTTTATGTTATTTCTTCACAAATAGTCCTTCTCCTTCCTTCTTCTTCCCCACGAGTTCTTCCTCCCCTCCCATCTCGAGTAATTTACAAGCTTCTTCGATTTAGATTTCTCTCTCAGACCAATCGTGCTTTCCGCATCCTTAAACGTAAGTTTTCTTCCATTTGTGTCGATTTCAAAATTATCTCGAACTAAGCAAAAAAAACTTAGAAACCCTAGTTTTATTGTAGGACCGTTAACTGGCTTAGTCGGGATATAGTCGCATAGTTTTTAGAAATTGGGAATCGGAAAATTTTGACTTGATGTTTAGGAAAAGGAACCTAGTTTTGGATTTGTTGCGCCGAGTTGATCGATGTGACTTAGAAACCCTAGTTTCACGGGGCTTATGGAGTCGCACTGTTTCCACACTTCCCAGATCGGCTCTGCTTGCAACAGATAATGCTGACATTGGTACTATTAAGCAAACCGGGATGTTTTCACTAGCTGGGGAATTAGCTTCTCTTGTAGAGGAATCTTCTCATGTTGATGATGATGATCATACCAAATCCACCACGAGTCGTATGGAACTAAAGCGATCTCTCCAAATCCGTTTGAAGAAACGAGTCAAGGAGCAGTACGTTGATGGGAAGTTTAATGACCTGTTGAAGAAGGTGATTGCAAGGCCTGATACTCTTCGGGATGCTTATGATTGTATTAGGCTTAACTCCAATGTTTCTGTATCAGAAAGAGATGGGAGTGTTGCTTTTGATTCTATTGCGGAAGAGCTCTCTAGTGGGGTGTTTGATGTTGCTTCCAGTACTTTTTCGGTTACGGCTAGAGATAAAGCAAAGGAGGTCCTTGTCTTGCCTAGTGTAGCTCTTAAAGTTGTCCAAGAGGCTGTCAGGATAGTCCTGGAAGTCGTTTTCAGTCCTCAATTTTCTAAGATTTCACACAGTTGCCGAAGTGGAAGGGGACGTGCCTCTGCATTGAAGTACATCAGCAACAACATTTCTCATTCTGATTGGTGTTTCAGTTTGAGCCTGAGCAAAAAAATTGATGTTTCTGTTTTCGAAAACTTGCTCTCTGTAATGGAGGAGAAACTAGAAGACAGTAGCTTAAGTTTCTTACTCCGTTCTATGTTTGAAGCCCAAATGCTAAATCTCGAGTTTGGAGGATTTCCAAAGGGCCATGGTCTCCCACAAGAAGGGGTGTTGTCCCGTGTATTGATGAACATATACCTTGATCGGTTTGATCATGAATTTTATAGAATCTCACTGAGGCATGAAGCCCTTGGTCTTGATTCAAAGTCCGATGAAGATAGCCCAAGCTCAAAACTTCGTTCTTGGTTTAGGAGGCAGGCAGGAGAACGAGATTTGATATGTACTCCGGAGCAGGGCAGTGCTCTCAGAGTTTATTGCTGCAGATTTATGGATGAGATATTTTTCTCTGTGTCTGGTTCCAAGAAAGCTGCGGTTGATATAAGATCTGAAGCTATAGGTTTCTTACGGAACTCACTGCATCTGGACATCACAGATGAAACAGACGCGGCACCATGTGAAGCGACCAGTGGGCTTCGTGTTTTGGGTACCTTGGTTAGGAAAAATGTTAGGGAGAGTCCCACTGTCAAAGCTGTTCACAAGCTAAAGGAGAAGGTTAGGCTTTTTGCATTGCAGAAAGAAGAGGCCTGGACCTTAGGTACAGTTAGAATTGGGAAAAAATGGTTAGGACATGGACTGAAGAAGGTCAAAGAGTCAGAAATCAAAGGCTTGGTGGATCATAACTCTACCTTGAGTCAAATATCTTGCCAGAGAAAGGCAGGCATGGAGACAGATCATTGGTATAAGGTCTTGCTTAGAATATGGATGGAGGACTTGCTAAGAACTTCTGCAGATAGAAGCGAGGAGTTTATCTTGTCCAAGCATGTTGTAGAACCTACTGTTCCTCAAGAACTAAGAGACGCGTTTTACAAGTTCCAAAGCTCTGCTGCGGCATATGTCTCCTCAGAGACGGCTAACGTGGAAGCGCTTTTGCCATGTCCACGCTCTCATGATAAACCTGTTTTCTTTGGTGATGTTGTTGCTCCTACTAATGCCATAGGAAGGCGTCTTTATCGCTATGGATTAATAACAGCCAAGGGTTATGCACGTTCAAATTTTATGCTTATTTTGCAAGATACTGCCCAAATAATTGATTGGTTTTCCGGACTTGTTCGTCGATGGGTGATTTGGTATGAAGGCTGTAGTAATTTTAATGAGATAAAGAATCTCATCAATAATCAGGTCAGAATGTCATGCATCCGTACTTTGGCAGCAAAATATCGAATACATGAAAATGAGATAGAGAAACGCCTTGATTTAGAACTGAGCATGATTCCCTCTGCTGAAGATATAGAACAGGAAATACATCAGGAGAAACTAGATTCTCCTGCTTTTGACAGGGATGAACATCTAACATACGGCCTTTCCAATAGTGGTTTGTGTTTATTGTCTTTAGCTCGATTAGTGAGCGAGTCAAGGCCTTGCAATTGCTTCGTAATTGGTTGCTCGATGGCTGCACCTGCTGTTTATACTCTACATGCAATGGAGAGACAGAAGTTTCCTGGTTGGAAAACTGGGTTTTCTGTTTGTATTCCTTCTAACTTAAATGGAAGGAGAATAGGGCTGTGTAAGCAACACCTCAAAGATCTCTATATAGGTCAAATATCACTTCAAGCCATTGATTTTGGAGCTTGGAGATGATTACATTCTCTCCACTACAAGACTCCTGCAAGTTGTTAATATCTCTTCCTAGGTCGAGTCTGATTGGTTTTAGACAGTTTGTTGAGCTCTGTGTACTGATGTCTAGCAAATCTAAGGTCCGCGGATTATTGTTCTTCAACTGTTTTAGTTTTGAAAGGCCTTCTGCAGTAGCCCAGTTTGCATACCCTCAGAATCTAAAACCATGGCATTAGCTGGTCGTATGGGCCAACTCTAGGTGAAATGGCTTTGGTGGCTTTCGCAATATAACTTTCTTCACTTTTGACGGTGTTTTCCAATGCTTAGCTTCTTGAAACTTATGTTTTTTTTTTGTTTTTTTGCTCACGGTTGATTCGCTGTGCTGCAGGTTTTGAACATCACAAATGGAATTAGCAGATCGAGCAGTCGGGCTACTACTATCTTCGATCAGCTTATCCATATTCACATACTATACTTTCTGGGTCATCATCCTGGTAAGAGGCAACACCATATAGTTCATCTCCCCTAAGTTCGTTTAAAAGACACTGTCAGTTTGATGTACCATTGTCATATAATGTTTTGGATACTACAAGAAAAAAGCTCACTGTGTTATAATTTTCCTTTGTACAGCCATTTGTAGATAGTGATCATTTCATCCACAAGTACTTCTTGCCCCAAGACTATGCCATTCTCGTACCTGTCTTCGCTGGCATAACCCTCCTCTCTCTCCTTTCCGTATTTATCGGCATGGTCATGCTCAAATCAAAAAAGAAGAAGGCATAATTTCAACCTTAGCTTTAGACAAAGTTCTGATTATTTTCTTAAGTTGTGCCTACTTTGTTTTGGTCTTTGAGATGATTAGTCCTGAAGTTTAAATGGTGTAGTTGAACCCGTCCGAGACGTCCTATTGTCTGAATACGTAAAGACATACTATAAAATTCAAGTTTTGGTTTTCTTGGAAATCTTTATCTTATAAATCTGACTGATCATCATCAGAAACATTATGTTATGGTGGATTTTAGGCTCCCTAACCCATTTGCAGAAGATAATAATGATTTAGGTGAATTATGATGACGTTTTTTCGAATCTAATTTTGAGTTTTTGACTGTTGTTTCTTCTTTTGTCTTTTTGTGTGTTTCTGCATAAGGCAGTTACTAATCTATTTTATTTTCTGGTTTTGTCTTCTATAGATTTTTAAAAAATTAATTAAAATTGACTGATACGATACAAATTCATTTTGTTAGCCATACCTTTGGTCGAACTCACGAATCTTTGCAAGAAAAATATAGCATAATTTTAGTGCTTAAATGTTGAGAAAAGAAGAAATAAATATTATGATAAATAGTAGTAGTCATCATAATCTAAGAGCTGGCAAAGGCATTAGACACACACACACACACAAGTGAGTTTCTATCTTCTCTTTGCAATAATGATATGTCTTGTAATGAATTTTATTTTGACTTATCTTATGGAATTTAATCATGGCTTTATTAGCTTTATTAAAATCTCATTAGTCTAATGCTGTACTTACTTAGTGCTTATGGATAAATCATTTCAAGTCATCTTCGTACACTTTCAATAAAAGAAAAAAAATCAAATACTTCTTTTTTTGGTCGACCAACAAAGAAAAATCAAATACATACAATTCAATTTCATTTTTGTTGTTTCTTATTTTGGCCACACACGCTTTGAATTGTGTTCTACCACAATTGTATAGACTATTCTTTATTTCAACAAAAAAGCTGTCATTAACTATTTGCTAAATTGAGTTTCAAAATTTTGGAAGGTGTAGTAGATTCGATTTCTTCAGACCAGACTAATAAATGCATGTTTTTTTTCTTTTGAATATTTTATTTTCCTATTATTATTATTTTTTAAATGTATCGTCGGCTTCCGTAGTTACATAAAAAGAAAGTGAAAGAGCTTACAAAAAAAAAAACATTCTTTCTATCTAGTTGTTGTTGTTGTTGTTGTTGTTCACATTATAAAATACGAAGTATCACTCGAATCCGGATCCGAATTACGGCAACGGATCTTTATCTTGACGGCGCCGGAGTTTTCGGATAACAGCAGCGCTACTCACTTCACTTGTGGTGGTTGTTGTTGTGAGTTAATCGGGAATTCTGTTTTTTTTTTTTTTTTTTTTAAATGGGTTGCGTTAACTCGAAGCAGACGGTCTCTGTGACGCCTGCGATAGATCACTCATTCAGAGAAAATGAAAACAATAATGAGTGTTCTGGATCGGGTCGGGAGGATCCGCCTATCCCGACGTTGAAGAAGCTCGTCTCATGGAGGAGTAAGAGTGGTAAGAGGAGGAGTCAGAAGACCGGTAGTAGTGAGTTGGGTAGCGAGTCTGGTCGTGCTAGTGACTCGCTGAGTTTCCGTCTCGGTAATTTCAGTAGATACCTTGAAGCTGAGCATGTCGCTGCTGGTTGGCCTGCTTGGTTAAGCAACGTTGCTGGTGAAGCTATCCATGGTTGGGTTCCCCTTCGATCCGACTCTTTCGAAAAGCTCGAAAAGGTTCGACTTTTCTTGTGAATGTTGTTTGTTTTTGTGGTTTTAATGGAGGTAAGTAATGGAGTTTAGATTTTGGTTTTATGTAGATCGGACAAGGTACTTATAGCAGCGTGTTTCGTGCGGTGGAGAATGAAACGGGGAGGATTGTTGCATTGAAGAAGGTGAGGTTTGACAATTTTGAGCCAGAGAGTGTTAAGTTTATGGCAAGAGAGATTTTGATACTTAGAAGACTTAACCATCCCAACATTATCAAACTGGAAGGTTTGATCACTTCCAAACTATCTTGCAACATACAACTTGTGTTCGAGTATATGGAGCATGATCTTACTGGTCTTCTTTCTTCCCCTAACATTAAATTTACGACGCCACAGGTTGGTTTGTATATATCATTATCGTCCATAATGTTGGTGGAGTTTTGTTTTATGTATTTGGTTGTGTGATCATTGTTTTTTTTTTTTTTTTTTGGCTCCTGCAGATTAAGTGTTACATGAAGCAGTTGTTGTCTGGGCTAGATCATTGTCATTCACGAGGCGTGATGCATCGGGACATAAAGGGTTCAAATCTTTTGTTGAGTAATGAAGGAATACTAAAGGTGGCTGATTTTGGGTTAGCAAACTTTAGCAATTCTTCTGGGCACAAGAAGAAACCTCTTACCAGTCGAGTTGTGACTTTGTGGTATCGTCCACCTGAACTTTTGCTTGGGGCAACGGACTATGGAGCATCTGTTGATATGTGGAGTGTTGGTTGTGTTTTCGCTGAGCTGCTTCTTGGAAAACCTATTCTCCGGGGAAGAACTGAGGTAAACCATTTATCACTACTGTCTTCTACTATTTATGATATGGGACCTTTTGGTCATGGACATCTTCTGTTTTACTTGGTTAAACATTTACTCAGTGCGATTACGTGAATTGTTTTGGAGCAGGTTGAACAGCTGCACAAAATCTTCAAACTGTGTGGATCTCCACCAGAAGATTACTGGAAAAAGTCCAAACTTCCCCATGCAATGCTTTTCAAGCCTCAGCAAAACTATGATAGTTGTCTCCGTGAAACCTTGAAAGATTTGTCTGAGACTGAAATCAGTCTGATTGAAACTCTTCTTTCTATAGATCCCCACAAACGTGGTACTGCCTCTAGTGCCCTTGTTTCTCAGGTAATCTTTTTTAGCTTGAACTAATGTTATCAAATGTGAAGAACTATAAATTTGATTTCCGTTGAAATAAACCATAAACATATGCCTCATTATTTACAAATTGAGACGTTATTTTTTTCAGTATTTTACTACAAAGCCTTTTGCTTGTGATCCCTCAAGCTTGCCAATATACCCACCTAGCAAGGAGATAGATTCAAAGCATCGAGACGAAGCAACAAGGTCAGAAATTTCTTTCATTACCTGATAGAGAAAGTCATGACCATATCATCTCTTTAATCAGAATAAATTAAACACACAATCCAGTCCACAATTTTGGTTGGCCTTACATGTCAGGTCTTGGAAGCATTTGTAACATCCTCCTATGTCATGTCTAATTTTTCAGGAAAAAAATTAGCGGGAATGGGAGACGTGGTATAGATGCCAGGAAGCCATCACGGAAGGCCCATTCATTCAATAAATTGGCACCAGTTGAGGTACTTCAGACTCACTCACTTGTCTACATGTTATCTGTATCTTGAGCGTATAATTCCTCGTGCAAGAAAACTGAAATGTGCCCTTTTTCTGTTTGCAGGACGTGCGACACGAAACTGAAACTTTTCAGAAACGAATTAGTCATTTAGTTCATAATTCGATTGGAAGTGACGCCAGGTTATGTGAGAAGCTGCAAAACCCATTAGATCACAAAAAAGACGAAGCTTCCCATATGAAGAATGCCTCGCAAGGAGATGTACCTTTCTCAGGGCCGTTACAAGTCTCTAAATCAAACACTTTTGCTTGGGCGAAACTAGAAAAAGATGACGTATGTGTTAGGGTACATAATCGATCTCTCTCAAGAGGTCACATTCCTAACTTGTCGGTACATTCTCCCGCCATCAATGGGAAAAGTAATGTTGAATGTAAGATAAATAAGAATGAAAATGAGGACAAACGTGAGGACAAGACAGATTCTCGAGACCAGGAGTCATATGAGATGGTGAAGCGTTCTATGTTGAAGCAGTGGAGACAACTTGAACGTCCAGATTCTTTTGGTGCATCTGACGAGTATCACTCGCAGGAACTGTCACTGGGACTCTATCAGAGAGATGAAATGGCAACAAAGCTGGGTAATAATTTGGTACGTCTATAGATTATTGAAGCTAGAGAAGCACCCTTCTAGTTTATTTGATATCCAAATCCCATATAGAAGCTTGTTATATGCATTGTTTCTGTGGCAGTTTAGGGCTGTTTACAGACATAGTAGGGACTAAGTATGCTTTGTACCTTACGTTACGTTCTTATGCTTTACTACCAGTGTCAAAATCGATTCTGTGTATCAGAAATAAAATGAACGCAGTCCTAAAAAATATGATTGCACTACTGCTGTAATAGTTTGATATCTAAGTGATTTCGGAGATTACGGGAACTATTTGATATATACATATAAAATACGGTGTAATTGGGATATACAGCTCAAAAGTAGGTAGAGAGGACCAGATTACCGTTTGTAGTCGGATCATGTTTCCTCAGCTGTTTAAGTTTTGAGTGTTTTCTCTGTCTCTCTCCACGCTTTTCACCTAAAGTTCAGAGGAGAGAGAAAAAAGTAGGTATGATTTAGTTTGTCTCCTTTTTGGGTTTAGTCACAAGCATGCTCAATGATGCTGATAACTTAAAGCCTTGACATGACAGGGTGATGGGGACAAGATCGAATTCTCAGGCCCTTTGTTGTCTCAATCTTATGGAGTTGATGAGCTTTTGGAACGTCATGAACGCCACATCCGCAAGCTAATTCGAAAACCGTGGTTCCAGAAAGGTAAGCGGTTTATATCCTTCATTGTCTCTGGGTTCTTCTCTTTTACAAATAGGACTTTTGCGGTTTTTCTTCGCTCAAATATGCAAACTGGTAGAGCATAAAAGAATTTATACTTCTTGACAAATTAAGCCCTCCATGTCTTTTTATGTGTAAGAAAATCTGAAACATGAACAAGTGTGTTGTTCCTTTGAACTTGCAGATAAGAAACAAACAAAGTGACTGTAATCACAAATCTCACAAGGAGATGGAGAAAAGAACTCCAAGAACTCTTGAGAAATTACGTTTGGATCTTCAGGACCTGTGATTATCAAGCAAGATGTAGAAAAGGCCAGATAATTATTCTTTTGTTGTTAATTATGTATGATTTATTCTTAATTTATAACATGAAGGTATACTTTTTGAGAGCCTTCACATATTTGATTCAGAGGTAAAGAGCTCAGTTCATAGAATACTATAAGCAGCATCTGTCGGCACATATGTATACAGCTTTATGCTTTCTTTCAGATCCACTTGTATAACAGATTTATGTTCTAAGATATACAATTGTATAATGCAAAATGAGGACCTTCTTTTTTTCATGATTGTGATCTGTATACTTACTGAGAAGTGGAACCAACTTCCAAATACTTAAAATACATCAGAGATGTGCATAGTTGAATAACGGTTTCTTCTAATGCTCTGATGCAGAGTTGATTTAATTTGTGAGAACTACATTTCATCTGAAACAAATTCAACTGTTAATTATAAAACTACTCACCGTTACATTTTTGCCTTGCAAAGAGGTAGAACAGAAAACGTTACATTTTCTTTATTTCAGAGTTGGTAATAATATCATTGTATGCAGCACTTTTTGTGCGTATATACCTCTTTACCACCGTAAAAATACTCTTCTTGGTTTCGGTCGTCCATAGAAATTTACTTGTCCTCTAGGAGTCTCGGCTTTGTTAACCAATACTGCGCAAACCTTTGTCTTGCGTACTCCATGTAATCGAAGTCGATTTCATTCACATGTTCCTGCAAAATTGTCAAAATGAAGATCAAAATCAAGAATCTATAGGGATTCACAAAATGCAGGTATGATAGAAAGATGACTGTAGAAATTACCGATATAATTCCCCATAAACCCCAAGTGAGATGACTAACAAGTGTATATTTCTCAACATCTTCGAGGAGTTTTTCGACCATAGTCTCACTGGGCTCTTCACCTGGACTCACAAGAACGAATACAATAGAGAATTAAGGCTTTACATTGATTGATTTCTGAAGCTTATAGCAAGAAAAGTAAATCACCTGAATAACTCATATATATTTTCAGAAATCTTTGACGCTCCTCCACGCCTGTTTATTTTAGTCACATATTAAGATATATGAATGATCTTGTATCATTTCAAATGACTTCAGATAGGAACTTACCAGGGTATTTACTATAATCCATGATGTGAGGTGTTTCAGTGTGGTAATCGGCAGCCATCTCGCAGAAGTGGTTGGCAATGTCAAAAGCCACAGGGTTGTAGCATGAATATTCATAATCCTATATTTTAGTAAGACAAAGTAGTAAAATCTGAGTTAGGATCCATGTTCTAGTAATGCCATACGAAAAAGGGGTATAGCTGATTAAACAAACTTATGAAACCTTACAATGATGGTTATTGCTTTGGTCTCTTCATCCATCATTATGTTTCCATACTGTAAATCATTGTGGCAAAATCCAATATTTTCATCATTGTTAAAGAGAGATTTCTCAAGCAAATTAATTTCCGTCTCCATAACATCGAGACGGAAGGACGTAGCTTCTTCTGGTGAAGCCAGTCTCTTGCATGCAGTGAGCCAATTTCTGAAGTTACAGAAAGGAAATTGGAGAAACAGATTCAGAAAGACCAAAAACTTAATGATCTATTAGATAAGCAGAGTATAAATCTAGCAGATAACAATGCAAGGTACCGTAATCTCTCCCAAAGCAAAGCCTTCTTCACACCAGGCATTTCAAGACAGTGAAACTCCTTCATCCTAGTTGCTATTCGACCAGATATTTCCGGATCACGCAAGTCAGTAGCAGACAGGGTCTGAAAGTTCATAGTTTAACAAAGAAATGATAGATTCAGTAAAAAGAACATCCACAAGGCATTTCAAAGAGTAAGTTATATAGATATACCCGTGCATGGAGGAACTCTTCGATACGACCATTGCCAAACCGTCCTAACAACAATGGACCATGACCATGCTTTGACATGAACTCAAACGTCCTGATCTCATCCTCTCGGTCAAAGAAGATCTCAACACCTTCGCCATAAATCCTAACCAAAACCTTACGCGAAGGACCTTTTTCCCTAGTTGGCCATTTGATCTGAAAGACCTCATTGGTCATAGCACCTTTCAAAGGAATAACTTGGAGAGCCTTTGAATCAATCACATCTTCCCACTCCGATGCTATCGCTTGTAAAGCTTCCTTGACTTCACGAGGCAGACGATAATCTTTATTCTCAACGCTCTTTTCAGCAGCACCCATCGTCATTTGATTCCCACACACAGGTAAGTTACTCTGTACAAGATTAAAACAGATACTTTCAATAAAAAGGTGTTTTTTTTTTCAATCCAGGGGAAGCTCTAAGAGTCACAACACAGTGCCACCAAAATTAGGAGTTTTATTTTATATGATCAACTCAATGCAACAAATCCGCAGGCTCCTAAAAATTCTGAATTCCAATCTTGAAACTACAAGATCATATCCTGACTAATCTAGGTTAAGTTTCTACGATATAAAAGGGAACAAATAGGTTTTAATCAATCTTTAGACTTGATTCCTCCACAAGGACGATCTACTTTGAGATTGACACAAACAACACAAGGCTAGGTAAGAAAGCTTACGTTTTTATTAAAGACGATGGATACGAGACGGAGCACGATTGGTCTGAGAATGGAAGAAGAGGGGTTAATGGAGAGAGATGATCACGGAGTTTGAGAGAGAGTGAGAATGTTAATGTTGCGCAGATCGAGGAAGAAGAAACAGAGGATAGGATCAAGGCAAGATCTTGTGCAACAAAATAAAATAGCAGAGGAAATTGAAGGACTATTTTATTAAATAGCGTATAATATTATTTTTTCATTTGACTCCTTTAATTTATACAAGGCTCCTTTTTAAGTACATCTATTTTCAGAACCTCCAAATATAATTTCTTCTATTTTTTTTTAATTTCTTCTATTTATGTGTTTTTTCTTATATTTAGATTAGATTAACGTCTATGGTTTTGGCATCAATTAGCCAGTTTCAATTAGATTTATATTTATTGTTTGCTCAGCCAAAATAAGCCTGAAATTAATAATGTTACAAAAGATGATCAGTTTGTTATATTTCTAAGCGTTACAAAAAAAAACAAATGCCACGGTTTCAAAAATTAAGAACAAAAGATTCCACGTGGCGTCGACCTGTCGGATCACAAAAAAGTGTACATGACATTTGTTTCTCTCTCTCTCTCTTTCGCGAAGTCTCTCGTAGATTCTAGTTCATTAGGGAAGAGATGGAACTTGAGTTCTCTATCTTATTCCAGATGAATCTCCTTCCGTATACAAAAAGCTCTCTTGCCTCTTTGCTCTCTCACAACATTCACAAAGTTTCCAATCATCTGAAGAAAAAAAAATTCAATTTGAAACATCGCTTGAATTTACCTTACTTAGATCTCTGCAAAGAAGACTTGTTACTGAAGAACAAGAAGAATTTGTCTGATACAAACTCATATCGTTTAAGGTAAATGGGTTGATACCATTTTCATTGATTCTTCTTTTTTTTTTTTTTTTCTGGGTTTCTATGAAAGGATACTGAGATTAGGTTTTGTTTGCGTGTGTTTTTTCAGGGATTACGAAAGTCTAATTCGAAGATGAATCCGGAGAAATTTACACACAAGACAAACGAGACGATTGCTACAGCTCATGAGTTAGCTGTGAATGCAGGACATGCTCAATTCACTCCTCTGCATTTAGCTGGTGCTTTGATCTCTGATCCCAGCGGTATATTCCCTCAAGCTATCTCTAGTGCCGGTGGAGACAACGCAGCACAGTCTGCTGAAAGAGTTATCAACCAAGCGTTGAAGAAGCTTCCTTCGCAGACACCTCCACCTGATGACATTCCAGCGAGTTCTAGTCTCATCAAGGTTATACGCCGTGCTCAAGCTGCTCAGAAGTCACGTGGTGACACTCATTTGGCTGTTGATCAGTTGATTATGGGACTTCTTGAAGATTCTCAGATCAGGGATTTGTTGAACGAGGTCGGTGTTGGAGCTGCGAGGATTAAGTCTGAGGTTGAGAAGCTTCGTGGTAAAGAAGGGAAGAAAGTGGAGAGTGCTTCAGGGGATACAAATTTCCAAGCTTTGAAGACTTATGGTAGAGATTTGGTTGAGCAAGCTGGGAAGCTTGATCCTGTGATTGGTCGGGATGAGGAGATCAGAAGAGTCGTGAGGATTCTCTCAAGAAGAACTAAGAACAATCCTGTGCTTATTGGTGAACCTGGAGTTGGTAAAACAGCTGTGGTTGAAGGTTTAGCACAAAGGATTGTGAAAGGAGATGTTCCCAACAGTCTTACTGATGTCAGATTGATTTCTTTGGACATGGGTGCATTAGTTGCTGGTGCTAAGTACCGAGGAGAGTTTGAAGAAAGATTGAAAGCTGTTTTGAAAGAAGTTGAGGAAGCTGAAGGCAAAGTGATTCTCTTTATTGATGAGATTCATTTGGTTCTTGGTGCTGGTAAAACTGAAGGGTCGATGGATGCAGCTAATCTGTTCAAGCCCATGTTAGCTAGAGGTCAGCTTCGATGCATTGGTGCTACAACGCTTGAAGAGTATAGGAAATATGTTGAGAAAGATGCTGCCTTTGAGAGGAGGTTCCAACAAGTCTATGTCGCTGAGCCAAGTGTGCCTGACACTATTAGTATCCTTAGAGGGCTCAAGGAGAAATATGAGGGACATCATGGTGTGCGGATCCAGGACAGAGCTCTCATAAATGCTGCTCAGCTCTCTGCTCGTTACATAACTGGTATGTCAAGATTCTTTTTCATTGGCTGATGGTTGTGGTTTTGTATAGTTTTGTTCTTGGCATGACATTTTTTCGTGTGGTTAATTAGGTCGGCATTTACCTGATAAAGCGATTGATTTGGTTGATGAGGCTTGTGCAAATGTGAGAGTCCAGCTTGATAGTCAACCTGAAGAGATTGATAACCTTGAAAGGAAGAGGATGCAGCTGGAAATTGAACTTCATGCCTTGGAAAGGGAGAAAGACAAAGCCAGCAAAGCTCGACTTGTGGAGGTATGATACAATTGCTTGTTCAAAATATAAGATGGTTGTCTTTGTTCTGGAATAGATGCGTGTTATCATTTTCTATTGAGAAGAGTCTTTAATATAGTTTTTTTCTCCAACTTAGGTGCGGAAAGAGCTTGATGATCTGAGAGACAAGCTTCAGCCTCTGACGATGAAGTACAGAAAGGAGAAAGAGAGAATTGATGAGATTCGAAGGCTTAAACGGAAAAGGGAAGACCTCATGTTTTCTCTGCAGGAGGCTGAACGAAGATATGATCTTGCAAGAGCTGCCGATCTGAGATATGGGGCAATCCAAGATGTGGAATCTGCGATTGCCCAACTTGAAGGAACTTCCTCTGAGGAGAACGTGATGCTCACAGAAAACGTAGGCCCTGAACACATTGCTGAGGTTGTGAGCCGTTGGACAGGGATTCCAGTGACGAGACTCGGCCAAGACGAGAAGGAGAGGTTGATTGGTCTTTCTGATAGGTTGCACCAAAGGGTTGTGGGACAAGATCAAGCGGTGAATGCTGTTTCTGAGGCAATATTGAGGTCAAGAGCAGGACTTGGAAGGCCCCAACAGCCAACTGGATCATTCCTATTCCTTGGTCCAACGGGTGTTGGAAAAACTGAGCTCGCTAAGGCTCTGGCGGAGCAGCTCTTTGATGATGAAAATCTCTTAGTTCGGATCGATATGTCGGAATATATGGAACAACACTCTGTCTCTCGCCTTATTGGGGCACCACCTGGGTAAGCAGCTAATCCTTTACGTTTCAAAATGCTTGTGTTATGAAGTCCTGCCTTGCTTGCTCACATAATTGCACTTTCTCAGGTATGTTGGTCACGAGGAAGGTGGACAACTAACAGAGGCTGTTAGGAGGCGACCTTATTGTGTTATACTCTTTGATGAAGTGGAGAAAGCCCATGTTGCTGTCTTCAACACTCTGCTCCAAGTGTTGGATGATGGTCGATTGACAGACGGTCAAGGGAGGACGGTTGATTTCAGGAACTCGGTGATAATCATGACATCGAACCTTGGCGCAGAGCACCTTCTTTCAGGGCTAACAGGGAAAGTATCAATGGAAGTGGCTAGGGAATGTGTGATGCGGGAGGTGAGGAAACACTTCAGACCAGAGCTCTTGAACAGGCTTGATGAGATTGTGGTGTTCGATCCGCTTTCACATGACCAGTTGAGGAAAGTAGCCCGGTTCCAGATGAAAGACGTTGCTGTCCGGCTTGCTGAAAGAGGAGTTGCTTTGGCGGTCACTGACGCTGCTTTGGACTATATTTTGGCAGAGAGTTATGACCCGGTAAGTCTCTTCATTTCATTGTAATGTCTATAATGTGCATCTCTTTGGTTGGTTTGTTCCGTTGACTGACTCTTGTGGTCGCTGTCTTTTGTTGTATGTGTTAGGTTTATGGTGCTAGGCCGATAAGGAGGTGGATGGAGAAAAAGGTGGTGACACAACTGTCAAAGATGGTTGTGCGTGAGGAAATTGACGAAAACTCCACGGTTTACATAGATGCAGGCGTTGGTGGATCTGAACTTGTGTACCGGGTTGAAAGTGGAGGTCTAGTGGACGCGTCAACAGGGAAGAAGTCGGATGTGCTGATTCATATTGCTAATGGGACAAAGAGAAGTGATGCAGCTCAGGCAGTGAAGAAGATGAGGATTGAGGAAATTGATGATGATGAGGAGATGGTTGAGGATTAAAAGTCTTTCTCCTTTTAAGAGTCTCCAAACGTTTTTAAGTGAGCTTTCAGAGTCCGAAGAGAATGCTCTGTTTTGGTTTTGGTTATTTTGGTAGACTATAATAGTGTGAAACTGTAAAAAGTGTATTTTTATTATGTTCTCGTAATGTAAAATAATCTATTACATAAAATCCGTTCTTCCCATAATCTTTTGGGCTTTGTCAAAGTGGGATCTCATCTTAGTCAATTCTCTGCACCGCTGGATAAGAGTGCCTTAACAATGTCATCAACCATACCTTCACCATGGGGGAAGAAGTGGCCACTTCTCGGAACCTCATGATAGTGAAGCCAAGGAAGCTTTTGTGCAATGTAACGTTGCATTGTCACAGGTACTAACATGTCCTCATCTCCTTGCCACAAATGAACAGAGCCTTTGTTGTTCAGAAACGGATTCTCGAGTTCTACAGGATCAAACTCCCAATTTCCAAATCCAACAATCATGTCACGGTTAATACTCTCATGTATTCCTTGTTGCCTTACTTCTGCCAAATGTGGTTTCCTCGAAGACCCAAGCTTCAAAATGATATCTTTATCGGGCTGAGACAAGATACCGCGATCTCGGTTCGCAACACTCGAACCGGGGAACCATTGTTGTGTGTTCCACCAGTAAATAAGCCAAGGAGCATAGTGAGCAACACGAACCGCCCACTGATCTCTCTTTGGTTGCAAGTTAAAACCTTGAGTGGAAATGTTCAAAGGCAAGTTCTTCCACCAATAGTTAACCACAGGAGCAACTAGTGTTACTCCTGCTAACCGATGAGGGATGTACTTAAGACAACCCCACGTCGCTTGTCCTCCCATCGAGTTCCCGATCACGTAGAATCTTGATCCTAGACTCAACTGATCAGCGAGCTCTTCAACATCCAAAACCAAGCTCTTTGGTGTACGGTTTGGATCCGGATCGCTCTCTCCATAACCCGGTTTGTCAAACGTAACCATATACACGCCTAGTTCTTCAACTAAACCCTGTAAAAAAAAATGAAATTGATCAAGAAACTGATATGAACACTAACTCCGGGAACAGGGTGATGAACTAAGTACCGGAGAGAGGAGAGTGACGAATACGGCGTCGTGTCTACAACTATCGGTTCCATGGATGAAGACGATTTTGTGGTTAGCTTTGTCTCTGGGAAGGCCATGTTCTTTGTAAGCGAGATACCTCCCGTCTCTCAGCTTTATCCGCGGCGCTGTGATCGATGGACCACCTGGGGAGCCACATAGCTTCGGTGGTGGAGGTTTCAAGATTGACTGATAAGTAACCGCCAAGATTATACCAACGATGATGATCACGCTTGAGGAAAGAAGAAGACTGTTACGCGGCCAAGGCTTTATTAAGCTTCTGCTTGATGTTCCAATAGCCATATCACGATCAGGTTTATGTTACCATCAAGTAGATCAAGTTTTCATCACTCACCAACATTCATAGAAAATGTGTTAGCTGTCAAATTAAATGCTACTACTAATTTGGCTATAGGCTACAACTGTCTTACACCCTCAGCTTGTTGGTGAGTACTTGGTTGTAGCACAAGTTTGTTTTTAGATAATACCAAATACCTAATAAATGATGTATAGAAAACTAAGCAAAGCAAGCGGACTATTTTAGTTAGGTGAATCCTCCATTCTCTTAAAAAAAAGACCAAGACAAGTAGCTGAAAAGATCAAAGTAAAGACTAACTAACATGATAAGCTTGAGAAGACAATTGGTCAGGCTTGGTCGTTTTACAAAGTTAATTATGAGTAACCAAACTAAAATTATGATACTTAAAACAAAACAGGTACATATAATAACTCCACTGTGTCCGTGTTTTTTTGTTGTTGTTGGGGTTTTCAAAACTTTTGGGAACTACGAAAATGACCAATACAAACAGTAGACGGCTCTTTTACTGATTCACTGCATCGGTGGTTAAGAGCGTCTTTACAATGTCATCAACCACACCTTTATTGAAGTGAAAGAAGTGGCCACTTCCCGGAACCTCGTGATAGTGAACCCATGGAAGTTTATGAGCAAGGTAACGCTGCAGCGTCACAGGGACCAACATGTCCTCATCTCCATGCCACAAATGCACAGAGCCTTCATTGTCCGAAAACGGATTCTCGAGTTCTATAGGATCAAATTCCCAATTTCCAAATCCAACAATCATGTCACGGTTAATACTCTCATGTATTCCTTGCTGCCTTACTTCTGCCCCGTGCGGTTTCCTCGAAGAACCAAGCCTCGAAATAATATCTTTATCAGACTGTGACAAGAGACCATGATCTCTATTTGCAATACTCGAACCAGGGAACCAAGTTTGTGTGTTCCACCAATAGATAAGCCAAGGAGCATAGTGAGCAACACGAACTGCCCGTTGATCTCTCTTTTGTTGAAAGTTAAATCCTTCTGTGGAAACATTCAAAGGTAAGTTTCTCCACCAATAGTTAACAACAGGAGCAACTAATGTTACTCCTGCTAATCGATGAGGAATGTATTTAAGACATCCCCATGCTGCTTGTCCTCCCATCGAGTACCCGAGCACATAAAATTTCGATCCTAGACTCAGATGATCAGCTAGCTCTTCAATGTCTGAAACCAAACTTTGAGGTGTACGGTTTGGATCCGGATCACTCTGACAATAACCAGGTCTATCGAACGAAACCATATATACACCTAGTTCCTCTACTAAATCCTACAAAATGTTAGATTAGAATCCCAATCAACAAACACAATTACTTAACACATCATTACATGCAAGTAACATACCACTAACAAAAGAATGAATGATTAAAGAACAATGATCAAAGTATTAACATAACAGTGTTGATAGTGTAAATAAAAGCTTAAACTAATTTATCAGAGTAAAACCTTAAACTAGCAGCAGAAACACATGGATTTTAATAATGTAAATAAGTACCTGAGAGAGGAGAGTGGCGTAAATGGCGTCGTGTCTACAACAATCGGATCCATGGATAAAGACGACTTTGCGGCTAGCTTTCTCCCTTGGAAGTCCATGCTCTTTGTAAGCTAGATACCTCCCGTCTCGCAGCTTATCCGCGGCGCTGTGATCGGTGGACCACCGTGTGAGCCACATAACTTTGGCGGAGGTGGTTTCAACTTGGACTGATAAGTCAACGCCACGATTACCCCAACAATGATGATCACACATGAAGAAAGAAAAACAATCTTTTGAGAAGAAGGCTTTAGTAAGCTTCTGCTTGATGAAACACTCGCCATTTCAAGAGCGGGATAACGACCGGAGGGACAACGGCGACGGTTCTTGAAAGAGAGTTGAACTATTTCAAGAATTATTACATCATAATCGACTAATCGTGTTTTTTTTCGTAATGAATAAAGTGAAAAGCCCATTTATGTTTTTGCTTCACTATCTTACGTACTGGACTGAGACTTAAGGCCCATATGATAATAAGCCCATATAAAAATGAAATGAAGGGAACAAGGGGGAGGAGCAATATATAAAACCTAAATGATGAATTAGGGTTTCTTCTTCGTTCTCCCCCTCTTGAGTAGCAGCAGCTAACAGCAGACTTCGTGTTATTCGGCGGAATCGAAAATGGTGAAGGAACGCCAAGGAGAACGTGTCAGGTCTTTCTTATTATTCTCTTTTTTCCTTCTTTTTCCAGTTTGATCTATCACCACCAAGCTCGTTTTTCATTTTAGATTTGCTCGTTTGTTCTGTTTTCCTCGCTTAACTGAAACTGGTTCTACTTCTCTTGTATTTTCTTAGATTTGAGCTGATTCTTCATTGCTTAGTGATTTATATTATCGACTGTAATGAAACATTTTGCTCTCTCGTACATGGTACCCTGATTGCAAAAATCTGATTTTTTTTTTCTTCGTTCAATTTTGCAGACTCTACGTGAGAGGAACCATCCTCGGATACAAAAGGTGACCCATTTCTTTAATCTCGTTGGTTTCTTTATTCGTATTTGATTTGGCTCCAATAACATTTTATATAATGAACCTTGCTCAGTAGTTTATGTAAGTGAAGTTCATAGAATCGTGTCCTATATAAACAAAGATCCTAGTCTGCATTTGATCAGAGTAGTTTTCTTATACATTTCACAAAATCAAAATTTTTGTTTGTGTGTTGTAGCATCTCCCCATTGATATTTGTGACTCTTTGTCTAGTTAGCTGTCTACATTATCTTAGAGCACTATACCGACATTTTTATTTTAGGGGGTTTTGTCTGTATCATTCAGTCTATACTATGGAGTTGTTAACTGAGTTATAGTTCAATAGCATTCTGTACTACCGAGTTTAACAATTTTATACTGCTAGTGGTCTTGACATTTACTTGAATGTGCAGGTCCAAGTCTAACCAGTATCCAAACACATCGCTTGTCCAGATCGAAGGTGTCAACACCCAAGAGGAGGTGAACTGGTACAAGGGAAAGAGGATGGCTTACATCTACAAGGCTAAGACAAAGAAGAACGGTAGCCACTACCGTTGCATCTGGGGAAAAGTTACCAGGCCTCACGGTAACAGCGGTGTTGTCCGTGCCAAATTCACATCGAACTTGCCTCCTAAGTCCATGGTACTTTGAAACAGATTCTCTAACCATTCTGTCATTCTTTTTGTTGAGAAGTGAAATCTTGTGCTTGGGGTTTTAACTGGACACAATTCCTTGTTTTCTTTCAGGGATCCAAGGTGAGAGTCTTCATGTATCCGAGTAACATATGAAGCAATGGAAAATGGCTTGAACTTATATTTTAGCCCTCCTTGGTTTTGTTCACTAGTTTGTTATTTTTGTATTTGATATTGAAAGCATTTCCTTTCTTTGTTTGAAGTGTTTGGAGATTCTCTAAATAGACTTTGATCATGGATTTTGTTTTTGATCCCAAAATTAGAATCGTTTTCTCCCCCCTTGCATGAGTTGAACCTTGAAACATATGAATCTTATGGTCTCATTTCTTAATTGTTCAATGGAATGTAATATAATCGGCGAAGTCCCATGACATCAATAGGCAATAAATACTGATAATCTGAAGGGATGTTATAGGAATTTTTTTAAATCACTAATTATACATTTTTAATCTCAGAATTATTCTTAGAATGTGGTAGTCACAAAAGCCAAAATCGAAAATCACTTAAAATAAACAAAAACATGAGCAACACTATTGTCAAAAAAGGAAACAAAGAAGAAAAAAATTAAAAAACATGAGCAAAGAAGGGTACCTCCTAGAAACATTGGGGACCCGAGTTGTAATGTCGGCCCATTGGACCTTTATTGGGCGCAACTTAAAAAAAATGAATCAGAAATTTGTTCTCCTGTAAACAAAATAAATACCAACAAACCTAAGATTCGTTGAGAGGAGGGTGACCAGACAAGAACTGTGTGTCGACTGCCGTACTCTCTCCGAGTCGGAGCTTCTGTCCCATTAAGACAGCAGCAGCACCAAAAACCCTAAACCCCTTTTTTCCTCACATTCTTTTGTTATTCAGGCCATCTCTCTCGCGATGAATACCTCCCAAGCAACTCGTGCGGCTCTGTTCCTAAACGTAAATATTCTCTTACTTATTCTTTTCAAGTGGTCCAAGTTTTGTAGCATCCATTGGTTGGTTGATCAACTTAATTACCCTCGTTCTACTGCTTATACTTATCGTGGATTGATTAGTAATAGTGATGATTTCGACCAGTACTATGTCGAGAATTTGAAGTTGTGTTGATGTTGTTAAGTAAAACGGAGGGAGGTGAATGCAGTAGCTTAGGAATCTAATCTCGTAGGAACTTTATATGATTTGGCATCCTCAATGTTTTCGTTGTAACTAGTTATTGGTTTTTGCAGGGTTCAAATAGACAAGCGATGCTTTTGCAGCGGAGCTCAACCAGTCAATTATGGGGTTCTGTTAGAACGAGAACTTCGCAGCTGTCTCTGAATCGTGCAAAAGCTGTTAGCTTGAGATGTTGTGCTCAACCTAATAAGCCTAAAGCAGCTGTTTCCGCTGGTTCTTTTGTTTCTGCTGATGAGCTACCGAGCTTGGTTGAGAAACCTGCTGCTGAGGTTATCCATTTCTATCGTGTGCCTTTGATTCAAGAAAGCGCAAATGCTCAACTCCTCAAGGCGGTTCAAACCAAAATATCCAACCAGATTGTCAGTTTGACTACAGAACAATGTTTCAATATTGGGCTTGAATCGGAGTTGAAAGATGAAAAGGTCTCGGTTCTTAAGTGGATTCTTCAAGAAACATTTGAGCCAGAAAATTTAGGTACTTTTGCTTCTCATGCTACTTTTTTTCTCTTTGGTTACATAATTCTTTGGGGGTTCTCTGTTATTGATGATTGAGTTCAATTTCAGGTGCTGAGAGTTTTCTTGAGAGGAAGAAGCAGGAAGGACTCCATGCTGTAATCATTGAAGTTGGTCCTAGATTGTCTTTTACAACAGCATGGTCCACCAATGCAGTTTCAATATGTAGAGCATGTGGGTTAAACGAGGTGACTCGTTTGGAAAGGTCGAGGAGGTACCTTTTGTTCAGCAAGGAGCCACTGTTGGAAAATCAAATAAAGGAATTTGCTGCAATGGTACATGACAGGATGACGGAGTGTGTGTACTTTCAAAAGCTGGTTTCATTTGAGACAAATGTTGTTCCAGAGGAAGTGAAGCTTGTGCCTGTGATGGAGAAAGGTCGTAAGGCGCTGGAAGAAATCAACCAGGAGATGGGTTTAGCCTTTGATGAGCAAGATTTACAGTATTATACTAGACTTTTCAGAGAGGACATCCAACGTGATCCTACCAATGTGGAGCTGTTTGATATCGCTCAATCCAACAGTGAGCACAGTCGTCACTGGTTCTTTGCTGGGAACATGGTTATTGATGGAAAGCCAATGGATAAGTCTCTTATGCAGATTGTAAAGAGCACTTGGGAGGTAAATGTATAGCCCTTCAATCAAAAAAATTATTTAGTTTGAAAATTTAGTTCAAATTAATTGACTCTTCTCTTTGTGTTGAATTTTGCAGGCAAATCAAAATAATTCTGTGATTGGGTTTAAGGATAACTCTAGTGCTATTAGAGGCTTTCTGGTGAACCAGCTACGGCCTCTACTGCCTGGTTCTGTGTGCCTACTTGATGTCAGTGCACGTGATCTCGACATTTTGTTTACTGCTGAGACCCATAATTTCCCTTGTGCTGTGGCTCCTTATCCTGGTGCTGAGACAGGTGCTGGAGGTCGAATCAGGGATACACATGCAACAGGGAGAGGTTCTTTTGTGGTTGCATCCACTTCTGGTTACTGTGTTGGTAACCTTAACATGGAGGGATCTTATGCTCCATGGGAAGACTCGTCTTTCCAATACCCATCGAACCTAGCCTCACCTCTACAGATACTCATCGACGCTAGTAATGGTGCATCTGACTATGGGAACAAATTCGGAGAGCCTATGATTCAGGGATATACCAGGACATTTGGAATGAGACTACCAAGTGGGGATAGACGAGAATGGTTGAAGCCGATTATGTTCAGTGCAGGGATTGGACAGATTGATCATACTCATATAACTAAAGGGGAGCCAGAGGTTGGGATGCTTGTTGTTAAGATTGGTGGACCTGCTTACCGTATTGGCATGGGAGGAGGAGCAGCTTCAAGTATGGTTAGTGGTCAGAATGATGCAGAGCTTGATTTCAATGCTGTGCAACGTGGAGATGCTGAGATGTCTCAGAAGTTGTACCGTGTTGTCCGTGCTTGTATTGAGATGGGTGAGAAGAATCCCATTATCAGCATTCATGATCAAGGTGCTGGTGGAAACTGTAATGTTGTGAAAGAAATTATTTATCCACAGGGTGCAGAGATTGACATAAGAGCAGTCGTTGTTGGTGATCATACTATGTCAGTGTTGGAGATCTGGGGAGCTGAATATCAAGAGCAAGATGCGATTTTGGTGAAAGCTGAGAGCCGGGAGATTTTGCAGTCAATATGTAAGAGGGAAAGGCTTTCAATGGCTGTGATTGGAACAATTAATGGGGGAGGTCGCTGTACTTTAATCGACAGCACAGCTGCAGCAAAGTGCAGTAAAGAAGGGCTACCTCCACCTCCACCTGCTGTGGATCTTGAACTTGAGAAGGTTCTTGGTGATATGCCTAAGAAGACGTTTGAGTTCAACCGCATTGCTTATGCACGGGAGCCACTTGATATTGCTCCTGGGATTACATTGATGGATTCTTTGAAAAGGGTTCTGCGATTACCATCAGTTTCTTCGAAGCGGTTCTTAACAACTAAAGTGGATAGATGTGTGACAGGTCTTGTTGCCCAGCAGCAAACAGTTGGACCATTGCAGATCACGCTTGCTGATGTTGCAGTTATTGCACAGACATTCACAGATCTAACAGGTGGTGCATGTGCCATTGGCGAGCAACCAATCAAAGGCTTGCTTGATCCAAAAGCCATGGCTAGACTAGCTGTTGGAGAGGCTTTGACAAATCTGGTTTGGGCACAGGTCACTTCACTTTCTGATGTTAAAGCCAGTGGTAACTGGATGTATGCTGCCAAGCTTGAAGGAGAAGGGTCAGCTATGTACGATGCTGCAATTGCTCTATCTGAAGCGATGATCGAACTTGGTATTGCAATTGATGGTGGAAAAGACAGTCTTTCTATGGCAGCTCATGCGGACGGTGAGGTTGTTAAAGCTCCAGGAAACCTCGTGATTAGTGCGTATGTTACCTGTCCAGACATATCAAAGACAGTGACTCCGGATCTAAAGCTAGGCGATGATAATGGTATTCTCTTGCATGTTGATTTGGCAAAGGGAAAGCGGAGATTAGGTGGATCTGCACTGGCTCAGGTCTTCGGTCAGATTGGAAACGACTGTCCTGATCTTGATGATGTTCCATATCTGAAAAACGTTTTCGAGGGCATTCAAGCTCTCATTGCTGAAAACTTGGTATCTGCCGGACACGACATCAGTGATGGTGGAATAGTAGTAGCAGCTTTGGAAATGGCCTTTGCTGGAAACAAAGGTATAAATCTCGACTTGGCTTCGAATGGAATTAGCCTTTTTGAGACTTTGTTCTCTGAAGAACTTGGTCTTGTGATGGAGGTTAGTAAGAAAAACCTAGACGCTGTGATGGAAAAACTCCGTGGTTTCAATGTTACTGCTGAGATCATTGGAAACGTCTCTGATTCGCCGTTGATAGAGGTAAAAGTGGATGGGATTACTCATTTGAGTGAGAAAACTTCATTCCTCAGAGACATGTGGGAAGACACCAGTTTCCAGTTGGAAAAGCTGCAACGATTGGCATCTTGTGTGGAGATGGAGAAAGAAGGTTTGAAGTCTAGGCATGAGCCTAATTGGAAACTCTCATTTACTCCTTCCTCAACCAACAGTAACTATATGTCTCAGGGTATGATCGCTCTCAGTGAGGTTTTTTTCTTTATTTAGTCATATATAGAGATTATTTTTGCTGATGAAAATGTTTTTTGTTTATTGTATATGCTCTCAGATGTTAAGCCAAAAGTAGCTGTGATCCGAGAGGAAGGTAGCAATGGAGACAGAGAAATGTCGGCTGCATTTTATGCTGCTGGTTTTGAACCTTGGGATGTTACAGTGTCTGATCTTCTAGCCGGAGATATCACCCTTGATCAGTTCCGCGGTATTGTGTTTGTTGGAGGGTTCAGTTATGCGGATGTTCTTGACTCAGCCAAAGGATGGGCTGCTTCAATAAGGTTCAACGAGCCTGTACTGAGTCAATTTCAGGAGTTCTACAAAAGACCAGATACGTTCAGTCTTGGAATCTGCAATGGATGTCAGTTGATGGCTCTGTTAGGATGGGTTCCAGGTCCTCAACTTGGCGGGTCACTTGACACGTCGCAGCCAAGGTTTGTTCACAACGAATCGGGGAGGTTTGAGTGCAGGTTCACAAGCGTGACCATAAAGGACTCGCCATCGATAATGCTGAAAGGAATGGAGGGGAGTACTCTAGGGGTTTGGGCGGCTCATGGAGAAGGACGGGCTTATTTCCCGGACGAAGGAGTCTTGGACCATATGCTTCACTCAGATTTAGCACCATTGAGATACTGTGATGATGATGGGAACATGACTGAAGCTTATCCTTTTAACCTCAATGGTTCACCGTTGGGAATAGCAGCTATATGTTCACCTGATGGGAGACATTTGGCGATGATGCCTCATCCTGAACGTTGTTTCTTGATGTGGCAGTTTCCATGGTACCCAACAAGCTGGGACGTTGAGAAAGCTGGGCCGAGTCCGTGGTTGAAGATGTTCCAGAATGCTAGGGACTGGTGCTCTCAGCTTTAAAGTCATGTGTAGCCAGTGTTCTTATATCTGCAGGATTATATTGTACGTTGGTGTTTTGCAGAGTTTTTGAAAGTTGTCGACAAGATCATATGCTTTTAGTGAGACTTGATGAATGCTTTTTTGTCCTCCACGTTGTATTCAAACTCTGGAAATTAAACATGAATTATTCTCTTTCATCTCTGCTTGCCCATTAAAAATAAAATCTTTTTCCCCACCAAAACAATGAGACGCACAAGAGCAGTTTTGACTTTTGAGATGCCAAACATGGATTTGACAGGTTGAATAGTTAAAACTTATTGTTTACTTCTCAAAGAAAAAAGATGCAATTCTCCAGCCAAGCTTTGATAGAATTCTTCTCTGCAAAATCATTGCTTTCAAACATACAAGCAGTTGGTACACATAGTTTGGTCATCAATTCGTTTGCACTACAACAATGTCAAAACGTAGCTTATTTGCTCTCTATCCCCCTGGTTCATTGTGTCCATGTATAAATTAATCAAAGAATGCAATTCTCCAGCCAATCTTTGGTTCTTCTCTTCATAATCCTTAGATGCACTATAAAATGAGCAATGGATCATCGGGATTTCACTGTCGCATGACCGCTATCAGCCAAATGCTTGTGTAGTTTTGTTCTGCCCATGGTAGATATAAATGGTGAGTCGTCATTTGCATGACAATATGACATACTGCTGGAGAATAAGAGAAATGACAGAAAGAAAAAATATCTAATGAACCAACCTTGACTCAAACTCCTCTCCACATCTATCGCATTCATTATTACTGTTTTTCTTCGCTGTGCCCTGCGTTTTGATATATATGAGTTCCAAGAATTATTACACCAAATATGTGATTAAGTGATGCTACAAGGGGGAGAAAGATTTTACCTTGGTTTTCATTCCTCTGGTGGATTTCTTTGATCTGGGAACCTTCTTGTAATCCTGCGCCTCCATGTCTCGATTTACATACGGAGTAGTATCATCAGCTTCACTGCTCTTTTCCGTTAATCCGCCATTGTTATTCTTATCCTTACCCTTCTTGCTTCTGCGCCTCCGGCCTGTGCTCTTCCTGTTATCATACAGCATTGAATCTGCCTCATCCTTCTGAGAATCCTCAAATGCTCTGGAAGCTGAGTCCGAGGCATTCACATTTTCGTCTGAATCACCGTCGTCTCCAGGTATCTGTACTTTGATGGTATCATCTGCCATTTCTTTTCCAGCATCCTGTTTATTTCTCTCCTCCTTAGCTTCTTTATTCCTACCGGTGCTTTTCTGGTTATCAAATTCGCTGAACTCTGCTGTGTCCGTCTCAATCTCGACTTCAACTTCATCTTCTTCTATTGCTACAGCATTCTTTCGCTTATTCTTCTGCCCAAATACCATTTTCTTGAGTAGACTCATTTCGTCATCGACATCCTCATCCTCACTTTCACTAGATCCTTTCATATCCTCCTCTGCCCCAAAATACTCATCATCTGTTTCATCAGCCTCACCTGAAACTTCCTCCTTAACATCTTCATCTTCACCGTCAATATTAAACCCCTCCTGAAACTTCTCATGCAGCTGCTCTACACTTTCAGATGGGTCCAATATCCCATCAATCTCTTCCTCCTCTGTTTCCTCTTCATAATCAGTGAGTGACTCTCTCAACTCCGCCACTTTCTCTTTGTGCTTCTTCGACTGTTCGTGGTTTTTCCACTGCTTCTCACTTTTGAACTTCTTGCTACAAACAATGCAGTAGAGCTGCTCATTCTTCCTCTCTGAATCATCATCCTCCTCTTCCAATACATTGAACCCTGCCCCTTCCTCCTCTCCCTCTTGAGCCTTAGCCCATTCAGGCTCCTCGTAGTTCATAGCTCTCTCCAATCTCTCCTTCTCCATCTTCTTCTTCCTCTCCCTCTCTTCCTCCTTCTTCTTCTCCATCTCCGCATTCTTCTTCACCATCATGTCAATCACTCTCTTGTCCCTCTTCTTCACAAACTCTGCCAAACCTCTCACAGTATCATTATACTCTCTCTTAGCTTTCTTCCTCAGCTTCTTGTTCTCCTCCTCCATCAACCTTCTCGATTTCCGGTTGGGTCCAGCCACCACATCATACTGATCAACCCAGCAGAAATCCATAAAAGTGCAAAAACCTAACCAGTAATTATAAAACGCCGTCACCTGAGCGTAAGGACTCTCTAGATTCCCCATAATCGGAGCTTCCCTCACAGAATCCATCCTCAAACCTAACGTTCTCGCGAACTTAATCTCGTTTAGGTAAACGCTGTTAAACACATCGTAGAACACCTTGTAGAATCCTTTCCCTGTATCTGAATACCCGGAATACACAGTGGTAGAGAAGAAAGCGAATAGATCCGGAACAGAGCCGCCAGGCATTCCACCTGATTTCGAGCCACCGGCTGAGCCATGGTCAGCGAATAGAATCTGAGATCGGTGAGAATCATACCAGGCTCGTTCCTTGGGATCGGATAGAACCTCGTAAGCGTGAACGAGCTCTTGGAACTGCGCGGTGGCTTCAGCCTCAGATAATCCACCGGCTTTCATAAGCTTGTCGGGATGACGCTGTAGGGCTAATCGCCGATAAGAGGATCGAATCTCGTCCGGCGACGATTCCTTGCTGATTCCGAGAACCTCGTAGTGACATCGTTTCTCCGAGCGAGACGACGAAGACGCCATCTCCTTGTTTCTTTTTAGGGTTTAGACTATTTTTGTCGTTAGTCTTATAATTAATTTCATTCTTTATCTTCAGGGCTTTTAATATAAACGGAAACTAAAGAAAAGTATCTTATTAAAGAAAAGATCAGATTGTTGTTAACAGTAGTGTCCTAGAAGAGCAAACAAAGCATTGAAGCCATTTACAGACAAGTTTGTGAATGCTCCTCGCTCTTTCTTTATACTTGGAGACAAGAATCTCACTAATTCTCACCAACCTCACGCACTGAAGAAGTAGAAGATGTTTTCCTCTCTATGCTCAAATTTGAGACGACATTGTTATTGTTGTTACCTTTCTCTCTGAAATTATCTCTAAGGAATTCAACGGCCATGAATGTGAGTGCTGAGGCTGGAATATACCACATGACCCTTGGGACACTTCCCCGGAAAAAACCCTCTGGACCTTCCTTCCTCCATATCTGCCCAACTGCATCCAGCCATCCCTTGTACCTACAATTCAACGAGATTACCAAGTTCAATCAAAATAAATTCTTCAATCTTATTGGGATGGCTCTGTTTAGATGATCATTGGAATCTGTAAAGAACATGAGACATACTTGATCGTCGATCCTTGCACTTGCAGTCTTGTTTTTACAACATCGAGTGGAGTTGTCAGATATGCGCTTAGTCCTGGAGAGACATTAATTAAACATGGGTCACTATGCTGGATGAGCTATTCGAAACGAATTCTTTTATAACTCATCTCATTCTAACGTACCACCAGCTAATCCTCCCAATACGAGACCCTCTATCGAACTGTTGACTCCATACTGTGGAAACTTTTTCTTTCCCTGATCTGTTAGATCCTTTAATGCTTCATAGAACACTACCTGAGAGGGAAAACAGAACGAACATGAGAACAAGGACCCTAAGATGAATGGAGGTAACACTTTCACTGGAGTCATACCATAAGACCAGCAAAAGGCACATCCCTCGCTAGTGTAGACCAATATCTGTCAGCAGAGAAAGGAAATATAACTATTACATGAGTCTCTTGACACGATTGCGACAATTAGAGTGATGTATATCCAATTTGTATCATAATAGCCTGAACAAAAATAACATACCCAGCATACAGTCCTTTAGGCCCTTGCTCTTTCCATATTGAGCATCCAGCTTGGAACATACCAGTATAATAACCATACATGTCACCTCTTGGTTTCACCGGAACACTGTTTCTCGAAATAAAAGAGCTCCAGGAGCTACTCGTTCCCTGAATTTGCATCCGCTGCTTTATGACTTCACAAGGAACATATACGAACGAACCAAGTGTGTCACCTGAAACACGGGAAGAGGCAGAAGAATACAAAGGAATCAGAAGCTTTATAACTTCAGATAAATCTAGGTTTACTTTCATTTTCAATCTTTTTGGATATCCCCTCATGAAGGGTATGAAAAACATACAGCCACAATTTTTCATGATGATATCACAACAAGGCCAGTCAATGACGTCTCATGATAGAGTAATAAAAATTGCAGATCTACATATTCTCAAGTACGCAATCAGCAATTCTTGCAACCTTAATCTTGTGTGGTTTGGTGAAAACCTGGGTATTATCTATTAATGACCCACCATATCCGTAAGGTAGAATCATCACATGTCTGATATATGATTCTTCAGCCAGGTGATATCAAGTTTCATTTCTGCTGCATGCTTGGCATTCTAAGTCAATTTGCAATTAAATGGACATATGTTTCCCTCCTATCTTTACAATTATTTCAATGATAAGATGACTGTGAGAGAGACAGTTAGATAACATACCAACAGCTCCTGCTATAAAATGGGCCCAGTGCCCTGCTAAGCTGGGATGAGACTCTTCGATCCATTTCTTTGTGGACTCAATAAAACCAAAGTAGGTTGCTCCAGTGGCAAGAGATCCAGTGACTCCAGGAGCAATGCCCCTATAAAAGCCTAAAATAAGGTCAGTAGCAATATATTTAAACAAAGAATACGGACCATAGATAGTTTTCTGTTCCAAGTTTGCAGCACAAACATGTACAGCATAGACTGTGTGTTGCTTAGAACGATGATAAGTAGGAGAATGAATCACACATAGGCATGCCTCAAGAAGAGAAAAGAGGGATACATTTCACATTTTACAAAGAGAATGGAATACACAATACAGCCATACTTGAAAGCTGAAAGAAGATGAAGTAAAAGCGTATGGATGAAATACCTTTCAATCCATCACCAACCCAGACAGTCCGGAGCATTTGCGGAATGCTCTTTTGCCTCTGAAATCAA
This sequence comes from Camelina sativa, assembly GCF_030686135.1. Classification (NCBI taxonomy): domain Eukaryota; kingdom Viridiplantae; phylum Streptophyta; class Magnoliopsida; order Brassicales; family Brassicaceae; genus Camelina; species Camelina sativa. Next base: position 22,454,864 of record NC_141895.1, on the reverse strand, counting down.
CAACAGAACACGATTAGAGATGATGATACACTCCCAAAAGGCCACTCAAAGTGACGTCTGGTTAATCATACCTGAGTTGCATTCATGATAATCTGACTCTGAAGTCTGGTTTTGAGAGTATCAACAGGATGCATCATCCCTTCTCCAAAAGCTCCAGCTAAACCTCCCCATAAGAACTCTCTCCAAACTACATCAATGATTGAACGTTAGACTAATTGACCAAGACTTGCAACTACTGAATTCCGACGAAATTGAAAAATCAATGCCACTGAACATGATCCAGGTGTTTATCACAACAATCACCAGACGAAATCTCAACCTTTCCGCTAAAAAATAGTCATCGTTTCAGCGTAATCATGATCATCAATCAAATCTACAACGATGAAGGCGAAGAAGAGAGACTCGTCGCTTACCGAAAAATTGATCCGGCGTGGCTTTGATTTCGACGCTCTTACGATAACTCAGAGGAGGTTGCTCATGGCTCGAATCGGAGCTCTTCTTCGCCATTTCCGTTACTGAAGCTCCTCGAACCTTCCAAGAGTTGTTTGTTAGGGTTTATGAGGTTTTAATGAGAAAGCACAGTTGCGCTTCTCCCAAATTCGCCGTGACCGGCGACGAATAACCAATTTGTGAACCGCAACGATTTACTGAAAACAATTAAAAAATTAGTTTTTTATATTTTCAGAAAAAATCTTATGGGTAAAATTGTAATTTCATCAGTTCATAACTCTTCTCCAAGAAATTAACAACATAATTAAACGAGAGCCGTAAACGAAATCGGCGGCGAGTTTTCCCGTGTATACACTCTTCTTTGATTTTCTTGTTGCAATTGCAAACCAGTGTAGATTGGATCGTCTTCAATTTTGAGAATCTTGTTAAATCATTGAATTAGTACTCTTTTAGTAGAAGATCTTCAAGTGTTATATAAGTTATTACAGTTTTTATTATTTGGCCTCAAATGTCAGTAAACAAGAAAAAAAACGCGACCAACAATAGAGGTTTCCTACATGATAAAACAACCACAAACGTCAAAAGTAGATAGATATTAAGAAACTTCCATTAGTTTCAGAACATGACTGAACCCGATAAACAAAAGTTTCAGAACTGACGCAAACGTAGGAAGGCTCAACATTGTAGAGAAGACTAGGCTCTCTTAGCAACATCACCATCGTCAGTATGATCAAACCCATCTGGACCATTCTCTGTTTTACCGTTCTCTGCATCACCAAATTGATTGTCACTGCCACCAAATTGTTCATCTCCCCCAAAACCGCTTTCAAGCTGATGATCCGTATCGTTGCCTAATGGTTGGTTGCTGCCAAACTTTTCATCAAAGCCTGCATTAGTGGAGCTGCCTTGGGTAAAGTTGTCACTTCCACCAACACCACCTGCAACACCATATCCACCCCCACTGCCAAAATTGCTTCCATAACCACCACCAACGGCATTGCCACCATATGGAGAGTTACCTCCATAACCACCATCGTTTCTACCATAAGAAGGGTTCCCTCCGTAGCCACCAGCACCACCTCCATAACCAGAACCTCCCCCGTAACCACCGGCATTGCCTCCGTAACCACCATCTGGAGCACCATATCCACCACCAGGACCACCAAATCCCCTTCCTCCAAAGCCACTTCCTCTTTCAGTTGCGTAATTCACCCTAATTCTCCGACCATGAAGGTCCTGTATGCAAGCCACAAAAATAAACAAAAAATGACGAATTGACAATGCTAAACAAAGAAGGTACAGTTTTACCGTTTTCTGAATCATCTAGTCTCGACACAACAAAGCTTTTTTCTTTTGTAGTGAGATTTACAATCTACAAACAGAATGATATATTGCTCCACAGTTCAGCTCTTCATTAAGAAAGAGCAAGTCACTGCTTAACGGATGAATAGTATTTCAAGCTAGATGATGACACCTACACCATCTATGTTGCCAACGATTTGAAAGGGCAAAAACTCAAGTGTTCTAGAAACATGGCTCGACAGGGGACAACCGATTTTTGAAAATGGTAAAAATTACAGAACAAGAGACTGGGCCAGAAAAGGAAAAGAAATGACAAAGGAATAAGTCACACGACACTTGAGTATCAAAAGACGCTGCAACATTTGTTTGTTACCTGTCCATCCAATTGCATGGCATTACTAGCCTCCTCGCTTGACGTAAATGTTACGAAAGCAAAGCCCCTTGATCTGCCAGTTTCACGGTCCACAATAATTTTCGCTGCGATTAATAAACTTAGTCAGTTGCCAAGAGTAAAACGACGAAAATTATTCAGAAGCAAGTAGGAGTTAAAACTTAAATGGCTAGAATTTTGCAATAACATAAAAGAAGATACCATCAACAACTTCTCCATATTTGCTAAAAGCTTCTCGTAAGCCAAACTCATCAGTGCTGTAGGAGATACCTGAAGCAACATAGACAATTTTGAGACAAACAAGCAGAGAGAAATAGAACCAAAAAAAAAAAGTACTCTCTCACACAACGGAAATAGAGATGTAATCACCTCCAACAAAGACTTTCGACGAAGACATGCAACGGATGGTCTGTAGCATTGAGCTAGAGGCAGTGACATGAGAGCTGGTCTGACTAAATATCCTTCCAACTTTACTTAAGAAAGCCATGTTGAGTAAACACGTATTCTGGAAGCAAATGAAAGAGCATTCACTTAATGGTTAGATAAATTAAAGACATACCAAAATATAGATAGCATCTTCCGAAATCCAGAATCATAAGAGAAAACTCATGAATAAATACGTAAGACCCATCAATTCAATCGTCAATAAAAGTAAGAAAAATGACTTCTTTCACAGAATAAAATCAAGCACAATACAAGAAAAATACTTAAAAATGATCTGTTCTCTTGTTTTGCTATACGTATGAGACACAATATCAGATTACAAAATTTCTAATTCCAGCAACAAACATCAGTTCGAAGGTGAGAATTTCACAAAAAGATTAACAAAACCATACAAAGGTCAACTCACTAAACCTCATAAATCGCTTCATTCAGTAGTCAGAACCATGAAATGAAACGTCAATAAACACATCTAAACTCCAAATCAGGCTTGCAGACGAGAATCGCAAACAAAAATATCAACAAACAGAAAACAATCTAACTTCGGATCAACGAATGACACATCAGAATAAACAAAAAAAATCGAATCCATCCATAAAAATTCGAAGAATCGACGAGAGACAGTAACTCACTCTTTAGGGTTTAACGGAGATGGTCTCTCTGGAAGCGTCTTTCAATTCTCGCCAGTAGTGAAAACCCTGAAACCAATGTATACCAGAGAGGCTTATGCTAAAGAGTTTCGGTTATCCTGTCCGTTGATTTATTTGTCATTCATCTTGACCGTTGATTTGGATTCACCCGCTGATTTGAGTTTTATTTTGACCCGGTTAGTATAAACCAACCAAATTGAGTCTAAACCGGAAACCGGATTAAAATGATCAAATCTTTTTTATCTTTACTTAGCAAATGGCGAAAAATAGTTGATTATTTTCAGTAAGCAAAAAAAAAAAAAAAACTCCTTGACGCGTGCATGTCCCTTTAAACTCTCAATCTCCAAATTCCAAAACCCCACAAAAAAAAAACATCTTCTGTAATTTTCTAAAATTAAATCTCTTGTGTTGCTTGTGTTCATCGTCTTCATTGTCATCTTGTGAAATTTTCTAAAATTAAACCTCTTGTGTTGCATGCTTGTGTTCATCGTCATCTTCTGAAACGTAAGGCTGATTAAACCTCTTCGTAAAATATCATTAATGTTTTTTCTTTTCTTTTCTTTAGATGCATGAAATCCATAGTTAATTCTTTGTCTTTCTCTTATTACGTTGCAGATTGAAAACAAATTGGCAAGAAATAGTTAAAACCCAAGAAACAAATTCTTACGGTTTTTTTGGAATCATGGAATCTCAAGAACAAAGTTTTTTTAACCCCACGAACCAAAACGTAGCATCTAAACCAGAGACAGAAGATCCAATCTCACGACTATCTTCTTCTTCATCCTCGTCTTGTTCTTCTATAGAAGCCGAACCAAGACCTGATCAGAATCTAAACAACAACAACAACGTAGATCAATCTCCTCCGATACAAGTCATGGAGAGATCTACAAACAACACAACAACGACAACGACAACGACCTCGAGCCCTACTACACCTCCTTACAGGATCCCTTCACATGTATTCGCAAGAACAACCTCTACAGCTCCAGTTGAATGGAGCACAATGTCCAATGAATCTCTCTTCAGCATCCATATGGGCAACAATAGCTTCACCGGAGGAGATTATTTCAAATCGGGAGAGCTCACGTTTCCTCAGCCTCCTTCACCAATTAGTCCTCCTTTGACTTCCCCTTCACCACCCCCTCCCCAAAACACAAACCAAGGAGGAGCTGGGAGAGGAGGAGGAGGAGGAGTGGTGGCTGAGGCCAAAACTCCGGTGGATATAGGCAAAAAAGCAGCTGAAACAGACAAAGCTTACCGCGCAAGTAAAGAAGACGAACAAAAAGCTGCAGCTAGTATAAGAGAGGTTATCATGGCTAATGAAGCTGCTAACAACAACAACAACAACAAAACGAATAAACTGGATCGTTCTGTTTCTCGTCGCTCTGAAGATTTCAGCCTCAAGTCTTTCGCTTTTCCAGTGTAAGCAATCAAACTTATTACAATCATCTGTTTTCATGTCACCAAATAGAAATGTGTTTTTCTCATTTTTTTCTGGTTGCTCATTACGTAGATTGGGGAATGCAGACAAGGGAGGGCTGCAAGGTTCCACGCCTCAAAATAAGCAGAGGAAGCCTTCGCTGCCAGAGACACCAAAGATTTCAAATGATGCGGCTGGTGGAGATGAAGGATTTAAGAAAGAGGAAGTTCCTAAATCAGTAGCTTCCAAAGCAGAAGCAGATCGTGCCACTAATCACAAACCCAAATGGCTGTCTTGCTTCCCTTGCTGCACAACCTTCTGCGTCTAAATGAAACATCTTTCTGAAGGAATTGAGTTTGATTTGTGTACTATCGTTTCAGTTTGATAGAATTCGTTTTCTTCTTCTACGTATTATAGAAGTTTGTTCCAAGATTGACAAAAATCGTTTTTAACTTTTGTGTCTTGTGAAGTAAACAATTACAGTTTGATAAGGTTGTGTCTTTTTTTCTTTGATTTTATCTTTAAGACTCCTCTGCTTCTTAACAATTGTGTTATCATTAAGAATTTATTCTACACAATTAATGGGAAACAATAGGTTTCTGATAGGTGTTGATGTGGAACTTCAAGCCTTTGCATAAGGGAGGACCAAAGAGGCAATTTGACTCAGAAGCTGTCGTGGGGACTTGGAGGTATCAGGTAATGGAGATGTCCATTCTTGAAAGTTATGGAGGCTGCCTGTGAAATCAGTGAAGAGCCCATCAACTCCAATCACATTAATCCAGTAGTCGTACTCCTTATATGGGTCTTGGCTAAAGTTTAAGTGTAAGAATTCGTGTTCATTCCTGTACGTATATGGATGCACCTGAATTTGTAACACAAAGAACATGCTCAAGATGTTGTTATTAGCATGTGTAACTGAATCTCACTCTCCAGATAAATCTTGAATCCTACCTGTAGATTATGTGCATGAGCTCTTTTGACCAAATCTGTTGGGGCTAGCATATAGTTGTTATTTACTGGAACAACTGTATCCTTCCATGGTCCGATCCCCACAACATATTGCTTGATGTAGTTAAAATACGCATCTGATGTGATTTCTGCGTATGTCTGGAAAGATTTGCAAGAAGGAACGATCAGTCACTTTTACTAGAAGCAAAAGAACTTTCAAGAATAAAGAAAACAATATCAAGAGCAGAGAATTGACCTGGTTAGTGTCTTGCGTTGGCATGGTAACGTCGTCTATTAGAAGGACTTTAGGCGAGTCTGTCAAATTTGATATGTACACGAGTGAACTTGGTGCAAATGACTGAATAAATAATGGTTTTTCCAACCACTTCTTGGACAGATATGAGCCTCCATACCCATACTTCTTAAGCGTGTCCACAACTTTATCCTCAAATCTCTTACCACCAGGCCATTTGACCTGCAAATATATAACAGTGATAGAAGCAACGGTTAAGGTTTCACATTCAGGGGAAATGAAAGCCAAATGGTAATATGAGGCTTTTTAAGTAGAAGTAGAAGTCAATCTTGGAAGAGGATTGTGACTCACATGCTGGTTCATTAAAACAGGATTTTTGATCTCAGGATAAATCCCAACAACTCTTGGAGCATCCCGAGCAATGGCAATGAATTCTTCAAATGTAATGATAGGGTACTTTCCTGGAATACAAACAAGAGATGGTCGTGGTTAAAATACTCCCTGTACCAAGCGAATTTATACTTCTTTCAACAGCTAAATCTAGGAAAGAAAGAATTATCTAACCGTTATATTGCTGGTCTCGAAAAGCATATCTCTGTTTTGTACGTAGTGTCTTCAGTTCTTTGAGAGTAAAATCAACTACAAGGAATCAAAGAGGAACCAGTTGTTAGCAAATATCTCAATAATAAACCAACTTGAAGCTTTTTTAGATGCTACTCTGTGCAGTTGTTAAATGAGTTTATGTGAATGCTGAAGCAAATGAAACGATGAAAATTAAAAGGTAACTTACAAGGGAAAAAGCCAGTGACATTGAATCCTTGCACCTCATATGTCTTTTTACGATCAGCAAACTCCTTGTGGGTGGCAACATTGGTTGTTTCGTCAAGGATAACATCATGGAAACATATAAGGACACCATCTTTGGATGATAAGATATCTGTTTCTATGAAGTCTGTACCCTCTTCAATTGCCCTCTATCAAAAGACAAAAAAAAGTGGTTTAGAGCAACAATACTCTAGGGAAGAAGATCCATTTCAAATAAGCAGAAGGAGATTAATTAATCAAGAAAGGGGAAATGGTAATACCAAGTAAGAAGCTGCAGTTTCTTCAGGGATCTCTCCGTTGGAACCTCTGTGTGCGATGTTATAAGGACGTGAAGTCTGAAGTGGAAGCTTAACAGTGTGAGGTTCTTTACCAGGGAGTGGGTAGAATGGCCTCCCGGCACACAGAGTAAGTAGAGATAGCCAGATCAAGGGTAAGCATTCTGTAAGTAAGATCACCAATAACCACTTTGTATTAGACTTCACTTTCTTACAAGCCTCGGTTTTATACTTCAAAACAGAAACACAAGCCAACAACAGATAATAAAAAAAAAAAAAAAACCCAACCTTTAATTTTTTTTTTAACTTGTAGTGGAACAAGAAACAAAGCCAAATTAGGAATAAACAAATCCAGATCCTTTCTTTCTTTTCTTCTCAACCTATTCTCGCTGCTATACAGTTTTATGGATGAACAAGAAAGTCAAAAGGGTAATGATAAGTGTTTTGCAAAAATCCAGTTTTACGAGGAAACAATGAATTAGACAAATTTCTTCAACAAATCCGCAAAAATCTAATGCAATAGAAGCAATCAATCAAGTTTACAATCATACCCAGATGGAGAATATTAGAAACACGATGAGAAACCCAGAAAATAAACAAGAAGGGTAACATACTTGCAAGAATCATGACGATCTTCCTGGATCGATCGGGATAGCTTCGTTTGATCCGCTTTCTGTTTTTGTCTCTTATCCGACTCTATTGGTTCTTGTCCATTTACTTTATAAAGTGTGTTTTTATAATCTGTCTCTATAATGAATTGTTATGTATGTATGTCACACTCTTTCTTACACACCATTGACCTCTCCCTGTCCCTGCGTTTGGCTTACCGTTCTTGGGAGAACATATTCATATATCCTTTGTTTTCAATTCACATTCCCCCGAATATTCCATAGTTTTTGGTTTAGACGACTTTTTTAATGTCCAGATAACTTAAAAAGTATGTACTATTTACCAAGCAACGCCTCTCCTTGTCAAAAATTGCAAACTAAATCCTCCCGTCTCGTCTTCTTTTATATTCCCGCAAAATTGGCGATCCATTATCACTTTCATTCACAGTGGCGTTTATTCGCTTCTACTCATTCTGCGTCTCGCCGGAATATACCTTTTTGACGCCCAATCGCTGTCTCCATCCGGGTAGAAGTTGGGGACGACTGATCAATCTCTGCTCCGGGTTCATTCGAAGGTCCGGGTCGACCCAATTGATGGACCGCGATAATGGTATTGGTAGCCACTGTTTCATGAGGATTTTAGGTTTTCTTTGGGCGGAGGGGAAAAAAATACAAAACGGTAGCGTTTGGTGTTGGCGGTAACGTCGTGTTATATTAAGCCACATCAGCAACAGTTATTGTTGGTACTGCGGACAAATTGATCCCATTAAACGACAGCGTTCGAATCTCGGCACAAGCAAGCTCTGTTTCACAGTTTGGCTGTTCATCTTTTTTCAAACGTTAAATTACATCTTTATTTCATTATCTTATGTCGTCTTATATATGTTTGCTAGTAAGAAATTTCATATGAAAACGATACACATATCCAAAAATATGATGATAATTTTATACCAAAGACTTTGGCTTTGTTTGGCAATACGAGTCTTCTTCTCATGTGATTCAAATTTCAAAGTAAACGATAGTGATCACTAACGTAACGCTACGTATGTCACACGATTTTTAACTGGGACTTAGAGTTTGTAGATATACAACTATTTCCTTCTTATTCTTCCAATGATAGAAGAATATGTGGAGGATAACGAAGATGGCAACCCGCGTGAAAATGGCAGATCGTGATTTTGAATCAGTTTTCTTGGTTTCTTTCTTATTCTCTACTCTGATCACTGGTAATTCTTCACCTTTTTTTTTTTTGTTAATTTTCCTCGAGAATCATACGTGTTTGGTTGAGTGCTTTACCTTAGTTTCTGGATTCATATTGTATACTAAAAGTGTTTCCAATGATGAAGTTCAAGTATAGCATTTCTAAGATTTACATTGTATTGATGAATAATAACATATATCAATTTCCTCTGTTTGACTAACAAGATAACATCGTTTGCACATATTAACTACAACGATCATTGATGATTTTTGTTGTCAACTTTTTAGCTTTCGTTTTCTGTGTGATTGATTGTCTTCTGTGGCAGCCGTAGTAGTGGCTGGTGATTATCTGGACAGTGATAGAGAAGCCTTGTTAAACCTGAGATCGTATCTAGAATCACGGAACCCACAGAACAGAGGAGTCTATACAGAATGGAAAAGGGAGAAGCAAGATGTGTGTAACTGGCCTGGGATCATATGTACACCTCCTCCGGGAAGTAGAGTTACAGGGGTCAATTTAAGTGACTCCACCATTTCAGGTGCTTTGTTCGGGAACTTCTCTGCCTTAACGCAGCTCACGTATCTCGATTTATCTAGGAACACAATCGAAGGGTCGATTCCAGATGACCTGAGCCGTTGTCACAACCTAAAGCATCTTAATCTTTCTCATAATATCCTTGAAGGAAAGCTTAGCTTACCTGGTTTGTCAAATCTTGAGGTTCTTGATCTGTCGGTGAATAGGATTGCGGGTGATATCCAGTCTAGCTTCCCATTGTTCTGCAACAGCTTGGTTGTTGCAAATCTGTCGACAAACAACTTTACTGGCAGAATCGAGGATATCTTCGACGGGTGTAGGAATATCAAGTATGTTGACCTCAGTTCCAATGGATTCAGTGGCCAAGTGTGGGCTGGGTTTGGGAGGACGGTCCAGTTTTCAGTTGCTGATAACTTTCTCTCCGGGAATATCTCAGCTTCCATGTTCAGGGGGAACTGTATTTTGCAAGTGTTGGATTTATCTGGCAACATTTTTGGTGGGGAGTTTCCAGGCCAAGTTTCCAAGTGCCAGAATCTAAGTGTATTGAATCTGTGGGGAAACAAGTTCATAGGGAACATTCCAGCTGAGATAGGTTTCATATCCTCTCTCAGAGGTTTGTACTTGGGGAATAATACATTCTCTCGAGACATTCCGGAAACTCTCCTAAACTTGACCAACTTGATATTTCTGGATTTGAGCAGAAACAAGTTTGGAGGAGACATTCAAGAAATATTTGGGAGATTCACTCAAGTTAAGTATATGGTCCTGCATGCCAACTCATATGTTGGAGGCATTCGTTCTTCCAACATCCTCAAGTTGCCTAATCTTTTAAGGCTAGATTTGGGCTACAACAACTTCTCGGGAGAGTTACCTGCTGAAATTTCCCAAATCCAAAGTTTGAAGTTCTTGATCTTTGCTTATAATAACTTCAGTGGCAACATACCACAGGAGTATGGGAACATGCCGGGGCTTCAAGCACTCGATCTCTCCTTTAACAGGCTGACCGGTTCAATACCAGCTTCATTTGGAAATTTGACCTCTCTTTTGTGGCTGATGCTTGCAAATAACTCTCTATCAGGAGAAATCCCTCGAGAGATTGGCAACTGCAGGAGCCTTTTGTGGTTTAACGTGGCAAACAACCAGCTCTCTGGTAGATTCCATCCTGAATTGACTGAAATGGGTAGTAATCCTCTTCCAACGCTTCAAGTGAACAGGCAAGATAACGACAAGATAATTGCTGGTTCCGATGAATGCTTGGCGATGAGGAGATGGATTCCAGCAGAGTTCCCTCCTTTCAACTTTGTATACGCAATTCTTACCAAAAAGAGTTGCAGAAGCCAATGGGACCATGTTCTTAAAGGGTACGGTCTTTTTCCTTTCTGCACTGCTGGTTCCAAAGTACGCACACTCAAAATTTCAGCCTATCTTCAGCTCAGTGGAAATAAGCTTTCAGGTGAGATTCCTGCAAGTATCTCTCAGATGTATAAGCTAAGCACACTACATTTGGGTTTCAACGAGTTTGAGGGGAAACTGCCTTCAGAGATAGGACAATTGCCTCTTTCATTCCTCAACCTCACCCGGAACAATTTTTCAGGCGAGATTCCTCAAGAAATCGGAAATCTTAAGTGCATGCAGAATCTTGATCTATCTTACAACAATTTCTCGGGAAACTTTCCAACGAGTTTGAATAACTTGAATGAGCTAAGCAAGTTCAACATCTCATATAACCCTTTCATTTTTGGTTCAATACCAACAACGGGACAAGTAGCAACCTTTGACAAAGAATCCTTTTTTGGGAATCCGTTGCTGGAGTTTCCTAGTTTCTTCAACCAATCAGGGAACAACACTTTGAGCTCAAGGGAACCAGATAATGGAAGAGAGAAATACGACGAAGACGACGAAGCTTCTATTGACATTGTGGTCTTCTATTGGAGTACTTTTTCATTTTATATGACTGCACTCATTGGCAATCTTGGACTTCTGTACTTCGATTGTCCTTGGAGTCGAGCATGGCTCCGCCTTGTCGATGCTTTCATCGCCTCAAATAAATAGATGTTTTGTTAAATCCTTCAGCTCAGTTCTTGAATATTTCTCTTTCAAGCAAGAACTTAAATTCACTTTACCTCTGTAACAAGTATACGTGCTTTAAATTTTACCTGGCATGGCTATTGGTTTTATTATGTGGAGTCTCTACAATATGGATTGAATCTCATTGTATAAAGTATGGTTTCAAAAGTTACTAACTCACCAGATCGTGACACGTGTTAATTTCAAAACTTACTAACTCACCAGATCGTGACACGTGTCAATTTCAAAAGTTACTAACTCACCCGATCATGACAAGTGTCAATTTTACATAAATTTCTAATTTTAAAAGAAAAAAATCTTTAAAAGAAATCTTTTAAACAAAAAAATAATTCATCAAACATGTATATTATTAATATTATTAATCAATAAATAGGGAATAACAAATCTAAAGCGAATAGCACAAGTTATGTAAAAAGAATTGTTATTTTTGAAACGTAATAGGACAACTAATTAAAAAAATAACATTATATCTACATAAATTTACATGTTTCTATCGAAAGCTTTAATATTTGATTTTTTCTTGATATAATTTTGATTATTTATTGTGGGTCTTTTATTCGTGAAGGTTCTTCAATGGAAGCTATCATATGCAATGAAATGGAATTAAAGTATATAAATCCGGCTAAATTAATCGAGGATGGAGATACTGATTGAGGTTCCAAAAGTGATTCTACAGATAGTAGCAATATAAGTTTCGAAAATTAGTCGATGGTTGATGTTTCTGGTCAAAATCTAGAGTTTTCTCTTCTGGATAATGTCAATGATTTCGGTACTGAAACAAAAGCTACTTGATCGAGTAATTGAGAAGCGATTTTGAAATTTAGGAAGTTAGAACTGTAAACGTTTTAAAATTGGTTTCAAACCGGATTTATGTGGTTTTTTTTTATCGGATTTGGTTTGTAAACCGTTTAAACCCAGGTATATAGAGAAATTTATGAGAATTTTTGATTGGGTAAAAATAAGTTGAGGACTTACGATTCGAGAATATTTGAGACGAGGTCATAGTTCTAAGTAGTTTTGGTACAATGCGATACTTCTGAGGAGTTAATATATCATCGATCCTTTAACGTGATTATGACATATATCATGTTTTTGATTGTTTATAAAGTTTTTATTTTGATTTGTTTATAATTTTCAAATTTTTAATTTTATTATGTTATATTAACTTTCTTTCAATTTCTCAGTAAAAAAACTTTTATTGGAATGGTCATAAAATCATTGTACTCAAGTAGATAATTATCACCAGTTGTTCATCCAAAATATCTTTGGAGTAAAAAAATTTGTGGTTAAAAAAATTATGTCACAAAACAATTTTAGTAATTATAAGAAGTATAATTATGCCAAAATGAAAGTAAAGCAACATAAAATTTGTTTAATTTGTTTAAAAGACATTTTAGGTGGTGATAAAGAGTATACTTTAACAATAAAATAATTTTGGGTGTGAGAGCATATTTTTAATGGTAAAACATACAGTAAAATTGTACATCGTTATTAATTATGTGTTGTTTTGATGAAATCTTTGCATGTAAAATATTTTGTAATAAGTTGTGAAATGTTTTTGAAATTTGACAATAATAATATTTGTAATGATAAGTGTTTGGCAAAATTTTTGGTGGGGTAATTTAACTTTAGATTATTATAATAATTGTTATAATATATTTAAAATATAAAATATAAATAATTGTATGAACGTAAATACAAATATGATTTTTTTCTCTAACTAAAATTATTAAAATATTTTCTTCAAGAAATATTTTTTTATATTTTTAGAAAATTGTTTAAGGTTTAGAAATTATTTTCTTCAATAATTTTGAAACCCGCACATCATACGAGCCCTTATCTAGTCTCTATAATAAAATGTCTGTTATTTGGGCAAATATTTGATATTGCTGATGTTATTGTTGGGACAGCTATATGGAAACAAAAGTTGTATTGAGAAAGAAAGGAAAGCTCCCTACTTAGACTAATGACACAAAGAGCGATTGTTGCCGATGGAAGGGCGTTGAGTGCAATGGTGTGATGTTTTTCACAAGAACTACTCTCCTAAATCTATCTTTGTTGCATCCCTTTGAAGAAGTTGGAACTCTAGACTTATACGAGTTCTAATTCAGTGGCTTATTTGATGATGTGGAAGGGTTACTTTCCCTAATGGTTGGTTACTTTTAACATTCTAAATCTTAGTTCATTGTTTCCAATCCATGATACTTAAAACACTTTATGATGTTATTATGGTACTTAAGAAATTCTCTGTTTTTGCATTAATTGGTTGAAGCTATGCTGTAATCACATCAAATGGTCAATTACACTCCACAGATTTGAAAAACTTGGAACTGCTGTACTTGAGCATGAACAGATTTAACGGTTCCATACCTGAACGAGGTAGCTCCTAAACTTGGAACTTCTTCTATTTTGTGTTCGTTCTTAATGGTACAAAAAAAGGAAACAAATGCAGATTCTTTCTTTCTTCTCAACCTATTTAAGTCACATCAGCAATTCAGTTACTGTTGTTTGGATTGGTCATTAAGTTTACTAATTTAAAGTTAACTATTTTAGTTGAACTAATTTAAGACAAGCCGATAGTGGGGTGGCTATAAGCCTATAATAAAGATGTTCTTTTAGGGAGATGATCACACGTTTTTAGCATATGATTCAAATTAATTTAGTTAACATAAATTTCAAAGAACTTACCTTGGTAAAAAAGAATATAATCAACCTAAACGATTCGCAATCGGACTTTTTTTGCAATCTCTTTTTATCTTATTTTGCTTGGTTGAATTTGAATCGTTTGCTAATAACGAGTAGATGACCCGACTTAACGAAGGCATTTTTTATTTTGACTAAAACAGTCCTAGTTCCATTCAAAGAAAGCCACATCAGCGATTCTGTAGGCTTTTTCATCAAGTCTAGTTGTTTACATGTAACGAATAAAGCCAGGTTAATTAAAAAATCATAAGAGGCATTTTTAATTAAACCGGAACCAATAGAGTTGGGTTACAAACCGGATGAAAAACTGATTTAGCCAATTCATCGGCTACCGGAAACGCTACGTCTCGCCAAGATTATCTCGGAAATCAACTAGACAGTTGAGTTTACGACTCAAATACAGAAAAGAAATCTATACTAATAAAAATTAGGAGCTATAAAATCCTAAGGCCGTCCAGATAGGATTTTAAACCTCCAATTGTGATTAGACACTTCACTAATTAACATTTTTAAAATCTCCAGAATTTTCTATATTAAGAATTATTTTAAACAACCAATCAGGATTTAACATGTCATTCATTAACATTTTTAAAATTTCCAGAATTTTTTTTAAAAAGGAAAATTTTAAATTTATGGAAATAAAAGAACTATGCACAATATCCCAAATCAGCTAGAAAATTTTTAGACAATGGTTCAGAACCAGTATAAATAAGATTAATATGCTTCCAACAACGAATGAGCATGAAATCTTGATTTATCAGGCGTCCAAGTTTAAAAGTTTTATTTGGTTTGATCCAGTTTTTTATTTGATCAAATTAAAACTTTAAACAATTTCAAAAAAATATTATAATATTTAAAAAATTTAAAAGTTTCAATATTTAGCTTTTAAAAAGTTTTTAAATATTATAAGTTTTGAATTTTAAAAGTTTAAAATATTATAAATATTGAAAATTTTTAAAAAGTTCAAATTTTATATTTCGAAACCTTTTCAAAGTTTAAAATATTATAAATATTGATGCAAAACATAAATTATCTTATTTATCTACATTTCTGCTTTTTATTTCTTATGAGTTGTAAAACATATTTTTGTGTATTCTTTTATAGATGAGTTGATATTCTTTCATTAATTTTTTATTTTTGGGTCTAAGGAAGAAGGATTGACATCGCAAGACCTTAATTTGATGTTTGATTCAAATTTTGAGGTTTAAAGAAGAAAGATGGACGAAAAACACACATGTTTTATTAGCTATGCATAGGCATGACCAGGGTTACGGTTGTCACGGTTAAGGTTTATTAACCATCAGTTATGGTCATAAATTTTTGTAACCTTAACCAGAACCGTTTAACAAACGGTTAAACGGTTACCTTTAAATACGGTTACGGTTCAAGCGGTTACTGTTATATACGGTTACAGTTATTTGATAATATGATACGGTTGATATTATTTGATGATATAATATAATTGATATTATTTATTTATAATTAATATGTTCTTATAGTGTACTAATATTTCTATATATCATATGATTCATATTTAATAAATAATTATTAGTATATTTTATTATGTTTTTAAAATATTATAAACCAAGTAAGGATTTTGGTTTGAGAAGTTTCTAAACGCATGGATCTAAAACGAAATAAGTATATGGATAAAATTGTCAATAATTGAGTGTATGTGTTGACTATGCTGGTAATCATGAATTTCACAAATTTTATGAGAAAATAAATGATTTTGTTCTTGGAGTTTGATGGGTTAACTAGTTGCGTGATAGTCTAAAAAAGGTTTCTCAGTAGAAGAATGTGAAGAAGTTGACGAGGAAGAAGAAGAAAAAGAGTATAACGAATAACCAAACGGTAAAAGTTACGATGACAATTAACACAAAATTTGACAATGAAAATGACAAGAAAGAATATGAAAAATAAGAAAATATTGAATAAAAAACACGAAAACTTAGGTGGTAGCGATCAATTAAATATGAAAACGAGTTAAATTCATGATTATAAAATTGTTTCGTTTTGTTGGTGGTCAAAGAAAATGGTTTATGATATGTGAGGTCATCAGTCTGATTTGCCTCACCTGGACATCAAGTTAAATTTATGATTTCTTTATCAGATTTGATTTTATAACACAACTGATTTTTATATTTAAAAAAATTATGTATCTGAAATTTAAATTTTTTCCTTAGTACTAATTTTTATTTTTTTTATGAGATAATATTTTATTACCGTAATCAATCATATATAATTTTTATCAAAATATATCAAATAAATCAACGCTACGCGCGGGCTCAAAACCTAGTATTAGTAAAAGATAGAGATAAATCGAGGATATCGTGGAGAATCCCGTAAAGCTCCTGTTGGAGTCTCTGAATTTATGGCTTTGATCAGCATCTGTGAATCGAAAGCCAAAGAGAGTTTATTGAAGCCCAGATCTAGGGCATGTTGGAGTGCCAGGGATAACGCGATCACTTCTGCTAGGATTGGAGAGGCTACGTTTGACGATGCGTCTTGGTTCGTAATCTCGAAAGATCGTGAGGAATTGCTGAAGATCCAACTGAACCCTGCATCCTGAGATTCTGATTTCCACGCTGTGTCGGTGAATCATGAGATAGAATCCAAATGGAGATCTGGTCTTTGGCCTTCTCGCCTGGGTTTTGTCAGCTGGGATTGCGACTGTTGGGCAGAAAACCATTCCCGAGCACTTGAGATGGCCTGAGTCACAATGTCTTGTGGTAGGTTTTGTTTCTACTCGAAAATCTTTTGTTTCGCGAAGTCCAAATGTTCCAAAGTATCCAAGGAGCCAAGGGTACATTACCAATGCCTAATGGTGGGAGATTAGTGCAAGAGTTTACGAGTTCTAGTCCCTTCTGTAGGTTGGTGATGCGGTGGGGGTCAAAAGAATTCTTGTATGGAGTTTTTCCCGAGACCTGAACAGCAAAAGGGCATTGGAATAAAATGTGTAGAGTTGATTCCGCTTGAGAGCAATGGGGACACGACACAGGAGGATTCACTCCTCGGATCTTTAAGTTTTCCCCAACTGGGAGGGCATCATGCATAACTTTCCAGAGGAAGAACTTAAGCTTAGGAAGGCCTTTAATGTTCCAAATTTCTTTATACCAGTCAAAGGGGGCTGAGACTTGATGGTTGAGTGTCGGATCTTTCTCAGTTTGAGTTGCAGCCAAATATCTAGATTTTGCCGTGTAGATTCCTGAATTGGTAAGTAGCCAGAGGTGACGGTCTTTTGCTCCTTTTTTGCTTGGTCGTAGAGCAAGAATCTCTTTCTCATAAGCCGGTAGTATAGCTTTAACCTTCTCATTATCCCATGTTTGTGTTTTAGGGCAGATGAGGCTACTTACTCGAAGGTTAGCAGCCAGCTCTGAAGGTGGTCCCATGGGAGTGATTCTCTGCGAGAGAGAAATCCATGGTTCGTACCACAATAGAGTGTCTTGTCCCGAACCTATTAATTTTCCAAGGTGAGGTTTCAAAAGGTCTCGACCAATACATATTCCTCTCCATCCATGGGATGCTGAGTTGGGAGCATTGCATTCTAAAAAAGGGGTAGAACTACAATATTTTCCCAGGAGCACCTTTGATAGCAAACTGTTTGGGCAGGTCAGTATTCGCCA
This sequence comes from Camelina sativa, assembly GCF_030686135.1. NCBI lineage: Eukaryota > Viridiplantae > Streptophyta > Magnoliopsida > Brassicales > Brassicaceae > Camelina > Camelina sativa. The sequence goes on along the minus strand of NC_141895.1, from coordinate 22,437,149 downwards.
ACTGATCTTTGCAAGGAGGGCATCATTAAAATTTGGTATGTCTCTGAAACCGAGTCCTCCCTCCTTCTTTGCTTTTGTTAATTTGGACCAGGCCACCCCACTAATTTTCTTTTTTTTTTCTTCTTCCGAGGAATCCCACCAGAATCTCGTCAGCATGGATTGGATTCTTTTAGAGAGGGAGCCTGAGATCTTGAAGCAAGACATGGTGTATGTAGGCATTGCAGACAGTACTGATCTTAGCATGGTAGCCTTGCCAGCAGTAGAAAGAGGTCTCGCAGCCCAGCTCCTAGATCTTTGTCTGATGCGATCAGTTATCAGGTTAAACATATCTCTTTTTTTCATACCAAAGAATTAAGGAAGACCGAGATATTTTCCTAAACCTCCTACCATTTGGATCCCAAGGATTTGCTGTGCTGCATCTTTCACCGCTTCAGGTGTTTTTGAGGAGAAGGTAATTGCTGACTTGGTTTTATTTATCAATTGTCCTGAAGCATGTTCATATTTGCGGATGATGGTCAGTAATGTCTTACAGCTTGTTTGGTCTGATCTACAAAAGAACATCGTATCGTCAACAAAGAGTAGATGGTTCACTCGAGGGCTTCCCAACGCCACACGAAAGCCTGGTAACGTGCCCTCTTGTTGAGCTTTACGACACAGCCCAGACAAGACTTCACTGCACAAGATAAACAGATAGGGGGATAAAGGGTCCCCTTGTCTAAGTCCTCTTGAGGGGGTAAGGTGGCCTTGTGATGAGCCATTGAGGAGGAAAGAATAGGAGACTGTAGATACGCACTGGTGAATCCATTGGATCCATTTCTGATGGAATCCCATCCTTTCCATCATTTATAGGATAAAATCCCATTCCAGCCTGTCGTAGGCTTTGCTCATATCCGTTTTAACCGCCATAAAGCATCGATCCTTTGCTCATGATGTCTTAAGGTAATGAAGACTTTCATGTGTAATAAGCACATTATCAGTGATGGCCCTCTGTGGTACAAAGGCTGACTGGTTTTCTGATATTATTGCATGCAGAACAGGTTGCAGTCGTCTGGAGAGAAGCTTAGAAATTATCTTATAGAAGACTGAGCAGAGAGCAATAGGTCGGTAGTCCACCATTACTTTTGGACTTTGTACTTTCGGAATTAGTCTTATATGCGTATGGTTTATGCTTGTGGTATGGTCATTCAAGAGGAAGAAAGCTTGTACCTCAAATACCACTTGCGGGCCTATATTGTTCCAATGGGATTGGAAAAAGCTCGCTGAGAAGCCATCTGACCCATGTGCTTTATCCGCGTGTTTTGCAAAACAAGCTTTTTTAACTTTTTCAGGTGATGGTATTTGAATTAGGCCCTCATTTGTTTCAGGTGAGATGCAGGGTTGTGTCACCTCGTGAGCTAGGGAGGAATGGTCCCCATTTTGAGATTCAAAAAGGTTATGGAAATACTCAGTGATAACAGAGAGGATCTTCTCCTCTTCATAGTGTGGTGTACCCTCATCGTCTTCTATGACAAAAAATGTGTTCACTGTTGTTTTCCTTCTAGTAATCGCATGAAAGTAGCTGGAGTTTTGATCACCAAGAGCTAACCATAAGTTTCTACTCCTTTGTTTCCAAAATTCTTCCTCTACTTTGTAAGCTTTGAGGAGAGCAAGGTTGGTATTGGAAATTGAGTCTGAATTTGCAGTAGGATCAGACATCAAGTCATCCAGCGTTTGTCTATACTCCTCAATGAGCTGTTGGGTATTCTGGTGTTTCCGCTTGGACCAGGTAATTATCTCTCTGCGACAGCGGTTTATCTTTTCTTCAACAGTTTCAAAGCAATCATAACTCCAAGCCGCCTGGATCAGAGAATCAATTTCTTCTTTTTCTTTTTTTTTGTGAGGTTGAGGCAGGTAAGCAATGGTCGATGATCAGAGCCCTCAAAGCGCAGGTAAGTGCTATGACTAAATGGAAACAGTTCAGCCCAAACACTATTTGACATCGCCCTATCCAGTCTGCAGTGGACTAAATGATCGTGTCTCATGCCTCTCCAAGATAGGAAATTGCCTGAGTGACGTAAATCATAAAGATCACATTCAGTCATGAATGAGCGGATGTCAGTATAGGTGTATTATCTCCTCCCCGGATCTTCTTGCTTTTCCGATGCATCGATTATATCATTGAAATCCCCCGTCAAGAACCAGGAGTCCTCCCTCGTTGATCCCAAAAGCGTAAGTTGGTCCCAAATAGCTTTCCTTTTTGCTCTTCTCCATAAAGGAAAGTAGCAAAAATCTTCTTCCTTGCTAATATTATCTAAGTATCAATGTAATTTGTGCAGGTGGCTAGGATCAACAAATCAACCTCACTCTTCCAATGCAGGGCTAGTCCACCTCCTCCACGACTATGGGGTGGGATATTATGGTGTGAAGGGTAGTTCAACCAGTTTAGAGATTTCTCCACCATTTCGTCTGGATTTTTCGTCTCCATGAGGAATAGAACATCCGGTGAGATAGAAGCGTATATCTCACGGATTCGCTGGCTTGTTATGGGATTCCCCAACCCACAACAATTCCAGCTCAGAAGCTTTAAGGAAGAGGATTTGGTGGATTGTGAAAATCCACCTTCTTCTTTACCATAGCAGGTATTACAACTCCTTTTGGTTTATCCCTCTGATTTGAATCCTTGTTTTGAAAGCCCTTAGATTTTGAGAGTCTTTGGTTGTTTTGATCCCCTGGAGCAGCATTTTTCGAGGTAGAGCCCCGATGGTAAAAAGATTTCTTTGGGGAGCCATTAGCTAAGTTTCTCTTTTGGCTTTTTGCACCTATTAACTTTATTGCTTGTTTTGTGGGAGGTTTTGCAAGGGGGGGTCTACCTCGAGCTCGTTTGGAGCTGGTTGCAGTTTCAGTCCCTGTGGTAGGGTTAAGATCACTAATAGAGAGACGGGCATGAATTGAAGTCGGGGTCTCTAGTGGTAGTGAAGGTTGAACCGGAGAAGAAGACGTGGCTGCTTGAATAATCTTATCAGCTGTGTCAGACATCAGGTTTTTCTCTTCTCCATGTATAACTCTTTGTCTACGGGCCGCCCTCTCAGTAGAATCATCACATGTGATGTATTGAACTGTAACATCCCTTAGTTCACTCATCACGTGGTCTTTTGATGGTACAGATTGGGTGAGGGTCCTCTCTCGAGGAGCCCTACAGAACTCCGCCAAGGTTGGTGAGGTAGGGGGAGGAGTGATGGGATCCTTGTTTAGCTGAGGCATGTCTAGGGGGGGGGGGGTCTTCTTGGTCGTGATGAGTCTGACTCTTCCTGCTGGTGTTCCATTGGAGGGTATTGTTTTTCTCGCCATTCGAGATTTTGTTTTGTTCTAATGACAGAGTCTCTCGACATGTGAGATCTCTGGTGGGATTCAAAACTTAAGGATCAACCTTGATAGGGATGGTTTCTCTCAGAGTTCCTTCTGTGTGCTTCGTAAGCTCGAGTTCTCATCGGCTGGGAAATGGAAGGTGAGCATCCTCGAGATACTGAGTAGTCTACATTAACTTTAGGGGCTGTAAAATTATCCCAGGGGGTGTAATAGTTCCTGGTTACTGCATGAGAATGCGAGTTTTGTGATGGTGGGTTAACCAGGGATTTTTCTTTTGTAGGCTGCAGTCCCGGGCAGGTTTTCCTCTCATGAGTGAGGCGGTGACAGAAGGAGCAGTGGTTCTTTAAGTTCTTGTATTTCAGGGTTATCAAAGCCTCACTTCCATCAGGGAAGTCAACAAAAGTATCTTTGATGAGGGGTTTAAGTCCATCAACAGAGACCCAAATCTTAGTCGTTTCGTTGGTTATCTCCATTTCTTCAAGTTTTCCCAACTCCTCTCCAATAGTCTGAAGCATCTCCTCCTTCTAGTAGTGTTTAGGAAGACCTTGTACTTCTATCCAGAAAGGTATAATGGAAGGATAAGTATCAGAGATTATAGGTTCCCATTTCTGGACGATGACCATCCAGTGGTCAAAATGGTAAGGTCTGTTATTGAGAACCTTTTGCATATCCTCTTCGAACTCAAAGCGGAACTGGAAGCAGCCTCGGCCTAGATCTGCTCTTGTAGCTTTACCTTTCATGTTCCAGCAGTTTTCGAGGAAAGGAAAGAGATACCAAAGTCTCTGGACGCTTGGGTTAGTCAGACGCCCCATAAGAGTGAGTGTGTTTGCTTCTATCAGAGAAGAGGTGTCTAGTTCAGGGGCTCGGATTCTACGACGAGTTGGTGGGGAAAAGCCCATATCAGGTTCTTTTCCTTTCAAGGAGTAGGGGATTCTTCGCGACATTGAGAAGTTTGAAATGGTTTCGGACGATGGGTACAAGGACAGATGTTGCGGTACCAGGGTTTAGAGGTCACATGGTTTATAAGTTTTTAAGCAGGTTTGAAGCAGTTTGAGAAGGGTTACAGCAGGTTTAACAATACACGGGAGAGAAAATCATACCTTCTTGCTATGGGTTCAAGAAAAGGCAGTCACAGGACGGTTCAGGGAAGAAGAAGAAGAGCTCCGGTAAGAAAAGTCGCCAGTGCACTCTTGTTGACCGGGGGTAAAACCATGAGATGGTAAAAAAGTCATCAGATATCCAGTTTTGGTAAAAACAAGTAGGTGAGATCCGGTTTTTTGAAAGTTGACTTCTTCTTCTGGGCTGCATCGAGAATCGGGCCTGGGAGCGTTTTTTAGAACGCCGTAGACATGGTTTCTTAGTGTATATAACTTAATTGCGTGCCTTTTCTGTTTACCTTCACTTTTTTGCTTACAGCTAAGAGATTAACTCTACATGAAATAAAGCTTGGTCTAAGTACATTTGATCAGCCTCACTACACGACTAGGACTTAGACTTTGCAAATATACAATTATTTGTGGTTTGAACTTTGGTGCTTTCACTGGGAATTTGAAATCCTTATAAACGTGGACGATATTTGGCATTGAACTCATTGTCACATATTACGAAAGTTTGAGTTTCTTTATCTTTCGCTTTTCATATCATATTGCTATGGAAGGGAAGATGTTTTGGGGAATGTACTTGATGTGGGTGATGCTACTGTTGGGGCAGATATGCGGATCCAAAAGCTGCATTGAGAAAGAAAGGAATGCTTTGTTCGAGCTCAAGAAATACATAATCTCGATTACTGACGAAGGGGAATCCAACGATTTTCTCACTACTTGGACTAATGACACAAAGAGAGATTGCTGTATGTGGAAAGGCCTTAAGTGTGATCATAATAGCGGGCGGGTTATCCAGCTTTCCATCAGCCCACTGCACCTCAAAGAGCGTTCTCTCCTAAACCTTTCTTTGCTGCATCCCTTTGAAGAAGTTAGAAGTCTGGATTTATCCTATTCGAGGTGTGGTGGCTTGTTTGATGATGTGGAAGGTATACCACTACCAGAATTTCTCCCATGGTTTATTTTCTTTTCACCTCTTCTGGTTTATATTTGTCATCAAATTTCCCCTGCATTGATAAGTTATGCTTTTAATTAACCAAAAAAAAAAAAAATTGAATTCTGCATGAGCTTTACCGTATTTTACCGATTACCCGAGCTTCGAAGTAGAGTTATATATTCTGTTGGGGATGGTATAGTCAATTATTTTCTCAAATTGCAGTTAAAAATAAAGGTAATTAGATTTTTCACTTGCATCAAAAAGTTAAGCACTTGTACTTACATTTTACTAACTTGCTAATATTTATGTCTATATATGCCATATAGCACGAAATTACACAACAATCACTCAGGCATTGCCTCCTCCCAAAATCCATACATTGCAACTCTCATAATTAATCTTCATTTGCATGTACAACAGAACTAAGATTATATTGAACTGATTAGAGTGAGCTATGTTATTTTCATATATTTTGTTAACAAGATTCTCGTTTGCAGGTTATAGAAGCCTAAGAAGATTAAGAAACCTGGAGATTCTGGATCTTTCTTTTAATTATTTCATCAACAGCATCTTTCCTTTCTTTAGTGCCGCTACATCACTCGCAACTCTGTCTCTTAGGAATAATGAAATGGATGGCTCTTTTCCTGTTGAAGGTATATCTCTCAATTCTTATTGAATCCAATGATATCTAGCAGGCCTATATATTCTTGATGATGATTGATGCAATTTAAAATTACTGTCATAACTTCTTTTTGTGTCATAAATCCAGTTTGCATTATTCTTATATTTATTGGACTCCTTTTTCAGAACTTAGAGATTTGACAAACTTGGAACTGCTAAACCTAGGTGGAAACAAATTTAACGGCTCCATACCAATAGAGGGTAAGTTGTTCATAAAATGCAATTGTCTTTATTTTCGAAAGTGAAAAGTTAATTTTATTTAAGGGTTAAAAACAATATATTTGGTTTGGTTTTTTTTTTACTACCTTTTTTTTTTGGTTTGGTTTATATATCATCTATGAGATCATTAATTATGTTTGTATTTAAAGTTGTTCACCTTTAATTTGTGTAATTTTTTCTTGTGGTAGAGTTCACTGGCTTGAGGAAGCTGAAAGCTCTGGGTCTAAGTGGCAATGAATTTTCTGGCTCAATTGAATTTCAAGGCAAGTTTTCTCAAATAATTAATTCAAAGTTTTTATAAATTGTTGTGGTTGATTCACGTATAATTAAATGATTAAAATTATGCATCTGATTACCTTAGGGGTATGCCAATTGAAGCATATAGAAGAGCTCGATTTCAGTAAAAACAAACTTGTAGGTCAGTTTCCTATATGCATAACTAGCTTGACTGGACTTCGAGTTCTTGATCTCTCATCTAACAATTTGACTGGGAAGCTACCATCTGTTCTTGGTGGCCTTGAATCCCTTGAGTACTTATTTTTGTTTGATAACAACTTCGAAAGTGTCTTCTCACTCGGTTCGCTAACCAACCTCTCAAAGCTTAAGGTCTTAAAACTTGGCTCAACTTCCAATTCGGGTAAAGTAGAGCGGGAAGTTTCCTTATTGGTTCCAACTTTACTCGTCTTTTCTCGCTGTCTATGGATAACAATCTGTTTACAGGAAAGATTGGAGACGGTTTGCGGAACTCGAGATCTTTATCTATGCTTGACATGTCGAACAACAGTTTATCTGGGGTTATTCCAAGCTGGATTGGCGAATTTCCAGATTTATATGCACTGCTGCTTTCACACAACACACTCGAAGGTGATATACCTCTTTCGTTGTTCAAGTATAAATCATCTGGTTTTGATTTTCAACTCGTGGACCTCTCTCAAAACCATTTATCTGGGGCATACCTTCACTTGTCAATTCTAGATATCCGAGTGTGTTACTCCTGCAAGGCAATAATTTATCAGGGCTAATACCTGACGTAGTGCTAGTGAATGTCACTGTGCTTGATTTGAGAAATAATAGACTGTCTGGAAATATTCCCGAGTTCATCAACCCTTACAACATTAGTATTCTTCTTCTGCGGGGAAATAATTTAACAGGTCGTATACCTCACCAGTTGTGTGGCCTAGGCAACATCCAACTTTTGGATCTTTCCAATAATAGACTGAATGGATCCATACCTTCATGCCTTAGCAGCAAATCATTTGGTTTTGGGAAAGAGGCTAAATTGGACAATTCGTATTATGATTTCGGCGTTGTTTCCATTATATACTTCAATATAGTTTTCAGATCTCTGATCGTGGAAGATCAGTTTATACAGTATTGCGACGTCGACACCAAGACGAAAATTGAATTTGTAACAAAACACCGATATGATGCCTATTGGGGTGGAAATCTCAAATTATTGTTTGGAATGGATCTCTCAGAAAACGAACTGAATGGTGAGATCCCAGTAGAGCTTGGAGGTCTTTTGACACTACAAGGTCTCAATCTTTCTCACAACAACTTATCAGGTGTGATACCGAAAAGCTTTGCAGGCCTGAAGAACGTGGAAAGCCTTGATCTCTCTTTCAACAGATTACAAGGTCCCATCCCACCACAACTCACAGATCTGAGCAGCCTTGCTGTCTTCAATGTCTCATTCAACAACTTATTAGGAGTTATTCCAGAGGGAAGACAGTTTAACACCTTTGATACGCAAAGCTACTTAGGTAATCCTTTTCTTTGTGGGCAAGCAAACAAAATAAGTTGCATTGATATTACTTTTCAAGAACTAGATAATGGATTGGAAGCCGATGAATCCACCACAATCGACATGGAATCTTTCTACTGGAGTTTTGCTGCAGCCTATGTGACAATACTTCTTGGGTTACTCGCATCACTCTCATTTGATTCTCCTTGTAGCAGAGTTTGGTTCTACAACGTTGATGTTTTCGTCCACAAGGTTATGAAACTGTTGTGATAAACAGAACACTTCAGGTGCCTATCATGTGCTTGTTTCCATCCCCATCTGTTGTTGTTCTTCTCAAACCTCCTGCTTTGTTTCAGAAAACAGAACATAACTTATAAGTTTTGATTTCTCTGTACTGTCTTTTGTCTTCGTATAATAAAAGTAATGCGTTAAATATATCTTGGAGTGGAGCTGCTTTGGTTGTTTGGTTCAATACATAATCTATAATAACACATGAAACAATTCCATACTAGACGTACAACCAGTCATCCACCAGATCATTGAATGAGAGAAGTCCCCCACGTTCAGCACCAGTTCCCATTGTACAGTTCAGATTTTTCTCCCTCAAGGATTTTGATTCAAGACCTAAATCCAGATTCAATATAATGTGATATTGCTCTGTTTGATTCAATAAAATGTGATTTTGATTCAAATATGTTCTCTACCGGCTAGACCTTTTTGCATTAGAATTGCATTTTGTTTTTTAGGGAAAATCAATTGTTTAGCTGAAAGTTAATCTTTTGTTGTTGTGTTGTTGTTGTTGTGTATATATATATATTTTTTTTTGAACAACCAACTACCTTCATTAAATTCAACAGGGTTCATTACAAAGTAAAAGGGCATTTTGTGCCAGTTTATCAGCTTCGACATTTCTGTCTCTTGGAGTGAAATTGAAAGAACATCTGATAAACGAAGCCGAAAGGTTCAAGATATCAATGAGAATCCCGTAAAGTTCCTTGGGTCGGATCTTCGAATTAAGGACTTTGACCAGCGTCTGCGAGTCTGAAGCGAAAAGAAGATGGGTGAAACCCGATTCAATTGCAACTCTAACTGCTGTGAGAGTTGCTATTGCTTCGGCCATCAAGGGGGAATCAATATGATCGGAGGATGAGGATCCATAGCGCAGTGTTGCTCCGGGTCGATCTTTGAAAATCCAGCCGAAACCCTTTTTTTATTCGTTGTCCAAGCCGCATCCGTGTCAAAAATTGTGGTGCAAGGGGGCAAAGGTAATTGCGGATTGAGCAGGTTTGGCCTCTTGGCTAGATTCTCTTTTACATGTGCCTGTTGCCATTCTTTAGCTCGGGTAATTGCTAACAGGAGAATCTCCTCTGCCTGAATCTGTTCTTTACGAAAGATTAGGCGATTTCGGGCTGACCAAATGGACCAGAGAATCCATGGGAAGAGAGGGCCATTACCAAGTCCGGATGGTGGGTTGTTAATCATTTGGTAGCCTATAGCGAAGCCAGATTTAAGGTCGCTAATGAGTTCGGGTCTCATGGGGTCTTTTAGGGGGGCCAAGGACCAAATCCTGGAGACAAACGGGCAGTGGAAGAAGAGGTGACAGACAGATTCCGGGTCACCACAGTGAGGGCAGTTAGCCTCTTCTCTGATATGTTTGTGCAGGATATTCTCACCCACAGGGAGGGCGTTCTGTGCTGCTTTCCATAGGAGGAGTTTGACCTTGGGGGAACAGTTAGTGTTCCAGATGTTAGTTCTCCAATCGAAGGAGACAGGTGGGTTTCCTTGGGTTTCATCAGAGTTTGTTGTAGGTGGATCCTTGGGTCCATCATTATCCTTTGAGCACAATCCTTCATAATAACCTGATTTGGTGGAGTAGAGACCGTCGCTTGAAGGTAACCACCCCCATCCATCAGAACCATGAATTCCACTTGGTCTTAGTTTAAGAATGTCTTCCTCATAAAGGGGAAGGATCTAACGACTGTCTCTGATCCAGGTTGTCGTGTTTGGTAATAGGAGGTCCAAGACAGTGAGATTCTGGGTGGTTTTAGTAGTTGGACCAAAAGGTGCCAGAGGTCGTGAGAGAGATAACCATGGTGTTCTCCATATCGGTGTGGAAGCTCCATTCCCTAGCAGGCGTCCCAAATGGGGTTTGAGTAAATCCCTGCCAATGCATATACTTTACCAACCGTGAGAAGCCGATGATGGGGGCTTACAATCCGTAAAGGAGTTGGTTCTGCAATATTTCCCAACTAAAAGACTCTTGCTAACAAGCATTGTGGGTTTGACAAGATTCTCCAGCTGATTTTTGCCAGTAGCGCATCATTGAAGGTTTGAATGTCCCTGAAGCCTAATCCTCCTTCTTTGATTGATTTTGTCAACTTTTTCCACGCTAACCAACACATCTTCTTTTTTCCATTGTTTGAGTCCCACCAGAATCGAGTAAGTGCAAATTGGATGCGTTTACACAGAGAGTTGGGGAGCTTGAAGCAGGACATTCTGTATGATGGGATAGCCGCCAGAACAGATTTAAGGAGAGTTAGTTTACCAGCATATGAGAGGAAGCGGGAAGACCAGCTTAAGGCCCGTTGTTTAATCCTATCAACAATTTCACTGAAGAGGTCTTTTTTCTTGCGTCCAAACAATTCCAGTAGTCCCAGGTATTTCCCTTGGCCTCCCTCTTTCGATATGCCTAGTATTATTTTGGCTTCCATCTTGACCTCAGTATTCGTCTTAAAGGAAAAGGTAATAGATGATTTGGCTTGGTTGATTTGCTGACCATATGCCTCTTCATATTTATACAGGATATTCTTCAGTGTCCGACAATTCTGTTTGTCTGAACGACAGAAAAACATGGTATCGTCTGCAAACAAGAGGTAGTTGACTCTTGGGCTGTGTTTTGACACTCGCAAACCAATCAGGCTGACTTGAGCATGTGCATTGTGGCAGAGGCCGGAAAGGAGTTCACTACATAAAATGAAGATGTAGGGGGACAGTGGGTCGCCTTGGGGTATGCCCCTGTGTGGATTCACCAGTCCTTTAGCCTGACCATTGATAAGGTATGCATACGATATTGTGGTTATGCATTGCATGAGCCAGTTAGTCCATTGGTGATGAAAACCTAACCTGTCAAGGACAGCTTTGATGAAATCCCATTCTAGGCGGTCATAAGCCTTACTCATGTCTGTCTTGACAGCCATGAAGCATCTTAGATTAGCCTCTGATGTCTTCAAATAATGAAGAGCTTAATGTGTAATATGGACATTATCTGTGATAGCTCGTTGAGGGACAAAAGCTGACTAGTTTTCTAACATGCAGCTTGCAAGGATTGGTTGGAGTCTGTGAGATATGAGCTTTGCAATGATCTTGTAGTAGACAGAACAGAGAGCGATGGGTCGATAATCCGAAACTTTTGTGGGGCTGAGAATCTTTGGGATGAGCCTGACGTGGGTGTGATTTATATTCTGCGGGAGGGATCCAAACACAAAAAAAGAGTGAACTTCTGCAATCACTTTATCAGCCATTGTCTCCTAGTTACTTTGAAAGAAGCAAGCCGAAAACCCATCAGGTCCTGGTGCTTTGTCCGGATGAATAGAAAAACATGCTTTTTTTATCTCCTCAGCAGACGCCATTTTTATCAACTGATCATTCATCTTCGGTGTGATTCGTGGAGTTAAGGCTTCGTGCACAATGGAGAGCCTATTTCCACTTAGAGAGGTAAAAATATCCTCGAAGTAGTTTGAGATTGCAGCCACTATCTATTTTTCTTCATAAACAGGGGCTCCAAGTTGCTTTTCAATAACTGATATATTGTTCATAGCTCTTCTTCCTTTTGTTGCAGCATGAAAATATCTGGTGTTCCTATCTCCCAGTGCTAACCATAACTGGCGACTACGATGTTTCCAGAATTCTTCCTCCTTTTGGTATGCCTGGAGTAAGAGAGAGTTTAGAGAGTCAACCTCAGCTTGTCTGCAGGTAGAGTCACTCAGTGCTTCCTCTAATTGTTCTCTGAGGTCCAGGATAAGGGCTTGTCTATTAGTATGGTGTTGTTTTGACCAGGTTATTACCGCAAGGCGACAAAGACCGAGTCTCTTTTCTACCTTCGCATTTGGGGAGGAGTTCCAGGCTTCAGTTATCAAGGTTTTGACCTCATCATTATTCTTCAGTCGTCTATCATAACGGAACAAGCCTCTTCTTTTCTTTGTCACAGGGTCAAAAGAAGTCACAACAGGTCTATGATCCGAGCCTTCAAACCTAAGATACTCGCACCTACCTGACGAGTACGCCAAAGTCCAAGAGCTATTTGCCATAACTCTATCTAGGCCATATTTGACAAAATGCGTGTGTCTCTGTCCTCTCTAGGAGAGGCAGTTACCTGAGTGCTTGAAGTCATAGAGATCACACCCCGACATGAAGGCTCTAAATTCAGAAAAAGATCCTTCTGATCTAAGAGGTCCCCCTGATGTCTCATCCATATGGATGATATCATTGAAATCCCCCATAAGTATACATGGTTCCTCTCTATCCTTTGCTTGAGTACTTAAAGCGTTCCAGATCTCTGATCTTTTAGTTCTATCTGGTTCTCCGTAAACAAAGGTAGCGAGGAAGGTTTTCCCTTTTGCTCTGAGTTTTGCATTGATGAAGTTTGGACAGTAATCTAGTATCTCTACCTCCAGGTTGTCCTTCCACAGGAGTGCTAATCCACCAGATGCTGGAGATAGAGGGGGAACGAGGAAGCATTTTGGAAACTCGAACCCTTGTAATTTTGTCAGGACAACGTCAGTAGAATTTTTTGTTTTCATTAGAAAGATAAGGTCAAGGCTAATTTTCTTTGTCATATCCTTTATCCTCCAAACTGTCATGGGGTTCCCCAGCCCACAACAGTTCCAACTAATCATTCTTAAGGAAGAGGGGGTGGTAGATTCTGAAAATCCACTCCCTTCTTCTTCTTTGAAGTAGGTATCAGGTTGATGGTGGGAGAACCCGTAGAGGAGGCTTTCCAATTGGACCCAACAGGAGAAGATGCGCCCTCTCGAGAGGAATTGATAGGAGGAGAGGCTGATTTGGCAGTTTTGGGTCTGCTGGAGCTACCTTTGGTTAGTGTAGTTGCACCTTTCTTCGTTATTGCCTTCTTTGGTGAGTTTTTGGTAAGGTGTTGTTTTTGGGATTTTTCTCCTGGTAGTGTTTTACTCTGAGTGCCCATCAGTTTGTGTAGTGGGGGTCGGCCTCTACCTCTCTTAGTGGTTTGCATAGCATCAATGAGTGTAGGAGAAGAATTTTTTAACCTTCCTTGTAGCAAGGTGGGTCTAACTTCTTGAGTAGGTGGGAATTCAGGGGTGGAGCCAGACCCATTCATGATTGCAGAGGTAAGAATCCCATCAGCGGTATCGTCCATTAGGTTTCTTGTTTCTCCTTGAATGACTCGCAGCTTCCGAGCAGCACTCTCTGTAGGGTCTGCACACGCCGTATATTGGACAGTCACCTCCATCAGATCCTCCATGATTTGTTCTCTTGTTGGAATATCAGCAGGAGTGTTTTTTTCGAAAGTAGGCATTAGAATCTGTCTATCGTCAGGGAGCTTAGTCAGAGATATAGCTTTGGGGTGCTCACCCTCTCTTTGGAAACGCTCAAGTGGTGGTTGACGGGTTCGAGAGTGGTTGTTGTTACCATTTTGCTGTGGAAGGGATGCTTGAGATTTTTCTCGCCACTAAAAGTTTCTTGGTTGGAGAGTTGAGGGGGATCACTCCCTGTTAAAAGATTCATGGTATCGTGTCCTGTCCCGAGAAAGTCTGTGGGAATCCCTAGATCTAGTGTAGGTGTCATAAGGAGGTCGGTGGTTTTTATGGGCTCCTTCTCCAGAGCTACGGTTGGATTCCATCTCCATATACTCATAGGTTCTCTTTTGGGGAGCAGAGCTTCTCTGTGAGTTTATGCTCCTTGCAGGACTGTGAGGTCGCGATCTTGGAGCCATAAAATTGTCTTCAGGGGTGTAGTAGTTTCTTGGTGTTCCATGAGAGGTAGGATGCGATGAGGCGTGGATTGAGTGAGATTTGTCTTGTTGTTCCTCTGAGTCCTTCAGACCAGGGCAGTTTTTCTTATCATGAGTAATTCTGAGGCAGTGCTTGCAATGGTTTTTCAGGTTTTTGTATTCCAAGTAGATCAGCATCTGTGAGCCTGTTGAAAACTCCACCATTGTTTCCTTGAGTAGTGGTTGTAGACCATCAAGCATAACTCTAATGTTCACCGAGTCTGAGGAGATGTCTATCTACAAAACTTCTCCCAGTTCCTCACCTATGGTTTGGAGCATTAATGGTTACCAGAAGTGTTTAGGGAGTCCCTGTACTTCAACCCAAAAGGGGATCTTTGAAGGGAAGGCGTCCGAGATAACAGGTTCCCACCGTTGTAATATAACCATCCATTGGTCAAAATGGTACGACCTCTCTTCTAGAACTTTGAGTAAATCTTCATCATAGTCAAAGCGGAGTCGAAAAACACCACGACAAAGGTCGGATCCTCTAGCTTTTCCATTCAAGTTCCAGTGGTTTTCAAAGAAGGGCAAAAGGGCCCAAATCCGTTGTCCTGCAGGGTTTGTTAAGCGACCAATGAAGGTAACAAAATTCTCTTCAATGAGGGCAGAGCAGTCAAGTTTGGGGGCTTTTATGCGTTTTCGTAGAGGTGGGGAATAGCTTTGGGCTAAATCCTTTCCTTTCTGGTAAGCAGAGTTTCTGGAGGTCATGGGGGTTGTGGATATGCGTACAGTTGGATTAGCGAGGAGGATGGGAAGTGTATGGCAGAGGTTTTAAGGAGAGTAGCAGGATCTCACAGGATAGATAGTTACTCGACAGTTTTGATGGACGCCGGAACTAACAGCGAGAATATTGATACGATTTCCGGCCCTGAATTGTGGTTTGAAAGTTGACTTGAGGAGGAGGATAATTAACCATTGGATAAAACCTTAACGGTCGGGTAAAGACTGGGTAAAGGTACATTTTTAATGAAAGGTGTTAGGTAAGATCCGAGTAAAGACTTGCATCTTGGTTGGGGGGGGATGGAGACACCGGGAGTCGTGCCTGGGAGAGAAATTTCAAAAACTTTCTATATATTGTATCGCATTGTTGTTGTTGTGTATATATATAACTAGGACTACTATAAGTGAAATAATTATGGTAGAAGCTTGAAATTTTCTTTCGGGCTAAGTACAAGAAATCAAATTTTCTATTATGTTTTTTATTCTTCTTTTCTTTAGTTTAATATTTGTCCAGGATCATATATGTGTCAACAACACTGACCCTGCATAGCATTCATATCCCTTATATATGGAAATAGACACACAAAATGCTGACGTGTCGCACTCACAGAGCTCTAGACACTATTTCCTTTATTTGTCATCAATTTCTAATAATAGGATATTTACATTTACATACCATTATATTTTTTCAAAATCCCTTATATATTAAAAGAGAAGCATTCTCACACAAAATGCTGACGTGTCGCACTCACAGAGCTCCAGACACTATTTACTTTATTTGTCATCAGCTTCTAATAATAGAATATTTACATTTACATACCATTATATTTTTTCAAAAATATAATTAACACCCAAAATTAAATTCTTATATTCTCTTTCTAACTTAATTATATCTTTTAATTACATTTTCATAAAATCTTTAAAATGAATTTTAAGAACTCTTTGTTCATATGATATGATAATATAAGATTGATATTATAATAATTCTCATGAGTTAAATTATAATTATTATAAAATTATATATATATTTATATTTATATTTACTACACAATCAAATTTTGATTCCAATTACTGATAAATAAAATAGATTTTGTAAATAAAAATTACAATACAAATATTTAATAATTATTTTATATCCCACATAGTGCCGATTGTTACCTAGTATCTATTATAATGGTTGCAAGTATATGGTATGATGTCATCTTTCCTTCTTTTTCCACTCTTGTTCCCGTTCACATTGCACTTGAATTATAGTAATTAATCAGTTATATCGCTGATTCTACATTGTATTATTCAGGATGAGTAAATTTTGGTGTGGCTGGCTAATTCATAAAATTTGTCTTTGTTAGTTGTGCTTAAAGCCTTGCTGTGAACTTGATAATGCTAAGCACGTTATAAATATGTCATAATGCTAAGTAAATCTTTTTATTATATTTCTTCTGTTCCTAATAGATCAATATTTTAGAATTTTTTCTTCTCTCTAAAATATTCATGTTGTACATTAAAAAATTGAAATGATTTTTTTTTTTATGTTTTCTTCCACATGACATGCTATCTAAAGTCTATCTTTTCTTTTTCTACCAAAAATTAATTATAAATTAATTTATAAATAAAACTTTAACTTTTTCTTATGTGAAATTGTCAAAACATCGGTTTAGTTGAGACAGAGAGAATTTATAATATTAATGGGGGAATATATTAATTTTATTTGGTTATATAAAATATATTAATTGTATTTGGTTATACAAATAGTAGAAAATTAATTGTAAAAGTTGTTTGGATACATGTATTTTCATATTCCATGTTTGTCCAAAATAAGTTTTTTTAATAAAGGTATTTTGTATAATATTGTACAAAAATAAATATTATTATACTAAATGTATTTTCAATAAAAAAGAAGGCACATTAGCAACTTCGTAGGCTTTTCGACAAGTCTAGGAATGCGATTTACAATTTGTAA
This sequence comes from Camelina sativa, assembly GCF_030686135.1. Lineage (NCBI taxonomy): Eukaryota > Viridiplantae > Streptophyta > Magnoliopsida > Brassicales > Brassicaceae > Camelina > Camelina sativa. The sequence goes on along the minus strand of NC_141895.1, from coordinate 22,420,418 downwards.
TATTTGACAAGACTACTATGAAATATATTTATAAATAGTTGTGATGTGATTCTTCCAAAAAATCGACACTTTCCTATGAATAGTTGTTTTAAAAAATCAGTTCAAACATTTTATTCATGGACATGAATAACAATAATTTTGATTTGTGAATTTATTTGGATTCTTTTTTTCGTTTTTTTTGAACAAAATAATTTATTTGGTTACTAATAAGCAAAATATCATTTGGAAAAAACTCTGTCATGCACCAAAAAAAAAAAAAAAATTGTTCGGAGTAAAAGATGCTCACCACACATTTTTTCACAAAGACCTTAATTAGCTTGACTTGTAGGCGCAACGAGAGTCTTATAATACGACTCAAAGTACACGTTACTTTTATGACAGTGAATCAGTATGATCACTCACGCTACGACCTTTCAAATATGACTTCGACTTTTCAAATTAATATACAATTATTTCTTGATGGACTTGGTGTTTTTTCACTTGAAATTTCTTACGATATTTGTATTGAACTCACAGTGACATACTGCGTTTGAGTTTTTGTTTATTTCGCTTTTTTATATCATATTTGCTATGGAAAGAAAGGTGTTTTTGGGCCAATACTTGATATGGGTGATGTTATTGTTGGGACAGTTACATGGATACATAAGCTGTATTGAGAAAGAAAAGAATGCTTTGTTTGAGCTCAAGAAATTCCTGCTCTCAATGAGGCGAGAATGGGATCACGATCCTTATCTCCCTACTTGGACTAATGACACAGAGAGCGATTGCTGCTTGTGGCAAGGCCTTACGTGCGATCCTACCAGCCGACGGGTTATCGAGCTTTCCTTTGGAAGACTTTTCCTCAAAGAGAATTCTCGCCTGAACCTTTCTTTGCTTCATTCCTTTGAAGATGTTCGAAGTCTGGACTTATCCTTTCTCGAGTTCGAAGGCATATATGATGATGTGGAAGGTAATACCAGAGTTTCGCCCAGGGTTCATTATATTGTTTTACGTCTTTTAGTCTCTATTTGAAAACAATTTTCCCTGACAAGTTCTAATTCTAGATGAGCTTTATCGTATTTCTTTTGTTACATTTTTTAAAAGTTAGTACTTAGATTTTTCTCCTGCATCAAAAAGTTATAGATATGTATTAACTAACTTGCTGATATTTAAGTCTATGCCATGTAGCAGAAAATTAAATATCCAACCGTCACTCATGCTTCCTTCCAAAGTCCATAACAGTGCAACTCTCATAATCTTCATTTGCATGTAGAATTATAATTGAAAATATTGAAGTGATTAGAGTGAGCTGTTATTTTCATATACTTTGTTAATAAGATTCTCGTTTGCAGGTTATAGAAGCCTAAGAAGATTAAGAAACCTGGAGATTCTGGATCTTTCTTTTAATAGATTCAACAACAGCATCTTTCCTTTTCTTAATGCCGCTACATCACTCACAACTCTGTTTCTTCCGTGGAACCGTATCGATGGTCCTCTTTCTGTTAAAGGTATATTTCTCCATTCTTATCTAAGGAAATACTCTAGCATGCCTATCCTTGATGGTATATCTTTTGCTATATTGATGCAATTTAAAATTATTTATAAAAATTTTGTGTCATAAGTTTAATATGTATCATTCTTATATTTGTTGCCTTGTTGGACTCTATTCCAGAACTTAGAGATTTGACACACTTGGAACTACTGGATCTGAGTGTAAACGAAATTAACGGCTCCATACCAATACAAGGTAAGTAATCTATAAATTGCTTTCTTTTATTTTCTAAAATGGAAATTTAATCAATTTAACGGATGCGAAAAACATTGTTGGATTGGTTTATATATCATCCATAAGATCTCATGTTCGTATCTAAAGTTGTTCAGCGTTGTGTGGTTTCGTCTTTTCTCTTTTGGCAGAATTAACTTCCCTGAGGAAGCTGAAAGTTCTGAATCTAAATCACAATAATTTTTCTGGCCCAACGGAATTGCAAGGCAAGTGTGATAAAATAATACAAAATTTGGATACATGCCACTTAGACCCTGTCTTTTCTAAATTTAATTTATTCAAGGGCTGCAAACAACATTTTTTTTGATTGTTTAGTTTATATATCATCCTTGAGATCTATCATGTTAGTATTTAACGTTGTTTCAAATCGATTAAGAACTTAATAATACATGAACAACTTTTCTTATTATATTTACAAACTTTTCAAAACTAAATCTATTTCTCAAATCTTATGGAACAACTCTCCATAAGGAACAACTCTCCATAAACTCTTGTTTATAACTTTATATATAGGTTTAAACTTCTCATTAACCTAATAGAATTACCATTACACAAATATTTTTAAAAAACTTTTCATTTTTCTATTCTATCTCTTTTGGTAATTTCCTAAAATATAAAGTTTTTTTTAAGTAATTGAAATTATCCAACATTCTCTCCCTTATTTCAAACTCGAACTCTAGGAAACTTGATCGTTTGAATTTGGACTAGTCTTCTCATTTTCTTGAACTTAACTCACCGGTACATGTTCAATAAATTATTAAGTTCAAGAATTTTATATGTTTATAACTTTATATATAGGTTATAAACTCTTGTTTATAACTTTATATATAGGTTTTAACTTCTCATTAACCTAATAGGATTACCATTACACAAATATTTTTAAAAAACTTTTCATTTTTCTATTTTATCTCTTTTGGTATTTTCTTTAAAGATAACTTTTTCTTTAAGTAATTGAAATTATCCAACATTCTCTCCCTTATTTCAAACTCGAACTCTAGGAAACTTGATCGTTTGAATTTGGACTAGTCTTCTCATTTTCTTGAACTTAACTCACCGGTACATTTTCTTGCCAACAATTTATTAAGGATATCCACCGGTACATGTTCTACATCAATCATGTGTTTTGTAAGCATGTGTTTTGTTCTCCCATGGAAGATCAGATTCTTAGTAAATGTTTTGGCTACTTTGTTGTCGATTCTAAGCACGATCTTCTTGCCTTCTATGCCTCGTATCTCTCTCAACAATTCCTTAAGCCATATAGCTTGTTTTGTTGCTTCTTTTGCTGCCATGAACTCCACTTCACACGATGATAACACCATGATCGATTGCTTTTAATTTGGGAAGTCCATGTAATTAGCGATGAGCCAAAATAGAACATATGTTTTGAAGTTCTTCTTCCATCATCAATGCCAACATTGTGACTACTATCTCTATACCCAACAACCTTCCTTGACTCGTCTCTCTTAAAGAACATTCATAAATTGGTGGTTCCTCTTACATACCTCAGAACATGTTTGAGTGCTTGTCCATGAAATTCTCTCGAGGTTTGCATATACCGACTTAGAACGCCTACAACAAACTCCATGTCTGGTCTTGTATGAATGAGATATCTTCACCACCCTAGGGTTCTTCTATACCGTGTGGCAACGATCTCAAGTTCTTTCTCAGCCTTTGAGATCACGGTACGTGGCTCCATCAGCACAAGAGCCAAATTACACGACTCCATCTTTGTATCTTCAAGTATTCCTTGACCATAGCCTTCGTGTTTTATTTGAATTTCATCATCTCGTTCAATTACTTTTATACTAAGATAGTAAGTTCACTTCCAAGATTCGACATCTCAAATTTCTTTGACATATCCTTCTTGAATTGATCAATGACTTTTTGTGAAGTTCCGTTACGAACAACTCATCAACATAGATTGCCACAATTAAGAAACTCTCTTTGTCTCTCTTGAGATACACCGACAGTTCCTTTTTACACTTCTTAAAACCCATCTCCTTAAAGACATAATCGAGTTTCACAATTCAAGCTCTCAGAGCTTGACGTAGCCCATACAACGCTTTATACTTGATTCTCTTCTCCCTTCTTAAAAAAACCTTCAGGTTGAGTAACATAAACCAACTCATTTCAATCTCCATTCAAAAACGCAGTATTGACGTCTAAGTGATGTATTTACCAGCCTCTTGTTGCCGCAATAGCTATTAGTAACCTTACAGTTTCAATCGAGCTACATGTGCAAATACTTCATCAAAATCTATCCCCTTTTGTTGCACATAACATTTTCTCACAAGTATTGCTTGACTTTATAAGTCCATTTTAGTGCTATAGGCTTCAACCCATCCGGTTTGTTAACAAGCTCCCAGGTTTTGTTTCTTGCGATAGACTCCATCTCGGCCTCCATCGCTTCAACCCACTCTCGCAAATTCATAGCTTTAAGAACACTCTCTGGTTCTCCGTTTATGGTGAGTAAGAGTTCTTCACTCTCTAGTTCGACATTTCAGCTAGTAGAACATAATCATTCAGGTACCTTGGCTTGTTGATGACTCAACCATATCTTGTCATAGTGTGTTGATTTTATGCTCTTGACTCACTTCCTCTTCAATATTTTCTTCTTATATCTCCTCATCTTGTTCCACAGGTTCTTGATTACCGTTGTGGTCATCTTGATTATTTCCATCTCTGTTTCCTTCTTCTATAAACCCACCATGAGATAGTTTTAAACATTTCAGGTTCTCCATCAGTTCGGTATGATGTAGTTGACCAGTCTCAACCATTTTTTTTTGTAATGGATAGGAGGCAGCCTCCTACAATTTATTCATAGAATCAGAAAAAAATTACACACGAACATTAGGAGAGACTGAGGTCCCGTTCATATCCTCCAAGAAAACCAAAGTGACCACATTCGGACACACTTCTTATAAATGAAAACCAAGTGGCAAAGAAAACCCATAGTTAGCTAGACCATCAATGATTAGCCTCTCTATACACATGAGTAACCCGGAATAACTAGTCCTTTAAAATAAAGTCATGGAAAACCCCAACCTTTCTTCTCATCAAAAACCACATCTCCACTTACAAACACCCGGAGTAATTGGATCGTAAAGTCTGTAAGCCTTTGAACCCAGTTTTGTTCAAATATTGATCACCATTCTTGACATACCATCCAAGTTCTTAAGATAAGGTATCGTTATCTTCGCGTATGCAACACATCCGAACACTCTCAAGTGTTCTATATTTGGCTTCTTCGATGTAAAACATTCATACGAGGTTTGACCTTGCAAAGCTTTTGTGGGAACTTGATTAATAAGATACATTAAATGACGCACAACTTCTCTCCACATATCATTCAGAATCTTCATTAATTTAAACAAGCTTGTTGTCGTTTCCATTAAAGTGTGATTTCTCCTCTCAACCACACCATTATCTTCAAGTGCATTTGGTGTAGTTAGATGTCTAGAGTCTCCATTCTCTTCAGAAAACAAATTAAACTCAAACAAGGTAAACTCTCCCCCTCTATCGATGCGAAAGGTTTTGATAGATAGGCCAGTTTGGTTTCTCAACACCCTCTTTAAACCATTTAAACTGATCGAATGCTTCACTCTTTTCCCGTAGTAACATCATCCACATGTACCTAGAAAAATCATCAATTAACATAAAAAAACATAGTGATTATTAGCTGGTGTTGGTGGTGATATTGGACCACACAAATCTTCATGGATCAACTCCAATGCTTTTGATGCACAAATATGGGTCTTAGTCAGGAATGATCCTCTTGTTTGTTTTCCGGCTAGACACACTTCACATAAATCCTGTCTTCATACCGCTTCATTCATGTAACGAGCATGAGCCTCGTATGTCTTGTTTAGATTCGTTTCTTGATTTGGTATCGGTTTATCTGGTCAAGTCAATGCATAGTGATCCGGTTTATCACATCTCCCATAAATTACTTTGGATAGATCCTTCTCAGGATTTTGGTTATTTTTTTGTGGTTTCTCCTCCTTGGTTTTAGCCATTGAATCGACCCCTGCCTCTACCGAAACCACTTATTCCATAACTGCCTCTACCTTAGCTCCTTCTATCATAGCCGCTTCTAGATCCTCCTTAGAAACCTCCATAACCTCCACGATTGTTGAAAGTATTTGTAAATATCAACTTTCCTTGGTCATCACTTTGGGGTTCTTCACCTACACTTTTTTGTACTCCTTTAGTCTCCCAACTATATTTTCATATCCTATTGAATTTAGGTTTAGGACTTTCTCAAGTGAAGCTACAATATGAATGAACTTTTTCTTGGTAGTCCCTTCAAGAATTTCTTCACTAAATTCTATTCCTCAATGTTTTCTCCTAAAGAGGCTGATTGGGATGCTAAGCCAAAGATCTTACATGCAAATCATCATTGGTATTGGTGCCACTCATCTTCAGATTGTATAGCTCTACCATCAAATTCAGAAGTCTAGCTACCTTCACACGCTCTGCTCCTTGGTGACGTGATCGGATGGCTTCCCAAAGAGTCTATCCTGAAACTTGTTCTCCTACTTGCAAATAAAGCGACTTAGGGATAGATTGAACCAGGAGAGCTGTCGCCACATCTTTTTCCTTTTGATCGACAGATCTTGGATCGATTGTATCCCACACTTTGCTGAATTGAAGTGTGATATGCATTCGCATCGACCAAACGGTGTTGTTCATCGATGTTAGCATCGAACAGTGGCTGGACGGTGATCCAAGGTCCTTGTTTCGCGACTTCGCGGTGGTGAATTGTTTCTGTCTCCCATACTTGGTTACGAAAGCTTCGTATCTGTCGGATCTTGATCGGAATTCAACCTATGCTCTGATACCAAATCAAATCTATTTAGAACTTAAAAATATAAGAACAAAATTTTTTATTAGATTTAGAAACTTTCTCAAAACTAAATATCTCTCTCAAATCTTATGGAACAACTCTATATAGGCTCTTGTTTTTATATCTTATATAATAAGAGAAGGTTTTTTCTAACATTGACTAACAATGTGACATTTGGCATTCTACTTTTGTGACACATGTCATTCTTATTAATTTCAAATTTAACATTCTATTTTTTATTTGACTTTATTTTCTTTTTATCTTATATAGTGTATAGTTTGTTAAAAAGAAAAATTGTTGTATAGTTTGCTTTTTGAATTTCAACATTGTTACAAAAATATATTCCTTCCATTTTTTTGTTTTAGCATCTAATATATTTCATAATGAAATCACACTACCATAGAACCTAAAAAAAATACTGATCAACCCAACTAAAAATTATAAACAGATTGAAACCTAATAAAAATAGAAAATGGTTTCATACTTTTAAAGTAAAAACTGAAACCAAATTAATTTATGATAGACTAATTTAAGAATATAAAAGATTTCCAAATATATAGACTAATTTAAGAATATAAAAGATTTTCAATATATATATATATATATCATATTATATTCAATAATCATATATAATGTATTAAAGACACAACTCAAATTTGTATTTAATAGTAATTTATAAGTTACATTTTGATTGTGTTTAAATTATATGTACTAAAAAAAGATAATAATATCATAACAAAATTGCTTTATCACCCTATGATATAACAGAAAACAATAATTTCAAAGTTCAATTTATTGTAATCATGCTATTTATACTCAAATTATTAAAAACAGAGACAATATATAGAAAATAAAAATTCTATTAAATTTCAGACACATTTATTTTCATGAATTTTTATAAAAACTGGTTAAACTTATAGTATAAGATATTTGTTTTGTGATATCATTTTAATAAATTATTTTAAAATCGACTTATCATATATAAAATTATTTTTTGTTAACTATTACTTTTAGATGATGATAAGAAAATTAATATATAGGACAACATAAAATTATTTATCAAAAGAATTAAGTAAGATCTTACACTTTTCTTTCTAGACTACTTATCAGTTTTTTATTTTCCAAAAAAATAAAAAAATATAAAAAATATAATTAATCTTAACTATTTAACGAAAATACCATATATAAGTTGACTTTGCTATAAGTAATGGTTTTTTTACTATAGTAACATACTGTTTAAATAATTTTAACAATACATTGGAATCAAAAATATTTAGTAATATTTACTTTAACTTTCCTCTTTTTCATGACCCTTCTATAAAACAGTATATAACATATATAAATTATAAACTGTAGTTGAACCGTAGTATTATAAATATTATATTTTAAGACATATATTAACAATTACATCTGTACATTTTATATATAATTGAAGAATTTTTTTTAATATATTTCAGGTTAATATTACATACATAAACCACGCATCGCGTGGGCTACTTTCTAGTATTATATAGGTTTAAGCTTCTCCTTAACCTAATAGGATTACCATTACAAAAATATAATTTGGACCTTTTCCTTTTCCTTTTCCTATTGTATCTCTTACAGTAAATTCCTAAGAGATAACTTTCTCTTCAAGTAATTGACATTATCCAACATTGTTCACCTTTTTATCTCAGAGTTTGCTGCCCTAAGGAAGTTGAAAGCTCTGGGTCTAAGTAGAAATAATTTTCCTGGCTCAATTGGATTGCAAGGTAAGATTTCTTAAATAAAATTTTGATAAAGAATTGTGGTTAATTCAGTTTAATTAAGTGAATAAAAAAATTCTGCATTTGATTATTGTAGGGGTTTGCAAATTGAAGAATATAGAGGAGCTCGATCTCAATAGCAACAAGCTTCTAGGTCAGTTTCCTTTATGTATAACTAACTTGACTGGACTTCGAGTTCTTGATCTCTCATCGAACCAATTGACTGGGAACATACCATCTGCTCTCGCTAACCTTAAATCCCTTGAGTACCTATCATTGTTTGATAACAACTTCGAAGGTTTCTTCTCACTTGGTTCACTCACCAACCTCTCAAAGCTTAAGGTGCTCATGCTTGATTCAAATTCCAACTCATTTCAAGTAGAGGTGAAAAGTTCTTTGAAGCCAAAATTTCAGTTGAGAGCTATTTCACTAGGAACTTGCAATTTGGATAACATTCCTCATTTTCTCCTATACCAGAAGGATTTGCGTTATGTTGATCTCTCTTTCAACAAAATTTCTGGAAATTTTCCTACATGGCTGTTGGAGAACAATACAAAACTCGAGGTTTTGAATCTAGGGAATAACTCTTTTAGGAGCTTTCAGCTACCAAAATCTGATCACAATCTGGTTTTGCTGGATATATCACTTAATGAATTTGATCAACTCTTTCCTAAGAACATTGGGTGGATACTTCCTCGTTTAAAGTATATGAATCTGACGACTAATGGTTTTCAAGGAAATCTACCATCTTCTCTTGGTAACATGAAAGAGCTTGAAGTTCTGGATATATCTCACAACAAGTTCTACGGAAAGATACCAAAAAGTTTTTTAATGGGTTGTTATTCCATGTGGCTCTTGAAGCTGTCACATAACAAACTAAGTGGAGAGGTTATTCCCGAAGCATCAAACTTTACTTATTTACGGGGCCTGTCTATGAATAACAATTTGTTTACAGGAAAGGTTGGAAGAGGTTTGCGGAGCTTCAGATCTTTGGAAATGCTTGACCTTTCGAACAACAATCTCACAGGTGTTATTCCAAGTTGGTTTGGCGAACTTCAACGCTTATCTGTGCTAAAGATTTCTAACAACTTGTTGGAAGGTGAAATACCTATATCGTTGTTCAACCTATCCAGTATTAGACTACTGGACCTCTCTGCAAATAGTTTATCAAGGAACATACCTCAAGCCAGTTCTGGATATGGGGTAGTAAAAATGTTACTCTTGCATAACAATAATTTATCAGGGGTTATTCCAGACACACTTCTAGCAGCGGATATTACGGTGCTTGATCTGACAAATAACAGATTGTCTGGGAATATTCCGGAGTCCATCAACAACAACATCAGAGTTCTTCTTCTCCGAGGGAATACTTTAACAGGCAGTATTCCTCGCCAGTTGTGTGCCTTAACAAGGCTTCACCTCCTGGATCTTGCTAACAACAAATTAAATGGATTCATACCTTCGTGCCTAAGCAATGCATCATTTGGTTTGGTAAAAGAGGATTTGTTATACGAATATGTTATTTCCAGCTATTATTCCGAGAATCCTCTTGGTACCTCTTTCAAATCTCCGCTCTTGCAAGATAATGATATTCCTGCTCAAGTTCACTGGGGAGAAAATCATATGGAAAGCATCCCAACGAAAATTGAGTTTGCAACAAAACACAGATATGATACCTACATGGGCCAAAACCTCAACTATTTTTCGGGACTGGATCTCTCAAAAAATGAGCTGAGCGGTGAAATCCCAGTAGAGCTTGGGCATCTTGTGCAATTACATGCTCTCAATCTATCTCACAACAACTTATCAGGAGTTATCCCGGAAAGCTTTTCAGGTCTGAAGAATGTGGAAAGCCTCGATCTTTCTTTCAACATATTACAAGGTCGGATCCCACCACAACTTACAGAGTTGAGCAGTCTTGCTGTATTCAATGTCTCTTCCAACAACTTGTCAGGAGTCACTCCAGAGGGAAGACAGTTTAACACTTTTGATACGCAAAGCTACTTAGGTAATCCTTTTCTTTGTGGACAACCAACCAACACAAGCTGCAACAACAACAACAACAACTACTTTCAAGAACTAGGTAATGAAGTGGAAGTTGATGGATCTTTAATCGACATGGTGTATTTTTATTGGAGTTTTGTTGCAGCCTATGTGACAATACTTCTTGGGATACTTGCATCACTCTCTTTTGATTCTCCTTGGAGCAGGGCTTGGTTCTACATCGTTGATTGTTTCATCCACAAAGTGAGGGATTTGGTTTGGTAAAATACTGCAGGTGTTGAATGTTTCTTATGTGCTAGTTTCATTGTTGTCCCCATCTGTTGTTGTACTTCTCAAATGATCCTGCTCTGTGTCACAGAACTAGAAAAATGACTTATGTTTGGTTCATGGGTACTGTCTTTGTCTTTAAATAAATGTAATGCCTCAAAACATATTTCTACTCAAATACAAGAAGTCTCATGAAGTCATCTCAAAATAGAAAAAGAGTTTACACTAACTGAAAAATAGAATATAGATACAGAGACTTCCCGTTAGACTCTATCTTATTTTAAGAATCTCGGAGATGTATCTATGATCGGTGGTAGGATCAGTTTTTCACAGTGATGCAGTATAATTTTGGCTGGCTTCATCATGGCTAGAGTTTAATCATCTGAGCTTTTGAAGGAAGTGCTCAACATTCTGAAGCTTTTTACGGTTTATCTCCGGATAAAAGCTTGATGTGGCTAAGCTGATTTCCACTGGCCGTCACAATGTTCATCGCCATAGGCATAGGAAATATTACTTGTCACATGATCAGTTCTGAGTCAAAAATGTAAGAAAACTGAACTGAACATTAAATCCTTGTATTGAAATTCTTTTTTGTAAAAGATAAACTTTCCCAAAGTAAACAAGCTACAGACAGATGTAAGAGTTTGAACTCTTGGTCATAGAATCTTAAAGTGACGTTGATCTTATAGTTCTTATCTATGCGGCATAGACTATGCCCATATTCTCAAAGGTTGATGACCATAACGATTGAGGACATTAAGATAGAATCCGTTTGTTACTAGTTCAGTGTCTCTGTATATGGAGGCTTCAAGAACAGAAATAGGATTTGGATCGGATGTTCCAAAGAAACTAGTGAAATGTTAGCTGACGATCCATCTTCACTAAACCTTGGACTGGATTTATGAAAACATAAAACAAATCTTCGAGCCTTGAGAAGAACGGAAACAGATGGGGAATCAAACATTATATATATTAATAACATGAAGAATTATGTGTGGTTCCTCTGTAAAGTCCGTCTTTGAATAACTGTAATGTCTCAAACATAAATTGGAGCCTTGTAGGCTAAAGGAGCCTGATCATGCAAGCCAAAGTTTAAGATAGTCATCAGTCATCACCCACGCTACGCAAGTACGCATGTCTCATGGGTATAAGAGTTTCCATTACTTGAGTCTTGGACTCTATACATTCTGTATATTTTCTCGGTGGTATTTGGTCGTTTTCCACAGAAAATTGGAATTGAACTCTCATAAACTTAGAGAGGTGTATGTGCACAGTATAAACTCACAGTCCCACATTGACTTTGAATTTCATACGTTTGCTTTTTGTATCATACTTGAAAGAAAATCGGCCAATTATCTATATTCACACTATGTGAATAAGTTCAAGTTCATACATAGAACGATGTGCAAAGAAAAGTCATGCATGTACTAAAAAAAATCATCTGATTCATACACGGATCATGATTTTTGGATATTTCCATGCATGTTGCTGAATGCTGACCAAAAAGATTCTTCTCGGATAATTTTTCCATTTTCTCTTCAAAGGATGAAAAAGAACCTCGAGTACTTGTCTGCCGACATGGCCATATGCTTGTGTAATGATAAGCAACGTATCACATGAGAACAAAGATTCAATATTATCTTGGGCCCTTTGCAATATAATTTATGTGGACTCAATCTTCCGTGTATTGTATATATGTTTATATAAATATTTCTTTTTCCCAACTAAAACATGGACAGTGTTTTACAATTTGGATCCTAAATTATCAAGTATTTTTGTTAAGTTGTTGTGGATCATGGATTCTAATATCTTTGCACTTACTGAGAACCAGGCTTGCTCAATCATGGCACATATAATTGGGTTTCACCATGGATATAAAACGACACACACTTGGACACACGCTAAACGACTCTTATTATCATACGCGAGTCAAAGTAAAGACAATGATCACTCGCGCAGCGTGAGTAATGCTACTACACATGTTACATGCATGCATATATGAGTTTAGGTGTTTTTCATTGATTGCATATTTTCAACTTTTTAAACATATACACAACTATTTATTGTTGAAAAAGGCAATGGTGTTTTACACGGAAATTTGAAATTCCTATATATAACGTACGTGGAGGTACTTGTATAGAACTCACAGTCCCACATTGCATTTGAGTTTTCTTTCACTGGCTTTCTAATTTTTTTTTTTTATAATCACATTTGCAATGGAAGGGAAGGTGTTGTTGGGCAAATACTTGATATGGTTGATGCTAGTGTTGGGGCAGCTACACGGATGCAAAAGCTGTAATGAGAAAGATAGGACGGCATTAATGGATATCAAGAAATACATAGTCTCGGTTTCTGAAGAAGAGTTATCGGACTTTGTTCTCACTACTTGGACTAATGACAAAGAGGACGATTGCTGTTTTTGGGAAGGCTTAGAATGCAATAGTACAAGTGGACGGGTGACTAAACTTTTCATCGATTTCTCGTATTGCAAACCGAGTTCTCTCCTAAACCTTTCTCTGCTGTATCCCTTTGAACTAGAAGTTCGAAGCCTGCTGTTATCTGACTCAGGGTTCGGACTCAGTGGCTTCTTTGATGATGTGGAAGGTACATCCTTTTTTTTTCTTCTTCTTCTCTCTCTGTTTTTAACCTCTTGTGGTCTCTACTTAGAAACATATTTCCCTGCATCGATAAGTTTGAATGCTAGATGAGCTTGATTTTTGAATGCTGATAACGTTTAAAATGATGGTACTTACTTAGACTTTTTCCATGCATTAAAATTTTACATAGCTCGGTATTAGTTAACTAACTCGCTGATGTCTATACCATGTAGAGCACAAAATTACATAAAATCTGTCACTCATGTTTCATAATCTTCATTTGCATATAGAGAAGAGTAAAATCATAATTAAACGTTGAACCTATTGAATGATTACAGTACTTTCTTAACAAGATTTTTATTTTGCAGGTTATAAAAGTCTAAAGAGATTAAGAAACCTGGAGATTCTGGATCTTTCTTTTTTTAATTTCAACAACAGCATATTTCCCTTTCTTAATGCCGCCACATCACTCACAACTCTGTTTCTTAAGTCCAACAATATGAGTGGTTCTTTTCCTGTTAAAGGTATGTTTCTTCGTTTTTAAAAAAAAACTAGCCTGACCTCATTGATTTATGATGCATCTTTTTATTTAGTTTATAATTAGTGTTAATATATAGGTCTTATATTCAGATTAAATCAACATTCTTAATATTTGTTGGTGTCCCTCTCAGAACTTAGAGATTTGATGAATCTGGAACTGTTGGACCTGAGTGGAAACAGATTTAATGGCTTCATACCAGTACAAGGTAGCTGTCCACAGATGCCTTTATTTTTTCTATTCATTTTTACTCATTTTAACAATACAAGATTGTTGAATTAGTCTGGACTATCCCTGAAATCATATTTTCAAAGTCCTGACCTTTTTTGTGGGTTTTTTTTTTCATGTGGCAGAGTTACATGCCCGGATGAGCAAACTGAAAGCTCTGGATCTAAGCGACAATGAATTTTCTGGTTCAATGGAACTGCAAGGTAAGTTTTCTCAAAATATTTCACTGCTTTGTTGGAGACTTGTAGACTTGTAGTAAAGTTCACGTTTAAATAAGTGACAATTTTTTTTTTTTGCTTTTGATTTATATTTATTGTAGGAATTTGCAAACTGAAGAATATACAAGAGCTCGATCTCAGTCAAAACAAACTTGTAGGTCAGTTCCCCTCATGTTTAACTAGCTTGACTGGACTTCGAGTTCTTGATCTTTCATCAAACCAGTTAGCTGGGAAGGTACCATCTCTTGTCGGTAACCTCAAATCCCTTGAGTACTTATCATTGTTTGATAACAACTTCGAAGGGTTATTCTCACTTGGTTGGCTCGCCAACCTCTCAAAGCTTAAGGTGTTGAAACTTGGCTCAAAATCTAACACATTTCAACTAGTGTCGGAAAGTTCCTTGAAACCAAAGTTTCAGTTGAGAGTTATTGCACTAACTTCTTGTAACTTGGAGAAGGTTCCTCCTTTTCTCCTACACCAAAAGGATTTGCGTCATCTTGATCTCTCTGGCAACATTATTTCTGGGAAATTTCCTTCTTGGGTGTTGGCTAACAATACAAAACTCGTGGATTTGCGTCTACAGAATAATTCTCTTACGAGCTTTCAGCTACCGAAATCTGCTCATAACCTACTTTCTCTGAATTTGTCAGTTAATGAATTCAGTCATCTCTTTCCTGAGAACATTGGGTGGATACTTCCTCATTTACGGTATATGAATCTAGCAGTGAATGGTTTTCAAGGAAATCTGCCATCTTCTCTAGGTAACATGAAAAATATCGAGTATCTGGATATATCTCACAACAGTTTCTACGGGAAGCTACCGAGAAGTTTTGTACAAGGTTGTTACTCCTTACAGTACTTGAAGTTGTCACATAACAAACTAAGTGGAGAGATTTTTCCGGAATCAGCAAACTTTAGTGATATGGATGTTGTCTATGGATAACAATATGTTCACAGGTAAAATTGGAGAACGTTTGCGGAGCTTGACATCTTTGTATATGCTTGACATTTCGAACAACAATCTCACAGGTGTTATTCCAAGTTGGATTGGCGAGCTTTCACGCTTATCTGCACTAATAATTTCAAACAACTCGTTGGAAGGTGAAATACCTGTTTCGTTGTTCAACATATCTGAACTAGAGCTACTGGACCTCTCTGCAAACAGTTTGTCTGGGGGCATACCTCCACACGTCAATTCCACAGATGGGCATGGGCTAGTGTTACTCCTGCAAGACAATAATCTTTCAGGGGTTATTCCAGACACATTGCTAGCAAATGTCAAAATACTCGATCTTAGAAATAACAGATTGTCTGGAAATATTCCCGAGTTCATCAACACCCAAAACATCAGTATGCTGCTTCTGCGTGGGAATTATTTAACTGGCCGCATCCCCCCACAGTTGTGTGGCATAAGCAACCTCCAAATTTTGGATCTTGGAAATAACAGACTAAGTGGATCCATACCTTCTTGCCTTAGCAATACATCCTTTGGTTTTGGGAAAGAGGATACATCATACGACTATGATTCCGATCTGTCTTCCTCGTCTGTTGATTCCTTGCATGTTGATTTTTATTTTGCGTCGCTTCTCATGTTTGAACGGTTTGGTATGAACTACAAAGAAGGCTCCCAAACGAAAATTGAGTTTGCAACAAAGTATCGATATGATGCCTACATGGGTGGAAATCTCAAATTATTGTTTGGACTTGATCTCTCAGTAAATGAGCTGAGTGGTGAGATCCCAGTTGAGCTTGGAGGTCTTATGGAGCTACAATCTCTCAATCTTTCTCACAACAACTTGTCAGGAGTGATACCTAATACCTTTTCAGGTCTCAAGAATGTGGAAAGCCTTGATCTCTCCTTCAACAGATTACATGGCCGGATCCCACCACAACTTACAGATTTGAGCAACCTCGCCGTGTTCAAGGTCTCATACAACAACTTGTCAGGAGCCATTCCACATGAAAGACAGTTTAACACCTTCGATACACAAAGCTACTTAGGTAATCCTCTTCTCTGTGGACAACCAACCAACACAAGCTGCAACAACAATAACTTACAAGAACCAGATAATGAAGTGGAAGCTGATGAATCTTTAATCGACATGGTGTCTTTCTATTGGAGTTTTGCTGCAGCCTATGTCACAGTACTTCTTGGGATACTCGCATCACTCTCGTTTGATTCTCCTTGGAGCCGAGCTTGGTTCTACATCGTATATGCTTTCATCCACAAGGCTACGAATTTGCTGTAGGTGCTAAAAATGCATCTAGTGTGCTAGTTTCATTCTCGTCCCCATCTGTTGTTGTTCTTCTCCATACCTTTGTTTCGAAAACCAGACCATTACTTATGTTTTAGTTCCTGTCGTCTGTATTGTCTTTTGTCTTTGAATAAATGTAATGCCTCAAGCTGGTTTGGTGGTTGTTTCAATATACAGAAAGTTGCATAAAATAATCTCAAAATGAGAGTACACAGACCCCAAAAAAAAAAGAATAGATACAGAGAAATTTCTCGTTAGATCTCTTTCTTCTGTATGAATTCTATACCGATTTACAGTATCTTTTCAGGTAACCATCTCAAGAAGAACTTCAGTAATTACATAACACACCATATGATTTTTATCCTGCTGTAGAATATAAAGACCCAAATACAAGCAAATGAATCAGCAAGACAAAAAAACCAGAGTGAAACGTAGAACACAGTTAAAGAGTTAGAGAAAGAAGAGAAACCACTTTTGTTTATAAAATCTTCTTCAACAGACTTTGCTATTGGTCTGCAAAAAGTGTTCTTCGCCTTCCTGACTTTGCTTGCACACGGCTAGTCTCTGCATGTACAACTTCACTAACCAGATCCTTGAAGAGAAGCCTCTCCACATCCAGCACCAACCCTGAGATTTCTCCACTGAAGTCTGCCCAGTTCCCAGATCGAATCGTCACATCTTCAGCAAGTATATTTTTCAAGAAGTCGTCTTCTTCCTCCAATAAGAAGCTTTCCGACCTCTTTGTGGCTTGCTTTTGCATTGTTTCTACCGCTGAACACAGTTCTTTCAGTAATTGTTGAGCACTCACGGATTTCTTAGTCATCTTAGCAGATGACTTCATCAATGGATTCGTCGTGGCTTCAACTGAAGCTAGTTTCTCTACCAGAATCTCATTAACGGTGTCAAACACAAGTTTGCGGTTGAGCTTCTCATTTTTCAGAACCTTACTTTCCTCTTTGTGTAAATGCATAGTGCTGCTTCCCTTTGTCTGCTCAAGAACAAAGAACAGCTCAGGATTGATTGGGTGGCCAGAAGGGTGTAGCTGAAACGTTGTCAATCCTGAGCCAAGGTCTCTGAGGAGAAGGCCCGAGGCTAACAGAATCTCCGAGATGTATCTATGATCAGTGGTAGGATCCGGGTTCTCACAGAGCGATGCGATATAATCTTGGCTGGCTTCATCATGGTTAGAGTTCAGTCGTCTGAGCTTTTGAACCAAGTGCTCAACATTCTGAAGCTTCTTACGGTTTATCTCTGGCGAAAAGCTTGATGTGGTTTCTGAGAAACTGTAAGCTGGATTCCACTGGTCCTCGCAATGTTCATCACCAAAGTCATCAGCTACATTACCTATCACATGATCAGTTCTGGGTCAAAAATGGAAGGAACTGAACAGCTAATCCTTGTATTGAGAAAAAAATTGTAAAAGAGAAACTTTCTCAAACTAAGCAAGCTACAGACAAAATGTAAGAGTTAACCCTGGTCATAGAATCTTAAAGTGGCATTGATTTTTGCAAGTTTCTTATCCATGTCAATATTCTCAGAGGTTGATGACCACGAGGACACTAGAGATAGAATCCTTTTGTTACCTTGTGTCTTCACGGGTGATGGTTCAATCTCTCTGTACGTTGAAGCGTCGAGAACAGAAATAGGACTTGGATGTTCCAAAGCAACTACTGAAAGGTTCGCTGAGAATCCATCTTCACTAAACCTTGGACTGGATTTCTGCAAACACAAAACATAACTTGTGAGAACTAAGTGAAAAACTTTTGACACCTAGCACTTAGATATACAAATGAGAGTCAGAACTCACATTCTGCATTAAGTTAGAGACTACAGCTTTGGCTGCCTCGATTACAGATGGACTTTTACCACCATCGGCTTCAGTAGCTTTTTCTACACAAGCAGAGGCTTCTGTTTCGGATGGAGTACAAACGTCATTACTTGACGTCCTAGATTCATTGCTTGCTTGACTAAGTTGGTCATCATTTTGCTGCAAACTCTTCCGAGCCTTGGGTCTACGTTTGCCACCAGGAGAAGTAGATTCCACAAGTTGTTGGTTTGACGGTTTCCTCGATTTGCTAGATTCAGGAGGTGTTGGTGGCCGTGAACGTTTATCATACTCAAGCTTCTTCTGCTGTAATCTTGGACTTACAGATCCTGAACTCTTTGAAGTACTTTCTTTGGGAACCTGCTGAGGCCTTTTTGAAGTAGACCGCACACTTCTGCTGTCAGATTTCTTATCGAAAGAGCTGGTACAGGAATCAGCTCTTCGGTTTACAGGACTACGATCTTTTGTCACCCGTTTACTACTTGCTGAAGTTTCTTTATCACCAGGTTTTTCTCTACGGATCTTATTGAGGCCAGATAGGCTGTGAATGGGAATAAGGGATGACGCAGGAATACCAGCCTTTTCAACAAGCTTGGCAGGTTTCATAATCACAATCGGGGATTGATATACCTGGTTAGCTGAAGATGAAGAAGGCTGCGCTCTCGTTATGGATGGCATTGCATGGTTGGAAGTTGCAGAATTTTCTCTTTCATAATCCTTTTGAGCTGCAACGTTTGAGGATTGTAGTTGTTTCTCAGTATCCAGGAAACCCTTTGACTGCATAGACTCTAATATTTGTTTAAGGGCTCGCAGATCTTTTCCCGAATGTTTGAACTCAAGCTCATTCAATCTACGCTCCATTTCACTGTACACTGTAGGAGAAAAATTAGGTGCCTCATACGGCTTTGCTTTCACAGGCATGCTAGCTTGCTTTTGCAAAACTCGGTTTCTATCAGCTTGTTTCCATGGAGCTGGTTCAATGGGGAATCTTGTATTTGATAGAGGTTTCATAACAAAATCAGAGTTTCTCCATCTTGGAGAAGCCGGGTCCTTCCCCAAGCTTCTTGGTGAGCTAGGAGAAAAACGGATAGCACGGTTCAGATTTTTCTCCCTCAATGATCTTGAAAATGGATCGTCGTTTTGATCAGAGGTGCTGGTTTTGTTCAAACCAAACTGATGAATGTCTCTACCCAATGGAGATCCTGGCAATGTCTCCAATCCCATGAGCTTTGCAACAACACTGGGAGGCCGTTTCTTGCTGCTGCTTGAACAGCTTTCACTGAAACTTTCAGAAAGCTTACTTGATCTAGGATTAACACCAGAGTTTTGCATCACTCGTTCTCTACTATCCAGCGAAAGCCTAGGCAAATCTTTTAGCTTCTGTCTGGATTTCAGCGTATCATGAGAATCAACTGAGTAGCGAGGTGCATCTTTCTTACCAGTCTCGTTATAATGTTGAGATGTTTCTCTAAGTTTTGCTAGAACTCTGAAGGACTCATTGAGATCCGCGGGAGTTGATTGCTTCAAACCATAAGGCCTTGGGGAATCCTCTCGTCTACTGTGTCTAACTACTTCTTCTCTTGTCATTGGAGTCTTAATCAAAAGCCCTCTGGCTTCTCTGTACATTGAGTCTCTCACAACATCTCTGAGGTCAAGTCCCAGATGTGAAAACCCATTACCTTCGGTCATCTCAGGATCACTTGTAGGAGATTCTGGAAAATTGGCTCGGTCATAGGCAGAAGAAGCTTCAGGTAGAACTCCTCTGTTGAACTCAGAAGAAGATGGGGAGGACGAGCATGAAGATGAAAAAGAAACCCTCGATGATTCTGTTGAAACCCTTTGCTTCTCTTTCACATTCCCACCAGTGTTCGAGTCCTGAAACTGAATTGCAAAAACCCTTAGGATCTTATTTATAGAAAACCTCGTGTATATATATGTTTGACAAGAGAAGCAACTTACAGTTTCTTTTTGCTGATAAATTGTATCAACAGATTCTTTCTCGTCGTTGATGCTATTAGCATTTACACTACCTGCAACAAGCACATAAACCAAGCATGAGCATCATACCCAAACTCTCAAACAAGGAACACCCCGATAATGCATTCAGAGAAACCATTAATAAAAACCTATACGTACCAGTTAGTCAAACTTGAATTTATCACATTTGGTTGGAAACTTCATGAGCCTAAGGTTAATAAAAGTCAAAATCTACCAAGAAAAAACTGGCCAGAAGGGAAACTAAATCTAAACTAAAGATCCGGCAGATCAACACAACTGAGAAAGAAAGAAAAAGACAACAACCAAAACTTAGATCTCTGAGACTGTAACTAAGACTTGGTTAATGAAAAGATTGAAACACTACATTGGCAGATGCAGAGCCAAAACAAAATAGAGAAGAAAAAGAAAAGTAAAAGACATGAATTAAGAATTACATACATGTTGTAACCACATACGAGTCAACGACTACGAGACACGAGATCAGAAGAGAGTGTTTAAATTATCACAAAAAAAAATATAAATATAAATAATTTAATTTACCTAAAGTAAGGCTTTTTCGCCGGCCAGTGAGAACATGGTGACGATCAAAGATTTGAAAAATCCCATTCATACAACCAATTTGCTTCTGCAGATCTGCAGCACTATCATCTGCCAATGAATGCAGAAGCTTCGCAGCCATTTCTCTATACAATCACAAAACCAGCCAATCCTCCGGCGCCGAAAACTTTATACAGAAAGATTCAAAAAGACTTATCTTTTCTTTTCTTACTTTTTGGCTTTGAAAGCTTTCTTTCTTCTGTGATGATTGATTTCCAAAAAACCCAAACTTTTTGGCCTCAATGATGTGTTTGCAATAATAAGGAAGAGATCACTTTAAAAAGCTTTCTTATTTTTTTGCTTTTCTCTCTATCTCCATCATCAAACAGTAACCACCCACCATTAAAACTCTATAACGAGAATGACGCACCTTCCATATTCATATAACTCCAAAATCATAGCCTTTTATCTTTGTAGAAAAAGAAAAAGAAAAAAAAACTTGAAACCCGTTTAAGATTTCAAATCACACAACCCCTCCTCCCCATTGTAATTTCTTCAGCTTAATTAAAGCTTAAAACCCGCTAAATTCACCCCCAAAATAAAATCTAATCTAAGTCCCACCACAACTAGACACTAGCAAGCAACCTACGGATCTAAAAGGAAATAAAGTTTACACCTTTATACAAACCTAAGATTCCCAGATTCACTGAAGACAAAACGAAAAGGAGAAAAGATAAAAAAACCCTTTTGGTAATTTAGATCCAATCTTCAATAAACTAAACGATAAAGATAAAAAAAAAAAAACACAAACTAGAACATGTGTGACCCTTTTGTCTGAAAAAACAGTCCTAAAACACAGAATGTGAATCTAGAGAACCAGTGAAAAAGAAAAGAGTTGCAGAAGCAGAGCAACGGCCAACCAAATCAAGAAGAAGAAGAGGAAGGAGAAAGAAAGAAGAAATAAAAGGGATTAAAGAAAGGAATGGAACAAAAGAATCTCTTCACAGATCCAAGAGAGAGAGAGAGAGACTAAATGTTCCTCTGTTTTGTACTCACTCACTCCCCTGCTAACTGCTCAGAGAGAACAAACCGGCAAATTCTCAGCCACATCTTGGGCTTTTTTTGGAATTTGTATGGTTTCTTTTCTTTTTTTTTCTTTCTAATTTAATAAAATGTAGAAACCCGAGAGAAAGAAAGAAAAAAAACAGTTATCTTTATTTATTTATCTATCAGATAGTAGTATTAAAACAAAAACAATAAAAGAGACATTGTCATTGTGTGTGGAGGTTTACAGAGGCTCTCCATCTCACGAAAGCATGTGAGAGAGAGTGGATCTTGTTTTTACTTCTATACATACATACATGTGACCCTCTGTCAGGTCATCGACATATCCAGAGAATGATTTCATTTTTTAGTTCTACTCTCTTTTTTTTTTTTTTGTCACCAAATAAATATATGTTTCTAAAGGATCCTGGATTTGAAACTTGAAATACAAATTATCATAGTAATCTTTGCTTCATTTTCACACCAAATACAAATTTTCACGTAAAGTATATATATTATAGTCATCTTTGGTGAGGTTTATTTGCAATGAGTAATTTTTTTTCCTATGGTAAAAAAAATGTCGGCAAGTTAGAAATAGACAATATATACTACAAACAGACGTTAATTCTTGACTTTTTTGTATCACCGGATAAAACGAGTATTAAAATAAGATTACGGCAGATAATTCAACATGAAATCTATACAAAAATATATGCTTTTACGATATATAAATTTTCAATCTATTTGGTGAACACTAAATAAAAGCACTTTCACCACCATTGAAATGAAATGTATTTTACTACCAAAGTTAGATATGTGATTAGAGATATATCACAATGTTTGGTCTTTAATATTTGCCGGTAAGGTCACGGCTCTACATTAAATACCATCCGCTTAGGTAGGGAAACCCCAAAACAAACAAAAAACAAAAGCATAACCAAGTACATTTTCACTAAGTTATATATCTGTCATAAAAAAACTATAGTCATTTTCTGCTTCTTATATCTATCAAACGAAGACTTGTCATTTCGTTGTTCCCTTTTTTTGCTTTATAGTGGATCTCTTCTCACGTCGAGATGTAGCTCCCCGAGTTTTCTCATATCACCTTATTCTTGTTGTTCTTTTTCTTGTCATTTTCGACTCATTACTCATAAAATTTGACAACCACATACATTTTATGTTTTGACTTTTCTTTCTCCAATTCAATTAATTACTGTCGTATTCATAGGTGGCGTATAAACAAACTATAGAGCCTAGTACACCACTATGAATTAATTAGCAGTATTTCTCTAAGTACTTAAAAAATAAACTAATGGTTATCAAAAGCACAAAAATAATTACTAGTAAAAAGCATCGGTTTTATCATTTATGTTATAACAAGAATGTTCTTGATTTATTGTAATCTACTAGTTTGGAGCCACGAAAGGAACAAAAAGATTAGGTGTCTGTCTCGAGCTTCAAAGTTGCCAACAATGTTTTTTTTTTCTCATAGCGATAGTGGAACTCTTTCTTTTTGCATGGAAGTTTTTAAAAGCAAAATATTGAGGAAGAAAATAGTTGATATTTAAGGTTTAGTAGGTAAAGAAACTAAATGGTTGTGTGTATACATACTTACAAAAAGAATACTACAATGCTTTTAGTAGTTGACTTGCCGACAAGGATTATTGGACTTGTTAAATACCTGATCTCTAAGTTGTATTTTCGTATTATACTAATATATTTTAATTTAGACCCATTGTTGTACTATACAATTCTTACCGAAAATGCACTTTCTCCCACGGAAATGGTACAAGAAACATCTATAAAAAAACGTTTGGTAAATATTAGACAGACGTCAACAAAATTGGTTATGAATTAATGAGAGAAATAACTAAGGGGTTGGTAATATAGCAATTTAAAATTAATCATGTCTCGTGTATTTCTCTCTCCACTTCCTTTAGCATTTACTCTTTGTCGTTGGATCCAAACGTATAGACATATCCCTTTTTTTTTTTTATGTATAGATGTATCATGTACCCCCCATGGTATCACATTTAACAATTTCCAAAGCTACACGTATATTATAATTTATACAGTATGTAAAGTTTAATACTTGCATAATGTAAGTAAAGTTAAAGTGGTCTTTGGTCAAAGATCAAGAAATGCTCAATCATCGAGGCACATGGTTTCACGCCGTTAATGATTTGTCAAAAACTTGTAATCACTCGGATTTTTGTCGTTTTTGAAGTTGTAATCTACTGTATTGATCAATGGTTCTTGCATTAAACTAGTATCATTTACACAGACCAATGTCAAACGTAATCTTTATAGTTGGTGAAAAAAATGCATGAAAGATTAAAATTACAATGCGAGAGAGAGACCAAAAGAAACAAAAATCATTACTTGGTCCTACTCAATTGGCACATCATAGTCCCCAAATAAAGCAAAACTTATTGCTAAAGAGAAACAGAGACGACTCGTTTATTATGTGAATGCCTTTAAAACCAAGTTCCACCTGTAAAGTTTTCTTCAAATGTAATTACTCTGTTTACGTGCGTGTGTGTTTGCTTTGTCCAAATCAGATTTATAATCTGGTGATGTGTGAAATGTTTTTGGAAACAGGAAAAAGTAAACAAGGCATCTCTCTTGCCTGCAAATTCAAACCAACTAAAAGGAAATATCACCAGAGGAAAAGCTGTTCATATTGCAGAGCTTCCAAATACAAAACAAGAAGCAAAAGACTTCAGTTCAAATGTTAGCTTCTTCTACTCATCATTCATTTTCTTCTACTTTGCTTCTAAACCAAATTCTATCTTCAGCTACTACTTACTACTGTACAACCTCCCAAAAAAAGATCCTTCCAGTTGTTTATATTTTCACGATTGCGGTTGTTGCTCTGCGTTTGCATCTTCTGCAGCAGCTGCTCCCTCATCTGCTTCAATCCAAAGAATGAGTTAGACTTATTACCCAATTGTTAAGACTAAAGAAGGACCTGTTTAATCATGTCTGTTCATTTATCACCTTGCTTTTGTGGCGATGAAGCTCCTCCAAGATCAGCTTTAGCAGCATCAGTTGAAATCTCATTTCTCAGTGGCTCTACATTCGCCTGATCATGAGTATCTGGCAATGGTTCCGTGTTCACAATCCCCTGCAAAAGTATTCAGTATATAACGTCTGATAAGAAACAGCACCATTCCAATTAGCTGAAGCTGTTGTGGATAATGAATGTCACACCGTATCGAGTTGAGAAGCATCTTGATCTTTGACATCAGAGTTAACAGCAGCGGTTTCTGCCTCCTGTGGTCCCGCCATGTTTACATTAGCATGGATAGTGTCAATCATCGGTGTGTCCGTATCATTTGAATCTGCAACCTTCTTGTTAGCATCATCAGAAGGATCAGCTTGTTGGCTACTACCAGCTGAATCCTTGCCCAAAGTTCTTAACATCTTTGCTCTATGATCACAATCTCCATAAGATGTCGCAGGCCTTTTACTGTTAACAATCACAAATCAACCATGTTTTTGAAGAAATGGGCCAAAAGGGAAAATATAACCTGAGAATAATAACTAACACTTGCCTGTTACTAAAGCTAGGATCTGCCATTTGAACAGAGCTATGTTTGTTTGAAACCAAAACACCACGAAGAACCTTTCCATCAATGATTGTTTCTATAGTGTAACCATAAGGGCTATTTTCAGTAACCCTTGCTTGAAACATCGTTTTTCTTTGGCCAATCGCGCCAATGTTGAAAGGGACAATCTCTCTTCCTACAATAGAACCATATAAAATAAACGATACATTTTATGTTCCCATATTTTTGGCGTAGGAGCTCGTGTTAGCACACCTTGGTCAGTGTTGGCTCTGGTCACAGCTAATTTCTGCCCTTGGCATTTTAGCTTCATTTGTTTCCTAAGAGACAAACTCCCTAGGTTTTGATCAAACCGGACATCGTATCCACCTTCTACTAACCACAAGCAAAGAAGATTAGGAGAATAATTAGCAACCTTGAACAGAAGCAAATTTGATGTAACCAATACAGAATATTAATAGCTACAGATACCAAAGGATCAGAGTAAAACTGAATGACCGAAACAAACCTGTGTGTAAATAGTAAATGTCATCCAACGCCTCAAGATTCTTATTGCACCCACCAAGAAAGAAAATCGAACCAGCTTTATAAGGATCTAAACAAACCGCTGCACAAGAGAATCTAGCAGATGGCCCTTCTTCCATGGCCACTACCTTGGACCATACACCCGTTTCTTCAAAGACAAACCAACGGCATGTCATTATGATAACAGAGACTAATGAGAATTAAAGGCTTGTCATTAATGAAGGTCGTGGTTACATACCCAAATCAAGGACATGTAGATCATCGTAAAGATTCTGTGAATCCGTAAACCCTCCAAAAACAAATAATTTCCTCTCAAGTGCAACAGTTACATGACCGGCTCGAGGTGTTAACAACTGTCCTGAAGTATTCAATTCCTTCCATACAAATTTATCTACAAAGACAGAGCCAGAATATCAGAAGACATACATACACACAAGCACTAAACACGTAAAGAATGCTTTATCTACCTGTATCAAGGACATGAACATCGGAGAGATAATAGTCATCCAAATCTTCACCCCCGACTACGATGATTTTGTTCTTCCACGTTGAGCAAGTGTGGCTATCTCGTGCAGAGGGGGGTTTCCCGTTTGTTACAGCACGTTTCCACACAAAAGTTTCTAACAAGATTAAAGCCGGTTCAGTTTACATGCATACACCTCCATGGAATTGACAACAACTTTTTCTAATCCAAAAAAACAGATAAGAGTAATGCACACTGTGGCTAACAGAAACCAACATACAATCTGTATGTCAATGCTCACACAAAGGCTCATTCTCAAATCTCTCTCAAATTCATATCAGTTAATCATAAATGCTATCTGAAGAGGATTAACATGGAAACTAAAAAGTAGTCTGAGCAGTATACCTGTGTTAAGTATGTAAAGGTCATTATAGAAGACTTCATCATCGGAATCTGGAAATTTCCCACAGCCACCAAATATGAAAAGACGTTTGTCCATTAGCGCCGCACTATGAGCCTCTCTTGCTCCAGGTTCTTCGCCTCTAATATCCGGGCATATCCAAGTATGTGAAGCTACCACACACACAAAAAAATTCAAAAACCTCAAACCAGGAACAGTTAGACAAACAAGCATTTTCTTGATCTATCTAGACAAAGATGGAAGAGCTTACAAGTATCTAGAATGTGCAGATCCTTGAGGTACTTGGTCCCATCAGTACCACCAAACACAAAAAGGTTATCCCCGACTGTAGTACAGCTGTGACTGTCCCTCGGGCAAGGTGGTACGCCACTGATTACAGGCTGAGTCCAAATCTGCGTTTCTGCAACAAAATTGCCACACATATGAGAACAATGAAGTTCTTGAAAACAGGACTACAAGTAAAGTAACCACAAAACATCATTCCCAGCAGATGAAAACAAAAAACAAAAAATCTTCAAAAAGGCATTCGAGTACGGTATGAGAAGGAAAGAAACAGTAGAGATGCACTAAAGAACAAAGTTCAAGATTTGAAAACAAAATAGGATAATGGGGTCTACCGCACGAATCAGACAAACCCTACAAATCGAATCATGGCTACAGAGATCAATCAAAGGTTGAGACATTTTTGAAAAAAGCCGATTTTCGAGGGAGCTAGAGCTACTAACCAGCGTCGAAGACATGAACTTGATTGGTTAAGCAACCGTCTCGACCAAAACCACCGAATACGTAGAGAAATCTACCTCCTTTAACGGCGTTACAAGTGTGCCCCCATCTCTTCCCGGGCCCGGCACCAAGACCCACTTGTCTGACCCTCTCCCACCTCATTTTCTTGCAAGAAAGATCGTTCCTTTGCGTTGCGTTGAGAAAGTGCGGGAAAAAAATCAAGGGTTTTTTGGAAAAAAATGAGATTATATAAAATTGAAAGACAAAGAGGAAATCCAAAAATCACAAAATGATTCTTTAATGCTAATGGCCGATACAGAAGATTTTTGCAAAGGTGCTTCCTTTTTGCTTTTAGGTTTTTCTAACAATGGTAACCGCAAAAGATGAAGATTAAAAATAAAAGAGGAATCTTTACCGAAATTAAATCGACGTTACTTAATAAATTTATAATGGACTGATTCGTGATAAACGTAGCTTCTTTACCTTTATTTTATTATTTTTTATTTTTTAATGTTGCAACTTTTTATTATATCTGTTAAACGAAGCCATTAAATCTAACGAGTAATGCTGTCAACAACAACAGTAAAATTAACCAATGAGTAATTTTTGTTGCCATCAAATCTGTCTGTGTGTCCAATAGAAATTATCAAATGCTCTAATCATCAAATGTTTTTTCAAAAAGGCTTTAGGTGTGTCAGTTTTAGAGGAATAAAGAATTCACTGTTTTGTTCTGTGTAATCTTTGTGATTGACGTCAAATGAATACAATATCTTTGGTGATGGGACTTGAAATAAATGCCAAGACAATAACCTTGAGATGATCTACAAAGTTGCAATTATAACGAGAAGAAATCAAAGTAGCTTACGTTGGAACCATCCAATATGTCCAGCCCATCAAACGATAAAAATGGTACTAACAAAATTTAACATAACTAGCTAGTCTTAACATAACTAGTATGATGATAAAGGTAATTGGTTCAATGGAGAAAGTTAATGACCAATCAGTATCAGAATCGGCCTTTCCTTATCCTTGCCCACGCCATCGCTGCAACCACAACTTCTCCCATCTGACCCGAGCTTGATGCGATACTGTTAATTTCCCCCTGCATTCCCGAAAAGTTGGTCTCGTTAAGAGATAGTCATATTGTTTCAAAGCAAATGTGCGTTAGATTCTCATGACATAATAGTATAGATACACACCTCCAGAATCGTTAACATGTTTAGTCTTAAGTGTAAAATTCCCTGAAGATTAAAGAGTCAGGGTCTTTTAGTTGATTCAGAAGAGTTTCACTCATTATGACTACTATGTATGAAGAGAGTACTTACAGTCATTACAGGCGCTCGGAGCATCAACCCAAAGTATGTAGTAACTTTTGGGTAGAGAAACATATCGAGCAGCGTGATGGCAAACACAGGTCCTTCAGCACCCTGTACCAAATACAAAATAGTTTACCTCACCAGCATTTGTCTCACTCTCTATATATCAACTGAAGATTCCAGTCGTGTTCATGCTCAGACAAAGTCATTTAACTAGATGAGTAAAAAACGTACCAGCTGCGAAATGGGGAGGTTTGATTGATCCTCAATGACAACTCCTTCACCCTGTATGATTGACCAACCAATATCGGAGTTAAGGCCTTTTGTCTAAACCTCATAACTCCGTGTATCACATATAACATGTACTTCAAATGAATTGGCAAAACTACTAATTTGTGGACTTAGCATGATTTGAAATTAAGGAAACTATGCTGGTTGCTCTATATATACCTTGAGTGTAGCCAAGATAGCATGATGACTCAAGAAGAAAATGGAGCCACCAAGTGCTCCAGCAAAGTACATCTTCAAAAGGTAGAGCGGCCCCAAGGTTCTTGCAATCTAAGAACAAGAGATAAAGATACATAGGTAGCAAATTTTCCGAAAAGAACCAACTCAATATTTGTCTAAAGGATCGGACGTTTCTTCTTAAAGTTGCTGTCAGGTGAGCGGAATTAGTATTGTGAATATGTCCTCCAGTCAAATGTAAGTGGCCAGTTCAAAGGAAACAAAATGAATGCATTTCTCATCGTATTTACGATAAGAAAGAGTCAATAGTCTGGTTCCGAAGTAGTAGATTCCAACCATGTTGAAGATGATATGACTGGTTCCAATATGACTAAAGCCCGAAGTTATGAGCGTGTGTATACGTCCAGACGCAAAACTGTACGTCGATAGCTGCCCAAATATCAAGGTTAATGATACCAAAGATCAACCAAATCCAAGACAAGAGTTAAGCAGTAAATAAGAGAGAAAAAAGTTCTGAGTTATGAGGTTAGACCACAAAATGTTTAGCCATCCACTCTCTGTCCTCGCCTGAAACCTACCACATTGTAAATACAGCAGCATTCGCTATTATCAACCCGAAAACTACACCATTAGCTCCATTAAACCAAGACTTCCTGCCAGAGGAAAACACAAGTAAACCCAATATAACGTTTTCTTTTGTATTGTATTGTATTGTTTAGTATCCACAAAACCAACATAAAATGGAGCAGGTGAAGAATCTTAAGATATCTGATGTCATTTCTATATCTGGAGACAATCATATAAGGAGAAGGTCTGACCAGTGTCGACCTGGTAGTCTTTCTATAAAGGGAGAGAAGCGTCAAATGGGCGTTAAGCTGATCAAATCAAGAACTAGACAGAAATGGGAAAAAGCAAATAAAGCCTACTAATTTCTCATCTTGTCATCTAAATTCTCATTCATGTCCTTGTCCAGGAAGAGCCAAAGCACATTTTGACCAAAAAAGCTAATGAGAGTTGTGTAAAAAGGTCGATGATTTACCAATTAAGCTCTGTCTAAACCCTAAATCAAAACCAGAAATTTCATCCTCAAGACAAGTTTATCTCAGAAAAAAAAATGTAAATTACGTAGCTAACGAGAAGCAAATAGAGGTACACTAGAAAGCCTGAGGATCATAGAGCCAAGGGAACTCAGAAATTTTAGAACTTTTCCTTAGAAAGGTTCGAACTTTACTATGAAACCCATTCAAAATCACAAAAAGGGAGACGAAAAAGAAACAATACCATCCACGCTTTTGAAACCCCGTAAAACCCTTAGACTCGAATCCAACACTAGGAAGCTCAAAACTGGAGAACCCAACTCTAGATTCCAAAACGTTTCCGATTCTTCGCTTTAGATTGGTGTTTCCGAACGTGCCTGCGAAGAAGTCATGAACTTTCTCCGATCGCGATAGAGAAGGAACAAAGCGACGATTGATCAAAGAAGAAGAAGAAGATGAGCTGAGGCAAGAAGGAAGAAGATGGCTCATGAAATGACGGCGACTCTGACTCGGCTGCTTCTTCACCAGTTTGGTCAGCTGCGAAGAAGAAGAAGAACCAACGACGAAGACCCTGCGAGAGAAAATCGCATGCATTTTTTTCAACGCTTTTTTCTCGGAATCAAATTTTACCAGATGCATGAACACTACTAGATTGTCATGAGGTATATGTGTTTGTTAAAAACGTCACCTTTTTCAAGGGCAATTAAAAAAGTGACGTCACTATACAATTAGTAACACTAGAAAATTAACAACTTAATTGTAAGTTTTTAAAAAAAAAAAACATATATAAAGTGATACTTTTTACCCGTTTAAGAAAATTGTAAAAGTTTTTTAACATGAAAATTTTCATCAAACCATCTATCACCTTTCCCATTATAGAGATTTGAAGATTTTGTAAAGAAAGATATTTCTTATTTTCTAATATCTTCTTTCTCAAGGGTTTACAATGATTCACCCTTATCTATTTATAAAAGACTTGTGACATTACTTAACCTAGTTTTCATTGACACATGTCTTCATCACAGAGGAGGTTGAGAGCATTGAAGACGTTCTTTGTTTCTATCTGCAGAACCTTGGGACCGCTCACATCTTCTGTTCTTGCGACAACTTGGATGTACGGAGATTCCTTCTGCTCTGTTATGTCCTTCTTGTCTGCAGTCGACCGTTGAACCATATTCATTTTGTTGGGCTTTTGAATGGTGTTGGGCTTAAGCTTTGTTTGATCCAATTTCTTGGTTCTGAAATTCTCTGTTTCAAAAGGAGAGTTTTGTTTCTCCTTTATACTCCCCCGCAAACTTAGTGTGGGAGGTGTATCCACACCAAGTTTGTATCGCAACGAAGCAAACGGAGCAGGTGGAAGAGGCTTTGTAAATATGTCAGCCAACTGTTTGTTTGCAGGCACATGCTTGACAACCAAAGCTCCTAAAGCGACTCTCTCTCGGACATAGTGGTAGTGCGTTTCAAAGTGCTTTGTCCGCTGTGAAAAACAGGGTTAGCCGCAAGATATATGGAGGAGAGGTTGTCACCATAGAGTTCCGGAGGATCAGGTTGGGAAATGCGTAAGTCTTTGAGCATGTTATTTATCCAGACAAGTTCAGAAGTTGTGTCAGATAAAGCTCTATATTCAGCTTCAGTGGAGCTTTTGGAAACAGTCGGCTGTCGTTTTGATGACCAAGAGATGATGTTCTTGCCAAGGAAGGTACAGAAACCAGCAATAGAACGCCGTGTATCTTGGCAGTTAGCATGACTGCTGTCACTGTAAGCCTGCAATGTGAAGTCTGTATCTTTGTGGAAATTGATCCCCATAGTAGCTGTCCCTTTTATGTAGCGGAGGATCCGCTTGAGTAATTGAAAGTCAGACACAGTGGGAGCATGCATCTTTTGGCAGACAAAGTTCACAGCGAATTGAATGTCAGGTCTCGTCAAGGTAAGGTACTGCAACTTACCAGCCAAACTTCTGAAATATGTAGGATTGGAGAAAGGTTTCTTCTGATGAGGTACTTGATGAAGCTGTTCAGGCAGTGGAGTAGGCATTGGGGCACAATCAAACATGCCAGCAACTTGGAGGAGATCCTCTGCATATTTTTGTTGAGATAAGAACAATCCTTTGTCATGGAAAGTGGCCTGTATGCCCAGAAAGTAATGGAGTTTACCTGAATCCTTCATTCTGAAATTCTCTGTTTCAAAAGGAGAGTTTTGTTTCTCCTTTATAAAGGAGAAACAAAACTCTCCTTTTGAAACAGAGAATTTCAGAACCAACAAAATCTAGACCAATTGTCAATGAAGATTACATAGTATCTGAAACCCTGACCAGAAGGGACTGGAGAAGGACCCCAAAAATCACAGTGTATCCTTTCTAATGGCATAGTTGCAACAAACTGAGAATCTGAAAAAGGAAGATGACTACTTTTCCCAAGGTTACATCCCTCACATATTTCCTTGGTACTCTTATTGATGACAATAGCTTTACTTTTAACTAACTGCTCCAGAATTTTGTTGTTAGGATGTCCAAGGCGTCTATGCCACACCTCATTTGAAGCTGCTTGCTGCCTAGATGAGTAGAAAGCTTGAACAGGTGGATTCTTGAGAATGTATAACCCCTTGCGTTCAGGACCGGTTGTGAGGAGCTTCTTTGTTGCCTTGTCCTTAACAAGAACCTCAACATCATCAAATTCAATAGAGCAGGGATAATCTTTTGTAAGCTTAGAAACAGATAACAAAGATTTGGCAATACCAGGCACCACTAAAACATCTTTAAGAGGCAGGTTACCTGATGTTGTTGGCAGAGAAGTTGCGCCAGTATGAGTGATGGGTAAGAAATTCCCATCCCCAAGCATAATGGTATCATTACCTTCATATTGACGAGAGTTCTGCAAATGACTCTGAGACCTGGTTACATGTGTCGTAGCTCCACTGTCAGCAACCCATTCATGACCTGCTTGATCTGTCACGTCGGTGATGCGTAAGGCAGCTAAGGCTGCAGGAAGATCAGGTTGATAAGTATTATCGAACCGATGCCAGCACGTGGATGCTACATGCCCTGCTTTGCCGCATATTTGACAGATGGGTCTGTTATCTGCAGACTGACCAGAAGACCTAGAGGAAGCTGATATCTGTTGATGAAATCCTCTACCCCTAGTGGAGTATCCTCCTCTGACTCTGGATTTGTTTCCTCTACCTCTGTTGCTGTAGTGAGAGCTGACAAACTGTTGCGTGTTAAACGCCAGGTGTGGAGAAATGCTTGTTTCTTCAGTGTAGCTCAGCAATCGATCATTAAAGGCAGTGAGGCGTGGTATCACATCGTCTAGAGTTGGTGATGGGGTACCATCTAGCATTCCTTCGATGGAGGTCTTGATAGGTTCGTACTCTCTACTCAAGCCATTCAAAGCAGCAAAAATTTTCATTCTCTCACTAACAGGACTACCGACAGAAGCTAGCTGATCACACACACTTTTAAGATCTTTTAAATAATCGACCATAGGCATATCTTTCTTTTCAGTGTTTTGCAGCTTCCTTTGTAAACCAAACAGCCTAGCCGAGGATACTTTATTGAAGTGAGCAGCGAGATAGTTCCATACCTCTTGAGATGTCGATGTGGAGATGACTTTGGAGAGAATGTCTTCTGATAACGATCCTAAAAGCCATGCTCTGACGACTTGATCTGAACGAATCCAAGCTTGATAGGTCTGGTTTGGAGTGTTGTCAGCGTTTGTAGCAGCAGCTGGTCTCGGAGTAGAACCATTGATAAACCCCAGGAGTCCTTGACCGCAAAGGAACGACTCGAACTGAGTCTTCCAAAGTAAATAGGTTCTTTCGGAGAGTTTTACAGTCACACAATTTGCAATGTTTAGAGCAGGTTGGGAATAGATCTCAGTGGACAAAACCTGGCTTTGATACCATATAGAGATTTGAAGATTCTGTGAAGAAAGATATTTCTTATTTCCTAATATGTTCTTTCTCAAGAGTTTACAATGATTCACCCTTATCTATTTATACAAGACTTGTGACATTACTTAACCTAGTTTTCATTGACACATGTCTTCATCACAGAGGAGGTTGAGAGCATTGAAGACGTTCTTTGTCTCTATCTGCAGAACCTTGGGACCGCTCACATCTTCTGCTCTTGCGACAGCTTGGATGTACGGAGATTCCTTCTGCTCTGTTATGTCCTTCTTGTCTGCAGTCGACCGTTGAACCATATTCGTTTTATTGGGCTTTTGAATGGTGTTCGGCTTAAGCTTTGTTTGATCCAATTTCTTGGTTCTGAAATTCTCTGTTTCAAAAGGAGAGTTTTGTTTCTCCTTTATACCCATCTCCAAAATCAAATTTACAAACATCAAATTATCAATCGAGAAAATCTCACCAACTACAAAAAATAGGAATTACGGCCAAACTCTTATAAAATTGCTAACCTGATCCTAAACAATTACTTTCTTATTTGAGAAAATTTCCCTCAAGTTATATAGCCTTGATCACTATTCAGTTACTTTAAGGTCATGGGTGCAAATTAGTCTCAGCGGTTCTGATTTTGTATCTTTGGTTCTTTACAACACACTCCAAAGGTCTACCACTCAAAGCTAAAGTTTCTAGAAAATAATATTAATAAGCTCATTGTCACAAAATTTAACATAACCAGTATAATGATCAAGGTCAAATGAATATTTTGCAGCAAGTCCAAGGGTTTGATGGAGAAAGTAACATAATCAATCACTAGCAGAATCGACCTTTCCTTAACCGTGCCCACGCCATGACTGCAACTACAACTCCACCCAACTGACTCGAACTTGAGGAGACATTGTTCTGTTTCCCCTGCATTTCCAAAAATGTTGGTCTGGTTTTACTAAGATGCATAGTCAAATTGTCTCAAAGCAAAATGTGGATTAGATTGTCAAATCATACACACACACCTCTAGCATCTTTATCAGGTCGACTCCTAAAAATAAGACTCCCTGAAGATTTGAAAAAGTGAGAGTTTTTAGATATGATTCAGAAGAGTTTCACTCATCATGACATGTATGTAGAGAGTCCTTACCGCCAATACAGGCACACGGATCACCAACCCTAAGTATGTAGTAACTTTGGGGTAGATGAACATATCGAGAAGCGTGATAGCAAACACAGGTCCATCAGCACCCTGTACAGAAATTGAAAAGAGTATGACAATCCAAAACATGAGCGTTGTGCATGGTTTTACAAAATCATTTAACTGGATGAGTAAAAAAAAAACATACCTGATGCACAATTGGGACTTTTACTTGATCTGTAGGGGCTACTCCTTTGCCCTGTATGATTGACCAACCAATAACGATTAAAGAAGGTAAAGCATTTCGTCTAAACCCCACAATTCCACGCAACACATATAATAACATGTACTTCAAATGAATTGGAAAAACTACTAATCTGTGGACCTAGCATGGTTATGAAAATGAGAAAACTATGCTTGTTGCTCTTAATTACCTTGAGTGACGTAACAGAGAGAGCATGATTACTCAAGAAGAAAACAGAGCTACCAAGTGTTCCAGCAAAGTACAGCTTCAAAAGGTAGCGCCCTCCCAAGGTTCTTGCAATCTAAAGAACAAATGGGGGTCCATGTAAAGATAATCAGTTAATTTAATAAATCACATGAGCCAGATTAAGTGTAAGTAGCAAGTTGATAGGAAGCAAATGAAAGCATATCTCATCTCATTTACAAAAAAAAAAACAGAATATATATATAGAAACAATTATTCAATGGAAACAAGGAAAAAGCCATACTCTGGTTCCGAAGTAGCAAAGTCCAATCATGTTCAAGAGGATTTGATTGGTTCCAACATTAGTGAAACCCGAAGTGACCAGCGTGTGTATGCGTCCAGTTAAAAAATTGTACTTTGATAACTGCCCAAATGCAAATATCCTGGTTAATTATACTAAAGATCCACCAAATCCAAAGTTTAGTAGTACTTTTTTTTTTTTTTTTGGTCAACAGTTTAGTAGTACTTAAGATCTAGTATTAAACAAAACAAAAAATATATGAACTTTGAGGTCAGACCATAAAGTTTTTCATTATCCACTTTCTGTCCTTGGCTGAAACCCGCCACATAGTAAATACAGCAGCATTAGCTATTATCAATCCGAAAACTACGCCATTAGCTCCATTAAACCAAGATTTCCTCCTGACCGAGAAAAATGCACAAGTCAAAGGAAACCAATGAATAATAAAGTGTTACTTCTTTTTTATCTGGAGAACAATTTTTTAAAGGAGAAGGTGTAAACAGTGTGGAGCTGCTGCTAGGTCTATCTATAAAGAGAAAAACATCAAAAGAGCTTTGAGCTGCTCAAATCAAGAAGTACACGGAAATGGCAAAAAAAGCTAGTGAAGCCTTATTAATTTCTCATCCTCTTTTCTTGAATCCTGACATTTCTTTTTTCTTGGAAGAGCCAAAGCACAATTGACCAGAAAAAAATAAAATAAAAACTACATAACCACATAATCTCTGCATAACCCTACATCAAACTTTACTTCGAAACCGATTAAAAATCACGAAGAGGGAGACGAAAAGAGACAATACCATCCACGCTTTTGAAACCCAATAAAACCCTTTGACTCAAATCCAACACTAGGAAGCTCAGAACTGAAGAACCGAACTCTAGATCCCAAAACATTTCCGAGTTTGTGCTTTAGATGGGTGTTTCCCAACGTGCTTGCGAAGAACCCATGAACTTTCTTTGGTCGGGGTAGAAGAGAAGGAACAAATCGGGTAGCCGAAGAAGAAGAAGAAGAAGAGAGACCAGAAGGAAGAAGATGACTCAAGAAATGGCGACTCTGCGAAGAAGCGGCAACGAGGACGACCCTGCGAGAGAAAAATGCATACATTTTCCCCCTATCTGTTAATTTTTCAAAGTTGTACCAAATGGCGCAAACGCATGACACTTCTGATTTACTGTATTAAATCGTCATGAAGTGTGTGTTTTTTTATTAGTGCAATAAAAAGTGATGCCACACTAGCAAATAATAACCAGAAACAGAAACAACTTTCAATTTAAGGACAAAAGATTCCCACCGGTTTAGGGAAATTGTAAATTTATAAAATTTGCAAATACTCATTAAACCAGACAATTGAATTAATCCCACTCAAGAAAAGGGCGAAAAATTACTAAGGAGCCTTTCTCAGAATAAGATAAAACTTTGAGGGTACAAGTATAATTATAAGAATCTTAACTTTTGTACAACATCATCGTCTTCTTCCTCCTTTGTCCCACACTGAGAAGTGCATTCAAAGCCGAATTAAAAATGGCTTCAAATCTTAAAACTTTCATCAATCTCCGTGGCTACCCAATAACCCTATTCAACCAGAATCGATCACTATCTTCGAAACTTCTCGCACCTATCAACCAATCGCACTACAGGAAAAGAATCTTACTCGCGAATCTCCTTCAGAAGTATGGTTTCCCTCCTTCTTCTCTCCAACACTTCCTCTCTAGAAACAATCACCTTTTGAATTCGGATCTATCAGAGACCGAAACCTCTCTCGGTATCTTGTTATCGTTAAAACTCCCTCAGAAATCACTCGTTTCGTTGATCTGCGATTGCCCTCATGTTCTGCGATCAGAGTTCCTGAGGAAATGGAGAGTTCCTCTCTCCGACTGCGGTAAACGCGGAGTCACGTCTTCCGCGGTTAAGAGCGTTCTTGAACATTCTAGTAGAATTGGGTTTGGTCCAGATAAGTTTTATGACTGCGTAAGGGTTTTAAAAGGTTTAGGGTTTTGTGATAGTACTGTGAGTAGGATTTTAAGTTCATTCCCTGGTGTTCTTTTAGTGAACGAGGTTGAGATTCTCAGAAAGAT
Source organism: Camelina sativa (assembly GCF_030686135.1). Classification (NCBI taxonomy): domain Eukaryota; kingdom Viridiplantae; phylum Streptophyta; class Magnoliopsida; order Brassicales; family Brassicaceae; genus Camelina; species Camelina sativa. The sequence goes on along the minus strand of NC_141895.1, from coordinate 22,382,211 downwards.
TGAGTTTTTAGTTGGAATCGACATTGCTCGTGATAACATTGAGAGGTTCTTTCACGTTTTTCCTGAGATTTTAGGGGTTGGTACTGAGACTAGACTTAAGCCATTGCTTGATGAGTTTATGAAGATGGGGTTTAGTAAAGATGATGTAAAGAAAGAGATTGCTAGAGAACCGAGAGTTCTTGGTTTGGAGTTAGGAGAGCTTCCAAGGTGTTTGGAGTTGATCAACACATTGAAATGCCGGGAAGTGATCAGAGTTAGTATTCTCAGCGAGGGTGTATTCCGTGCTGGGTTCGAAGTGAAACTCAGAGTTGATTGTTTATGCAAATACGGGTTGATTCATAGAGACGCATTCAAGGTTGTGTGGAAAGAGCCGAGGGTGATCTTATATGAGATAGAGGAGATAGAGAAGAAGATTGAGTTTTTAACTAACCGAATGGGATTTCATATCAATTGCTTAGCTGATGTACCAGAGTATCTAGGGGTTAATCTCCAGAAGCAGATCGTTCCACGGTACAATGTCATTGATTACTTGAAACTGAAAGGCGGGCTTGGTTCTGATATTGGATTGAAAGGTTTGATAAAACCAAGCATGAAGAGATTCTATAATTTATACGTGAAGCCATACCCAGAGTGCGAAAGAATCTTTGGCAAGAGAAAAGAGCATGTCCGAGTGAAGAGCCGACATCCCGCAGGGCTTTGGAAGCTTATGAAGCCGTCTAGCCATCTAACAACAAAGGAAGATGTGGTAAACATGAAGTCCTTTATAGGGTCACTTGCGTAGTATATTTGGTTATCTGCTTGGCAAAAAGGTTTAGCTCTTACCATTGAAAGCTGCCTCACTTTACTACAAGCTGCTCTGAATCGATATGAGTTTGAGGAAACTTACATGAGCTTTGGAATCCGATTTCATGGCTTGATTGTTCAAAGGAAAATGCATACTCCTGACGGAAATTACTGAATAAATCACTCACTTCTTGTTCTGCATCCTGTGGAGGCAGAAGACATCTACCACATTGATAAGCACCAAAATGCATACAATCAATGAGGAGGCACGTGCAGATACAGACAACGAAGTAAAAAGACAAGAGGAGCGCAACAGATTGTAATAACCTTCTCATGTTCTCATGCTTATAGAAATTGTAGGCAGTGTATTGTGAGTGTAATGGTGACGCATGTGTCATCTGAAAGAGGGTTGATGTTTTTGGTGACGTGCTAGAAAGCTCCATAGAAGATGAATTTTCTACGATGTATCAATTGGGTTAAGAAATAGAGATTGACAGTTCCATTACTGGTTCCATTCTTAACGCAAACCTATTGCCTTCATCTCCAGTTGGCTGAATGACGAATTTTCTGACCAATTGTAAATTTGTAGTGACTTGGTTCTCAAAAGTTGTACGCTGTTCTATACTATTTGCTGTTTTAATTTTTTTTAAATAAATTTCGTTTGTATTTTAAATAATGAGAGACTCATTCTTTGTATTGGTTGAAGTTCTGATTAAAAAAAAAAAAACAAAAGAAAAAAATGAAACGACAAAAAACAATTGGTATCTTCACCGGAGGAAAACGACACCACCAAAGTCAGATGATTCACTCGATAATAGTTCAATCAAATTCGATGTTTACACGCTGTCTCCGATATGGTCCTTGTCATCTCCGCTAATCTCATCAATTAATTTGGATGTTCACACGATAATTCCCAAATTTATATCCATCTTCGATAAGACATGATCTATACTACAGCAAGAGGGAAAATTTTCAGATACATATGACTCGTGACAGATTGGAATATGTTACATAATCTGTTTGGATAAATAATAATATAATAAGTTTTGATATAATAAATGTAAATAATCAGCACGGTAATATTAATATATACAAATACTATGATCCATAGCTGATTGGATATAATATTTATTTTTATTTCACTATAATTTGATCGATCACAGAGAGTATCATATTTTTGTAATATGTTTGGAAATTAAAGAAGAAAAAACAATCGACTAAATGGTAATACAATGAGTATTGATAGAAAAAAAATGAAGTTAAAAAAAATATATATTATTATAATTTTGGTTAAAAATAAAAGAAGAATAAAAATAATGAGTCAAAACAGCAAATGAATATTTATCAATATGTAATTTAATTTGATCATGTAGAAGTAATAAAAAAAAACTTTTTAAAAGTTGTAAAGGTTGCATTAATAATAATTACACATTCACAATAAATGTTTTGACGGACTAACCCAAAGTAACCTAATAATAGATCTCTAACTTTAACCCAAAATATATAATTACCAATGAATGTTTCAAATTGAATTTAGCAATCCAAATTTTCTTATATGGTCTGGTTACCCAAAAGTATTTATATCAAAAATGGTTTAGATCATGTTTTTTATTTTCCAAAATACCCGTTATCGTTTCGCTCTTTCATGATATTTGAAATAAATATGTAGGTCTATAGATAAAACACCCAAACTTTCACTATTTTCTGATAAAAGATCTGATATAGAGATAGACATGGGAAGTGTATTAAACAACTTATGTTTAATATAAATCATCAAAATTGATGTCAATCAATTATAACAATTTGTATTTTAATGATTTTGGTATTATACATTAAAATATAATCACATATGTAAGCACAAAATCTACTTAATAATTGTTCCCAATTTAAAATATATACTTCGATTGTTTTTTTGTTAGGATATATCTATTTCAATTGTTTAGCTTGTTCAAAAAAGTAATAAAAACTGAATATACAATTAATGGATAAAATCTAAAATCAAATCGTTATATTTTAAAATTTAAAACTCTTTGGCAAGACTTTGATTAATTGGTTGTTTAGATTTATTTCTAAGCTTTATTTGAAGCTTTAATGTGAAAATTACGAAAAACTATCATTTTGAATCAACTTTATCCCATAATCTAATAATATATAATTTTGAATTATGATTTTGCTTGGTGAACTGATTTGAAATTTTGTGTCCTTATTTCGAGGATCTGAAACACAATTTTCGTTATTTATGAGTTCCCATTAATAGTGTTAAATCGTTATGGGTATGGAATATTGACACGAATGCTATATGTTATATGTATAGTAAAAAAGTTAATGAATCTAAACTTTCTCCTACTTACCGTGACAAAATAATAACTCTGAAACAAAACCAAAAAATAAAACATCAAAAAGGTATAGCATAATTAAACGCGTAATCTCGTAGAGAATGCCCACACACAATGTAATTGTATAGAAAAATTAGCAGGATACATGATAACTTGATAAGAACATAAACATACTCTTTCAATTATTTTTTCTAAACATAAGAATAAGCGTAAAAAACAATTATTTTGAAGACACGTACTCTGCATTTCGGAGTTAAAATGTCAGTTTGTCGTCTTGACATTCTCGTCTTCATTTGGCATACGTTCACAATCTTACCTACAACATTTGATTTGAAATAGAGAAGACATGTCAGATTATAGGGAATGTGTAAAACAAAACAAAAAACTGATGAAAAAAAACATTGATGCAAATTAAATAAATAATTTATGAAATCTATATATTTTTATATGAATGGATCAATAATTAAAAAAGATTTTTACTGAACCACTTCCAGGTAGAAGATGTTTCTAACGCCTTGAAAGATATGATCAAGTGTTGACCCTGGAATCCAAAAACATAAGAATATGCCCAAGAGTTTAGTAAAATCTTGAAAATAGCTATGAGAAGAAAACTGCAGGGATTTTTTTTTCTCTATTTTTTTTTGTTAGGTTGTTTTTGAGATAATCGACAGGGATGTATGCTTAGTATTTATTGGGAATATATTGTTCACGAAATTAAGTTTTCGTGGATTCAATATTTACCAAAAAAAAAAAAATCGTTCAAAATTTATGATGATGAAATAACAAAAATATAAAATTTATTAGAATCCTAACGATTAGTGTGTTTATGCATTAAAACTATCCTTCTACATTATCACAATTGCGAAAATATGTTAGTTACGAAATTTTAGTGATTTTAGATTGTTATTATAATTTCCATATAAGCTGCAAATTAATTATTAATCATTATTTTATTTTCAATATCTTCCCAACATTCCGTTAAAAAAAATGAAGATCCGTGTTTTTATTTTTTATATCCAAATTACTATTCAGGATCCGAATATGAACAACTCGGATCATAGTATGTTAGGTATCTTTTGATTTTTTTTTTTGTGTCTAAACTGTTTTTTTTCTTTATAATAGGGGCATTTTATGGAATTCTGTTTTTTTTTTTCTTATTTTCTGAAGTGTGCTCCCCAATGCTCCACACATTGTTTCTTTAATAATTAGAATATTTTGTTAAACATTGAGATCTCTTATATTGAATCGTTAATATAGTTTCCTAAAATATTTGAATTTATTATTTATAATGAATATAATTTCATAAAATATAGGAATGTATCATTTATAGTTAATATAGTTTCCTAAAATACTGGAATATTTTGAATCGAATTTAACACACGACTAACTGTTTTTAGAAAACTATAAATGTTTAATATTTAATTTAGAAAACTATTTGGAAAACTTAATATATTCGAAATTAATTATTTATGGTCATACCCATATCCAAAAATAGATACTAAATCTAAGTATCCATCATTATAAGTTATCTATACTAGTATTTTTGCAGCAGTTTTTGCTCAAAAATATTTTTTGGAAAGTTTTTACATTGAATGCTATTTAATGCTTATATTCATATCCAAACATGTTTAGTTAACTTTTTCTACTATCTTTATAACCAAACACAATTAAAATATTTTAAATATTTATATATAATGTTTTATAATTAATAAAGAGATTTAGAAGATTTATTCCAAATTAAAAAAAAATATTCTCCTATCATCTCTTTTTGATTTTAAAATTTAAATGTAGTGAATCATCACATAATACATAAAATTAATTAAAAAGGTATATTTTTCCTGCATATATTGTGATTTGAATTTTTTTAAACAAACATATATTACTCAATTAATATAAAAAGTGTGTGTTCAACATACATATATAGTAAATTTATTGTATATAGTAAATTATAAAATTTTAAGAAGTTTATAATTTATAACTAACAAATCTAAACTTAAAAAAAAGTTAAAAAATTATAAATATTTAAACATATTAAATTTTAAAAATTACACAAACGAGTTATATGACATGACAAGTTATATGATATTGCAAGATTGAATTAATAATACTAAAAAATAAACTATCAGTAATATAATATTTCAATACAGGTTAAATCCTCATTTTAATGTTTTAACAACAGCAATATAAAATATGTCGAATCAAACTGATTTCATTAAGATTGTAGTAAAGAAAAATTATTATGCGGTATACCATGATTTATATATTAAATCACTAAAATTAACAAAAGAGTATATTAGCAAAATTAGTATTAAAATAGTGCATTAACAAAAAAAAAACTTACTCCGCGGTGTACCGCGGGTTATAATCTAGTAACCAATTATAAAAAGAGTTAATCATTTATTTCTTTAAAAACTGTTAACATTATTTTAGGAAGTTTTTTATTTTTTTAAATTATGTAGACAAT